>NW_027187358.1:15663598-15716865 GCF_028583685.1 Petaurus breviceps papuanus
CACGGTCCATGGGGCATGGAAGATCTTTAAATCCCATAACCCTTACAGGAGGGGGGAAGGAGAGAGAAGGCGAGGAAATTTGAAACTCAAGGGATTGTGGAACTGAATCTCGTAAACCAAAAGTAAAGAAACAAATTAATAAAGACAAAAAAAAAAAGGAAATAAAACAACTCAGCAGAATGATTTAATTGTCTATGGGATAGCTTCATTCGATTTTTAGATTACGAAGGAGCAAATGTTTCTTACTAGCTGTATTTCCTTATTGCATTTGGATAAGCTATTGTAACAGCAAGTACCCTAGCATCCCCAGGATGGTTGCCAACACAGGTTCTTAGATCTTCTTTTCTAAAGGAAAGCAACTCAAAATGGGTTAACAATCTTGCTTTAATCAAACTTATGTCTTTTACCTAATTCAGGGGAAAAGGTCAGCACCCCAAACTTCAACAGAATACAGAGGTTACAAGCAAAAGTTACACACATACAAACAGTTCTGCAGATAGACTTCCAACTGTCTTGACCATTACATCCATACCTAGTCAGTTACCAGAGTGGGAAGCACGAATATCTGGGTTTTCAAAGCCAGGGGGCTTGATGGCTGCCCAGAGTCTCTTCTGGTCAAATCACACAACAGTTCTCAAAGTGATCCCCAAAACAAAATCTCACATCAGGGGATATATAGCCTTCTCCTGCCTCAGAGAATGTCACAACCCTCTTGACCCACTGCCCAATCACAAAGCACCAAGGTGTAAGTATTTCTTAAAACCAGGCCTCTTGCCACATGCTTCAGGTACACTTAAGCCTATCAAAGGGATTAGGGGCAGAGAAGATCTTAAATTCCCACCCCTATAACAGCTATTTATTACCAAATGTATAATATATGAAAGAAACCGAAAACATCACATTTTTCCAAGATGTGACATAAAAGTGATAAAATTTTTTTTTTTATCATTTTGCCTCTAATTGTCATCTATGTAAATTATTTCCCAGTTCTTCATGTGAATATGTATGTTGGAGATTTTGTATTAAAGTCCTAGTAAATACAATTATAAATGCATGAAAGGCAATTAAATGACATGATTTTTATTAGGTATATTGTCAAACTGTATTAATGGCTGGTAGTAAGGAAGGAACGAAAAACTCATGAACTATTCTTGGTTCAATTTATTTTACAACATTTTTTTGCCATTCTCTGCACCTGACATACCATGTCAAGTTAACGTTATATTTCATCATTCAAACCTCTTTTCTTAATATACAAGTGGAGTTTCAAATAACATTGTGCACATTGATGATATCTCAGGCTTACGTCTTAATTTTTATAATTGTTCAGACTCTTTTATAAAATATTCACAAACACACATATATGAATTTGTCAGAATTTACTGTTGGTCTTACCTTTTCGCTCCTTATATTAATGGTACTACAAGTATTATATGTAGGCTCCTAAACTTTTTTAGTTGCCATTAATGACTATACAATCAAACAGAACAGAGAACAACTAGTTGATCTGTCCTTTCCTTTGACATCACCTGTTTAGTGGTACAACTTTTGCTGATACTGTAATACTTCCTGGTCTCTGGACATTATCTACTTTGCCCTGTGAAATCTATTTACTAGAGATTCATCCATATAGTTGTAATTCTCTTGACAAGCCTTGGCCTGACTACCTTACAAGGTGTTTTAAGTTTCTAAAATCATGGAAGTTTTATCTTGTCTCACTATAGAAAGAGAGGAAATGATAACAGATTAGGACTAGAGAGCAGGGTTTTCTTTCTGTGTTTGGAGTTTCAAGGATTTCTGGAGAAAGAAGAGAGCATGGAGAAAGGATGGAGGTTATATGACTTCCACAGCATAAGGAACATAAGCCCTAACCATATAATCTACTCTTTCTGAGAGACTGGAGAGGTAAGTGCTAAAGAGCTTACCCATAGGTAAACAGCATATGAGAGTGGGTTAAAAATATCTTTATATGCTATTCTATCTAATTGCTATGGCTTAGAGGATGGAAGAACTTCCCCTAAGGAAACTAGCCAAATATTCAGTGTGGTTCACCAGAATTCATCTTAGAAGTTGGTGCTTAGGTGAAATGCAATTGAAGTTTGCCCATAAGTCAGTGAAATACACCAGAAGCCATGAACAATACTTCTTTATAACAAAATCTATTATGGACATCTAATCAGAATGTAAATCATTTTGCATCAAACAAATCCAGTATTCATATGATATAAAGGGCCTTGGAAAGATATAACTGCATAGAACTAATTATCCATATGGTACCCTAATGAAATAAATTAATTATCTCATATCCCAGTATGTTTAATTTTTGGCTCAACAAAAACTTAAACTCAGATATTCCTTATAAGTATGGTGGATTGGAAAGTCTATGATTCTATAAATTCTTGTTTTTCTCCAGAAATCCTTGAAGCTCCAAATAAAGAGAGAACATTCTGCTCTCTAGTCCTAATCTACTTTAGCTTTCTCTCTTTCTATTGTGAGACAAGGTACTTGTTCACTGATGTTTAAGTCTTTCATTCCATAATTTGATAGAGTGTTTAAAATGCAACTTTCAGCTGGAAAGGGACATAATTTAAATTTCTATGAAAAGTTAGGTTGAAGATCATATTTTTTCCTTAAGAGATGGTTTTGATAGGGGAAAGGAAAGATATCACAAATACACTGGAAACCTGAAGAGGGCTTGGAGTTTCAGATGAAAGAAAAGTTAGAAGGAACTGAAGAAAAAATTTCGAAGCTTCACAATTGTGCTTAAAGCTGGCCTTCTCTTTTACAGAGTCTTAGTAGGCCTATCTCCCAACACAGCGCTCTGGTGGGAAAGGATGGAAGGAATATCATACCATTTTTATATCTTCTGTGGTACTATACAACTTTCAGAGTTTAGTTTTCACCTTTGTGAAGTATACTAAAGAAAGTCTCTTCCTTACTGGTGCCTCAGCTCTCAGTCTTTCATTTTTCTCCTGTTTGCATTTCACTAAGATTGAGCTTTGTCACCATTCTAATAAAGTTTTAGAAAAGCAAAAATTCAGAAGGCATTGAGATTATTCCTGTTCAATGGCTGAGTGGTTTTGAAAATGTTTTGAATAAATGATCCTCTCTCTCATGCTCCCTTTTCCAATCATCCCATTACAGAGCTGAACACAGAGTTTGCCAAAAAGGTGAGACAATTATTTGACAATGAGTTATTTAGTAAGAATTATTCCAATAGTCTTAATGATTGGCATTGACCAGAGGTAGGGGGAGAAGTAAAAGAGGAGAAAGTACTCCACAATTTTAATAAAGACCCTTAAATATCAAGAGATGAAAAAATTTGAGAACCACTGATTTGAATGAAAGAGAAAAATAGCCCAGCATTTAATTTCCTAAATGATATAGAAACCAACCAGTTGTGGGTGGATAAAAGGAGGAAAATGTATTTAGAAGTTGCCTCAGTAATTATTATGCATGATATTAAACTACTTCATTACAACAGAACCTGCAGAGACTTGATTCACTGAAAAATAATAGCTAATTATATCAACAGAGATATAACTATATACTAAAGTAGGTCTTTCTCATGAAGGATTTTCTTGGGGTTAAAAATACTCTAGAAAGAATAATGTATAAGCCTGCCTCATGGATAACTAAGAGCTATTGAGATATCCAGTAGGACCTGGAAGAAAATCTCCTCAATTACCCAGATTTTTATGAATATCTGCACCATAAATAGTAACTATTTGACAACTAAAATAGAATTTATTATATTGATAATTCTGAATTGAAGTAGTTCTTCCAAAGCATTTCAGACTATCTATTATAGATGTGAGGAATTTGGTATACCTTTAGCACATTAGGAAAGACCTTAGGTAAAACAGCAAATATTTGTTAACACAAGTTTCATCTCTTCTTAGACCTAATTCTGCCTCTCTCCAATTTCTGTTTCCTTTGATTTCCTTTTTCTTTATCTCTACTAGTGCTTTGTTCTTTTCCTTCCCTTTTATTTACTCAAAATGCCAGTTTATAGGATTATAGAATCATTAGAACTGGAAGGGATGGTAGAGATGATCAGGTCCCATTCCTCTCATTTTACACTCAAGGAAACAGAGAACTATAGATGCTAAATGACCTCTCTTTGATTTTTAGCCTATTGAATCTCTGCTCATTTGGATGTCCCTTTCACTTTTTTATCTTGTTTCTTTTGTGCTACTGATACAACAGTATGGCTGCTATTTAACCAGGATGGATTTAAGACAGTAATTAGGACAATAAAATAACCCACATGTAATAATGTGGAAATTAGAAAAAAATTCTGGGCTCCTAGGAATAGAGTAAATCCAGTCTAAGAGAAAATAAACACATCTTCTTCTTACTTCCCAAAGCTATTTGTCACTGTTGCAGAATATTCAAAAGTGACCAAGTTCATATTGCTCACACTAGTCAAAGAGATATCAGCTCCCCTTTGTCCCAAATATACAGAAAAAAGACCACTGAATTCAACATTCAGTTCTTTATTGTGATTTTGAACAAATTATTTACTTCATTCTAGGAGAGTGTGAATCCTGTTCCAAAGGAATTTCAGCCTGCTTAGGTCACCATTAGCAGAACATCTTATCAGCTTAATTTGAGGGGCTAAAAATGGGGCTATAACTTATTTGAACTCAGTAGGAAAAGCAAGTTGAAAATTTAATATCTGCTCAATTAATTTTGCCCTCCCTAAGTAAGTCTCCCTGCTTGATTGCTTCAAATAAACTTTAAATTCCATGCAAAAAGCATTTACATTTTTATCCTCAACTTTTGGGGTGAATTTTGTCTTATTTCCTTAGTATGAACTACTTTCACCTACCATTTAAGTTTGGTTTGTTAGTATCCCATATAAACATCTTGACTTATTGCATTTGCAGATTTATTTAAGGCCATTCTCATAAAGTCTCCCTTTCTCAATCCAACTAACATCTTCTATGGCACTGTGATAAAGGCTTTTATGTCTAGGCGGGAAAGCATTAGGCATTCTCTCCCAGGTCATGTACATGTTTAATTATGAAACTCTAATGAGTCAGCTATGCGTTTATCCTGTCTTGGGAACTTTTTAGGAAAAAAGGGGATCTTCTTTACCATTCATAACACTTCTCCCCAGTAGAATATAACCTTCATAAAGTCAGTGAATATTTCTTTGAGTCCTCTGTGCCCAGCATAGCAGTTTACACACAATAGGACATAATATAGTTGCTGAATTTGTTGAATGTTTCTGCTACAAAAGCAATTACAGCTAAAATTTATATAATCCTTAGTATGTGTCATACATCATACTAAATACTTTACAAATATTATCTCATTTGAGCCTTACAACAACACTAAGAGGCGGGTGTTATTATAAGCTTTATTTTACACTTGAGCAAATCAGTGCAAACAAAGGTTAAGTGACTTTCCCAAGATCACACAACTATTAAGTTTCTGACACTAAATGTTAATTCAGATCTTCCTGACTACAGATCTATCTCTCTTATCCACTACTTCCCTTAGCTGACTGCTATGACAGAACTTTAGACATGGTACTAGTTTTGTTGCATGTAAAGGCAAGCATGAACAGCTTTGCAAAGAGGACGCCTGCTGTGAACAACTTTAAGGTTCTGATTACATAGCATAGTGAATGCTCTATTTATTTAGCAGTAAATTAAAGAAAAACCTTCCAGAAACCAAAGTACAACATTCACAATGTAATAACAAGTTATCACTAAAGTGACCACATAATTTTCACCAAAGTGGCCACATAGTTTTAAACAAGAGACATCATTAAGTAAGTCCTTAACTCAATCATCCTTAAGGAGCAAGTCTCCTTGAGGGACACAAAGTACAACCATTCAGTAAGACCCTAACTCAATCACTCCTAAGGAGCAAGCCTTTTTAAGGGACACAAAGTACAAAGGTCAAATTTCTCCACTCATAGGTCACAGTAAATCATGATCTCAATCAGCATGTTACCCAAGGAGAGATCTTTTCATCTTTACTCCAAACTGGCTCTCAGATTCTATGGTTCCTCTTCCATAGGTACAGTGCCTTTGTGAATCTACCCATTTGTCACCTGTATTCAAAGGTAGGCGGCTCTCAGTTCCTTCTCCAGCTCCTCATCCAGTTCCCTGTCCAGCTCCCATTCCACAAGGAAGTTCACAGTGTTCACTCCCCTTAAATCCTTGGCAGTTTCTGTTTCTGGGAAGACAAAGATTAACAGAGCCAAAACATTCATGCACATTGCCAGCACCACCATCAATTAATTTTCTGTCTGTGAAATCAACACAGACCCACATACAAAGTCTGAGAACTCAACACAAATTATCAGTATAGTCACAGGGCCTCTGAAACCCTCCTCTAGGATTTCTGTTAACAGATAACAAGAAAATTCTCTTTCAGGGCTTCCAGTAAGGTCCCAGGGCTTCTGTACAAAGTATCACAAAAAATGAGCACAAAAATAAGAGACAAAAAGGGTGCCAGATTACCACAAGTTTTCTCCTTCTTAGCTCTACCATCACAAGCGCTCTCTTCTCAGTTCTGCTCTTTTCCAGCTTGGGCTTCTCCTTATATATGGTTATTAGTTCCTCCCTGTTCCATCCCTTCCTGTTTCATCAGTATAGAACACAAGTTCTGAGGTTCACAAGTTGTGGAGTTCACAAGTTCTGTTTCTTAACAAAGACTTAATATAATCATGGACAAGGCTTAAAAGAAACTTGAACTGAAACAAGGTGCTAAGTACTTCTTTGCTTGCCATTACAATACAAGAAATATAAACTCAATTAACTGAAACAAATGCAATGGTACAAAAATTTACAGAAGTTCTAAGAGTCCCTCAACTTGGAGGAGTTCAATTCAGAAATGTTCACAAAAATTTGTATGTTTTAGTACCTCTAAGTCTCAGATAGTTGCCTGGGATACAAAAAGGCTGAAGTTTCCGTAGGTTACACAGTCAGGAAATATCACAGGAAGCCCTTAAAACAAGTATTCTTGACTCTCACAGAAACACTTATTTCCCTACCCCCAAAGGCTTACAGTGGTATAAACTTCAAACATTTCCTCTAAATCCTGCCTTTATATTGTATTTAAAGGGCATAGTCTATGTCCTAAAATCATGTATGGATAGGTAGTGCCAGTGGTTTTTAAGAAATTTGGGGGAATAACTTACTTAGTTTAGCCTTAGAATATGGTACCAATTAACTGCTAGGTATTGCAAATAGATCTTGAGGAGAGAGATATCTCTATAGAGCCTTAGAAAATATAGGTAGTAATTTCAAACTTTAGAGGTCTGTTTTTTAACCAGAAAAGAAGTAGAAGATATTCCACGATACTCAAAGGATGGTTCTCTAAGGAGGACTTTAGTTCTAAGGAATGTTTTAAAAAAGTGAACATTTGCTATATATTAATATAAATAGATGAACCCAGTCTGCAGAGATATTATCTCCCAGAATTGTGCAACACTTGAATCTGCTGTCATTAACTCAAGTCTACCTATTATGTTTTATTGCTTAGTAAAAAAAAAATCAAAATTGCTAACAAAAAGGGAATCCACATCAAATCATAACAGATATAAAACATAGTTTGTCCAAAGACTGGAAAAAGTTAAAATTACTCCAAAGTAAGAGTTGGAATCATTAGTTTATATAAATACATGTTATTGTAAACTATATGGAAACTTGCTCATTTGGAGTGAGCCTGATAGCAATGCAAATCCATTGACTAGCTTGGCCTTAATGCTGGCTGTAGGAACTTAAATTATGGAAGCATTTCAGTTATTACTGTTATCTATATTCCTAACCCAGCTTATTAGCTGCATATTTCTAATTTCAAAGTCTATATTTAGTAGTGCAATATCTTTTTATTAAACATTTCTCCTAGCAAAGTAAATGAGGATGCCACTGAACAACAGTTTTGTTAGTGTTGTTTGGGTCCATTCTCTTCTATTATTTATGAAATTAAATTCTTCAGTCACTTGAGGAATGGAAAATATCAAGTAGCAAAAGGTTGACTGGAGCAAAAGTAAGTAAAAACAAAACCCTTTTTCCCTACTGTATTTTCTAAAGGAATATTTTAAATGATTCCTTTATTTCAGTGACCTTTGTGAATCTTACTTAGCACTACTATCTCATTATACTTACCATTAAAAACAAGAACAATGCCCATTAAGCAATTATTTCCATATGATACTTTGTGAGGTGCATCAAAGAACACTTTAGACATATGAAAGATACACATTCATTTGTTAATTTCTCTCCTCAATGATAGGCTTCTTCAAATTGTTCCTCCTCCAATGCTTAGTACAATGGTCTGTATATCACAGGATCTTTATAAATAAATAGATATGGTAATGTTGGGTATTATATTTATATTTCAAATTCAAATAGTTCATGCTGTTTCACATTGGAGTGAAAGGGACACTACATTGCAAGCTAGGATTGGGTTAGTCCTGTCTCTGTTAACTTCATAATCCTATTAGGCTATTAAATAAATATAATATTTATATATTATATATAAATGTATAATAAAATTGAATGTAATAGAAATGATTACATTATACATTACATACATTGTACTATATGAATTTAAGTTAAAGTGTTATATAAATATAATGTCTGTCTGTAGCAGCAAGCACCCCAGTGTTCCCAGGGTGGCTGCTAGCACAGGTTCTTGGATCTGCTTTGTTAAAGGAAAGCGACTCAAAATGGGTTAACAAGCTTACTTTAATCAGTCAGACCATATATCGTTTACCTTGTTCAGGGGAAAAAGTTCAGCACCCCGAACTTCAAAGCATACAGGCAGAATTATCAAGACAGAAACAGATGAAGTAGACAGATTTCCAAACTGTCCAACCATGACATCCATACCCAGTCAACGTCTGGGTTTTTCAAAGCGGGGGGGGGGGGGTGGACGGATTCCCTGGTTACTGCAGAACCCTATACATACAAAAACAACCTCATGTCTAGACCCCCCACAACCACGCTACACATCAGGGCTTATATAGCCTTCTCCTGGCTCAGAGAATGTAACAACCTTATTGACCCACTGGCCAATCAAAAAGTATCTACTGAAAAACAAGCCTCCCACCCCAGGCTTCAGGTGCACTTTAGCCTAGGGGCAGGGAAGATCTTCCAAATTTGCATTCCCATTACACTATCCCAAAGCCCATTGTCATGGGACTCTCTTCTTATTGATAGAGATACATGCCCCTCTTTGTGTGAGGGGCTCATCAGAGTTGGAAAGAGAGCTCCAGCCTTCATCAGATCCTCTTTAGGGACTCATCATTCAACTGTTCCTGGCTTTCAGTTTCAAGATCAAAGATGGGAGAGGTCAACTCAGTTCAGGTTCCTAAAGGCAAAGACTCTGAGAAGACATGAGAGGAGCAGGTGGTTTGATCATGCTACTATTCCTTATTGCTATACTTGAGACACCAGGGGGTTTTCCCTTGGTGGAGATCCAGAACACTCTTTCTTGCTTAAGCTGAGTTATCTTACTCACAATGGGAGGACTCCTCATTCAGTATCATCCGATATATACTCTTCTCTGTATGCCTTCTCTGATTTCTGTTTGACTATGATTTAGATAAATAGGTTTCTTTGCTATTCTCTGTGTGGGTTCATTGTAGAACTGGTATTAGGTGGGGAAGGGGTCAAGCCTAGTATAAAGAGCTTGGGGTCCCTGTTTCCCCACAAAATGACAAAGCTAGATTGTTAATAGAAAGATTAGATAGAACCTTCTAGTCATAGAACCTAGATGAACAGTATTAAGAGGAGCAGATGAATATGCCTCTAGCATAGTAATCATTCTCTCTTAGGAGAACTGAATGGTTGCTTCTGTCCCTAACCTGGATGAAAGGAAGGAAAGTCTCTTTTGGAGAAAGGCTGGAGAAGAAGAGTGTGGAAATATATAATCTGCCTACATTTCAGTTGCTCACAAGGACAGAATCCTCCCCATCCGAAGTGGAACCTCACAACACATATAACAACCATATCCACTCCCATCACAACATAAATATAAGCAGATATTATGGAAGTAGCAGTGGACAGAGTCCTGAGCTTAGATTCAGAGAGAACTGAAATCAAAGCCTGTCTAAGGCCCTTATTAGCTATGCGGGCCTGCATAAGTCACCACACCTGTTAGTCTCAGCTTCTCTATCTGTAAAACATAGAGATTGTACCTGATAGCCTCTAAGGTACCTTTAAACTCTAAATATATGCTTTTATGACTCTGTTCCCTTTTAATAAGCACAATTTCTTCTCTCCTTTGGCTCCTTCACAATACTACATTGGACAAAACAGAAATAAACTACAGATCCTTTATATACTTCTCTGTATCACCAACCTTGTGGTTGTTTGGTCATTTTCAGTCATGTCTGACTCTTCATAACCTAAATTCAGGCTTGTTTGTTTGGTTGGTTGTTTTGGCAAAAATATTGTAGTGGTATTCCATTTACTTCTCCAGCTTATTTTACAGATGAGGAACTGAAGCAAACACAATTAACTGACTTCTTCAGAGTCATACAGTTAGTAAGTGTCTACAGCTGTGTTTGAACAAAGGAAGATGAGTCTTCCTTACTTCAGGCCTGGCACTCCATCCATTGTGCAAACTCATTGCCTATTACCAACCTTAGTCTACCCCATTCATAGGTCTGGGTTCCTTCTGAAATCTGCAAATTTGATAGCGGTTAACATAGTACCACACACATGACTCTCTCTCTTCTCTTTCCTGATGATTATGGTAGTGATGATCATTTAGAGCAAACACAGATGTCTTCTTGTATAAAGGGAAAGCATTCCTTTCCCTAGTCTTTAAAGATCATTAAATAACCACAATCTATGGTCCATTTGTCTTCAATTATAACGAAACATATCTCTCTTGAATACTCTTTTTTTCTACTTGACTTCTCAAGATTACTTCTATCCACAAGCACATATTTGATCATTTGCACAAAAATGAAAATAGAGAATTGCTTCTCTTTCAAATAATATCTTAGTTTTTAAAATACAATTTTATTGTATATTATATTGTATTATGGGGGCAAAGTACTAGACATCAAATCAGATAATACGTGTTTGAATCCTAGGTAGAGTATTTTTGGCCACACACCTGAGTTGGAGTTTCACGTATGATACCTCTCATAGATGGGCATATCACTTGGAATCTCTGAATCTCAGTTCCTTTATCTATAAAATGGAGATAATAATATGCAAAGCACAGGTTCATAGAGTTCTGTTGATGGGCTAATGAGATAATGTATGAAAAGGTCTTTTTGTAAACATTAAAATCTTACATAATTGTCCATTATTTTTATGTATCATACATAAAACGAAAAAGTCAAAATGTACCTTGAAAAATCAATTAATCTATCTAGGCAGCCTTTACTTAAACCTTTCAGACAGATGAACATCTTTAGCATTCTATAAACTCTCCTGATAATCTGGTTAAATGACTTGGTCAATCTCTTTGACAGGTAACTTCAATTCATTTTAAATTGGATACTTGGTAATCATTCCATGGTCAACAATAGAATATTCAACATTGAATTATGAAAATGGAAGATATACAAGCCTCTTTCTTTTCATTGTCTTTCCTCATTTCACAGCTTATCAGAAACTGGAATAGGAAATGGACTGGAGATCTATGATGCTTTTAATGCTATTTCTTTTGGTTATATACAACAGAAAAATAGGCCTCTGCTAAACATTTTCTTGGATTTAAGATTAAAAATGTAATTTCCAGCTATATGTTTAAGGTTATATAAATAAATTATCACAGTATTACATTGCTAAAACTTTAGCATATTGAAACACATGATGAGAACATCTGACTGGGATGTTATAATACTGAAAACTTTTGAGATATATGTAGACTTATTAAGCTTAACATAACCACTTAGGTCTGCTGAAATAAATGGTGACCATTACCCCATTAATTAACTATGATCATCTTTTCATTTGATGATTTGAGATAACTCCTGCTATTTTGTACAATTTTAGAATAGTGTGATGAATCTGGTAATTTGTAGTGTTGAAGTATTACTCTGAATTGTAAAACTACACTTTATCTATACTGACAAATTATACTATATGCGTTTGATAAATCATTCTTTGATGTTCTATTAAAAAAAGTAATACAATTATTCTAACATAGTAACCTAGATACATATAGTGTACTAAAGTAAAACTAAAAAAAAACCTTTCTAACATTTCTGGATTTTAATTTATAGGTCCCTGGGTGCATTCTTAACCTACATACTATGTAGACCTGGCCCAGGTACTGGTAACTACATTATAAACTCCTCAGAGTAATGTCTCCTGAATATTTTAGGATACCTTTCTCTGAGACCCAGGAGGCATCAATTTAACAGAGGTGTCATTTGGAACAGCTAATATCTATCTATCTTTTGACAGTAGAAGACTTTGTCACCTCATTGAGTGGGAGGAACTCAACTGTGAGAATTACATAGTGCTATCCAACATTTATAGACCCTTTCATAATGAAATCTAGCAAAGCAATTATCCATTAGCACATCTGTGCTGTCTCTGGGAAAAAGAAAGAACAGTTCACATTAATGAAATTGTAAGCATTGATTAATCATTCTTTTCCAGAGTCATATTTGGTTTTAATAGTAGAGAAGCAAGTCTGCCACTAACCAATTTTATAAGAGATGCCTAAGTTATGACTTTTTTTTTTTGTAGCATCATTCATGCTTATAGTATAAGGATCAGCTGACTGCAGTTTCACTTGGATGATCCCTCAGGCAGTTACACCCTTAAAATGTTCAAGGGAACATATGTTCAACTCATTGTAAGGAACATAGGGCACAAAAATTATTTGCTGACATAAAGGGTCAGTGCACATTACTGTGTTTTCCAATTAGAACTTATCCTATATTCTTTTAAATTTCAGCAAAGCGTTCTGGAACCTTTCATTACCAACCAATTCACTTTGAGCAAGATTACTTATTAATAATTTCTAGCAATCTGGTGCCTCACTCTTTTCTATTTTAAAGTAAAATTTTATAATTCAAGACTATATTAAAGGGCTTGATCTTTCTGAACGTGGGTATGTGCACCTGCTCCAGGTGTAAAACAGATCTCTCTCTCTCTCTCTCTTTCTCTCTCTCTCTCTCTCTCTCTCTCTCTCTCTCTCTCTCTCTCTCTCTCTCTCTCTCTCTCAGACACACACACACACACACACACACACACACACACACACACACAGAGTTTTCCCAGAAGTCTTGTCAAATAGTGAGTTGTTGTCCCAAAAGTTTGAATATTTGGGTTCAGCTAACACTAGAGCACTAAAGTCATTTACTACTGAGTACTGTATACCTACTCTATTCCATTGATCTACAGCTCAGTTTCTTAGACAGTTGTTATTGTTGCTTGGTCATTTCAGTCACGTCCAACTCTTTGGGGTTGGACTCCAAAAATGATTTGGCATTTCCTTCTCTAGCTTACTTTACAGATGAAGAATTGAGGCAAAAAGGGTTTAATGACTTGCCCAGGTTCACACATCTAGTATGTTTCTGAGGCCAGATTTGAACTTACAAAGATGATTGATTTTGAGGCCAGTGCTCTATTCATTGTGCCACCAACCAGCTCTTCTTATCCAGAACTAAATTGTTTCAGTGATTATTGCTTTATAATACAGTTTGAGATCAAATATTTCTAAGAAACCTTTCTTCATATTTTTTTTGCATTGGTTCCCTTGTTATTCTATCTACCCCTTTCTTCTTCCAGATAAATTTTGCTATTGTTTTTCTCATTCGACAAAATATGGCTCAGGCTACCGAGGAATAATTAATATTTTTTCCAGTTATTGGGATCTGAGTTTATTTGTGTGAAAAATATTTTGTAATTGTGTTGATATGGTTCCTGTGATGGTCTTGCCAGTAGACTCCCAAGCATTTTATATTGACTACAGTAATTTAAAATGAATTTTCTCTTTCTGTCTCTTGCTGCTGGTCTTTGTTGGTAATATATACAAATGTTGATGATTTATGTGAAGATATTTTATCTCCTGTAACTTTGCTAAAGTTGTTAATAATTTCACCTAGTTTTATATTGACTCTAAGTATATGGTCATATCAACTACAAAGAGTGATAGTTTTGTTTCCTCATTGCCTATTCTAATCCCTTCAATTTATTTTTTTCCTCTTATTGCTACAGCTAGCATTTCTAGAAGACAATTGAATAATAGTGGTGATAATGGTCATGACTGTCTCACCCCTGATCTTATTGGGAAGGCTTCTAGGTTAGCCCCATTACAGTTAATGCTTGATGATGATTTTATATAGATAATGCTTAGCATTAAAAAAAAAACATTACTGGGCTCTCTATTTAAAAAAAATATGAATGGTTTTTATATTATATCAAAACCTTTCCCTGCATCTATTGATATAATCATATTATTTCTGTTGATTTTGTTGCTGATATGACCAATTATGCTGAAATTCTTCTTAATGTTGAACAAGCATAGCATTCCTGTTATAAATCCTACCAAGTCACATTATATGATATATTACTGTAATGTTATTGCATTAATATTCATTAGAGAATTTGGTCTATAGTTTTCTTTATCTGTTTTTGCTGTTCCTGGGTTAGATCTCAGTCTGATGATGGTATCATAAAAATAATTTGCTACATCTCCTTTGCCTATTTTTTCAAATAATTTATAGAGTATCAGAATCAATTGTTCTTTAAATGTTTGGTAGAATACACTTGTGAATCTATCAGGTCATATGGATTTTCTTTTCCTTAGGGAGCTCATTGATGGCTTCTTCAATTTCTTTTTCTAAAATAGGGTTATTTAAAGATTCTCTTCCTTCTTCTTCTAATCTGGACCAGGGGTGTGGAACTCTCTTCCTCACAGTCATATGTGACCCTCTAGGTCTTCAAGTGTGGTCCTTTGACTGAATCTATCCTTCACAGAACAAATCCCCTTAATAAAATTCCCCTAAGTACTGCTTTGGTTGCATTCCATAAACTTTGGCATTTTGTTTTGTTGTCATCTAATTAAATTGTTGATTTTTTCTATAATTTGTTCTTTGACCCATTCATTCTTTAGGATTAGACTATTTAATTTCTGGTTAATTTTAATTCATGTTGCCACAACTTTCTATTGAATGTAATTTTTATTGCATTAGTATATGTAAAGGGTGAATTCAATATTTCTCCTTTTCTGCTTTGGGTGGTGAAGTTTTTATGCACTAAACTATGGTAATTTTTGGTGGGAAGGTACAATGTATCACTGAGAAAAAGGTATATTCCTTTCTATTGCCATTCAGTTTTATCCAGAGGGCTATCATATATAACTTTTCTAAAATTTTATTAATTCCCCTATCTTCTCCCTTTTTTTGGTTATATTTATTTAGTTCTGAAAGGGTCAAGCTGAGGGCCCCCACTAGTATGATTTTACTTTGTATTACCTCCTGTAACTTCTTTAAATTTTCATTTAATTTGGATGCTATGCCATTTGGTACTTATATGTTTAGTATTGATATTATTTCATATCTATGGTACCATTGAGCAAAAGTAATTGCCTTGCTTATCTCTTTTAATTAGACCTCTTTTTTTGCTTTTTCTTTATTTAATATCATTATTACTTTTGTTTTTCTTATGCAATGATTCACATTTTTTACATTAGTTTAATTTTTTTAATTTATTTTTTGATGTCACACAAAGTTCATTATGTTCCACTTGCTCAATTATATTGTTTATTGAATTTTTAGTGACTTTTTTTTACCTCCTTTTCCATTTGGTCAATTTTTCCTTTTAAGGAATTTTTTTGTCTTTATTGGAGTTCTGTGCCTCTTTTACCATTTGACTTCTATTTTAAGGTATTTTTCCAGTATTTTTTTTGCCTCCTTTGCCAAACTACTGACACATTTTAATGCCATTTTCCATCATTTTATCCATTTTTCCTTTGTGTCTATTATTTGATTTTTTGTAATGCTTTTTGAGCTATTCAAGGGCCCAAAACCCATTCTCAGTTTCCTTTCAGGATTTGCATGCAGCTGTTTTTATCTTATTGTCTCCTTCTGAGTTTGTTTTCATCATCCCTCTAACCATCATTATTTTCTATGGTCAATATCAAATATTTGATATTTCCTCATTTTCCAGAATTTTTCTTGACTTTTAAACTAATATCAGAGTTTAGCTTTGCTGCTGGAGTAGAGGGAGCAGTATATCAAGCTTCAGGGATATTTTTGTGATTGGAAATCCTGAAAATCAGGAATAGATTTAGGACTGGAATGAAAAGCTGCACAGCAGAGATCCCTCTCTGAAATTTAGGCCTAAAGAGAAACACCCCAATAGAAAAATAAGGTAAAACATGGGAATGGCTATTCCAGACTGAAGCAGTGACCAGAATGGTTGGATGTTATAGAGCAATGAGGCCCTATGAGTTGATGGAAATTTCATTATTGAACAGTTGGAAAGAGCTGCCTTTCTAGGAAATTACAAAAAGTTCAGGAAGTCAGAAATAAGGCTGGGAGGGGAAATTATTAGAGGAATTCAAGGTGGTGGTAGTTGGGAAGCAAAAGTTACAAGGAGTGAAAGAAAAGAATGAGAATTTAAAAAAGAAAAGAATATTGGACTTGGTGATGAGATTGATATTGATAAACTTTGTGAAAGTGTTTTAAGCGAAATAATGAGGACAGAAGCCAAATTAGAAGGGAGTGAGAAAATACTTGGAAATAGAAAAATAGAAGAATCAGTAATAGTTTTGAGGGTAATACAATTTTAAAATAAAAGATTAGAAATTAATATAAATATAAGCACTAGTATCATGGTTTATTGCTGTTGCTTTTTTGTCATCAGGTACCTTATTGGTTTTTAATGAGCTGTCAATAATATATAGGCCAATTGAAGAAGTGAGTATTCAATATCTTCTGTGTAGAGACAGCACACTAAATAACAGGGTAACTGTGATAAAATAGTAAAAAAGTCTTACTCTTCAAGTTTTTATAATCTTCAAGGGGAAACAATGTGTAAACAGACTATATAACTAAGAGGGTCAGTAAAAGTTATCTTATGAACTGGCATGAATACTAAGTGTTGAAAGAAAATAGGGATTCTTAAAGGCAAATATGAAGAAACATTACATTTCAGATCTGGAGGATAGCCTGTGAAAAAATAGCAAAACAGGAGAGAGCAGAAAGAAACGTCTTATCTTTACAGAGAATAAGGATTCCTTGTACTTCATAGCAAGGACCATAAACTCAACATAAGTCCCTGTAAGCTCAACAAATTAACTTTGGCATAAGTTCAGGATTTTGCCTTTACCCAAGGTGGGTTCCATGCTCATTATCAAAACAAACAAAAAAAAATTGTCCAAGAACAAAAAATATTTTCTATTGTAATCCTGTATCTCACTATTTTTCACATTTAAAATTTATTTCACAAATTCCCTGAATATATAACAGGTCAGGAATTTATATATGATCAATTTTTTTGCACTCTCATTCTTTTGGTCAACTTCACTTAATTAATCTTTCCGTAGAGTCCTTTCATTGTTCACCTACCGCACAATAAAATGATCTAAAGTATACATTGCTAGGTGGTCACAAACAATAATGTTATTTGGGAAAAAGTCAGAAGTATTATTTAAGTCAAGATCTATAACTTCTCTTGTTTTGTATTTTCAACCAGGCTCATTATTTTGTCATGGAAAGAAATTATATTGGGTTGGCTTAATTTTTTTCTTTACAATACTGCTTTGGATAATAACTAGCACCTTACATGTCTATAGCAGGCAACCACAAACTATTGATTTGGCCATATGACTCAATTCTGGCTAGGTTGGATCATTCCCAAATACCATGTCCAAAACAAATACTCTGTGTTTCTGGATTTTGAAGAGTATAATCTAATTCTTAGCATAATCCCGCCCCTTTCCTCTTCTCTTTCTTAAATTAGTAGTTTAGCTTATGCTTACTTTAAAAAAATCTATTATTTTAGTAAATATTTTAACTTTGTAGGTAGTAAGGGGATATGCGGTCATGGTGGTTCAGATGTAATCAATCTATAATATCAGGCAAAGATTTTCCCCAGCTTTTATAGACAGATATATCAATATATTTTTTATATATCAATATTTTTTGCCCATTATTCCTCTTCAAATTCCAACCTATTAAAGGGGAAAGAGTGAAATTAAGTGAATTAAAAATTATTTATCAAAAAGTGAAGCATGGGTATGCCTAGGTGGTGCAGTGGATAGAACATGAACCCTGGCTTCAGGAGAACCTGAGTTCAAATCCGGCCTCAGACCCTTAACACTCATTAGTTGTGTGACCTTATGAAAGTCACTTAACCCCAATTGCCCTTTTTGGTATATTTCTAACTTTATTCTTATCTTAAAAGGTAATTTGACCCATTGTGAGGGTAATAACTCTCTTTCTGATTCAGCAGGCACAAGTGGCTGACTAAGGGACACCTTGAGATAGTATGCTATAGTCTAACCTTATTTTTGAGACCTTTCCATCTAACAACAACCACAATGATTTTGTCATTTTCTGACCTAATTATACTTAGGATTTTGCTATGTTATTAACTATTCTTTGTGTTGCACCTTGTCTCCTGAACTAGATTGTAAACTCTTGGAAGGAAAGGACAATATCTGTCATTTTTTTTGCTATCCTTCAAGATGCCTAGCACAGTGAAGTCTGCATTAGGTGAACAAGCAGTGTCCTCCCCTTCTTTCATCATTGCACCATACCACTGTTGCCCAATAAGACCTGTACTTTTTTGTGATTGATTTTTATCTGTTCACTAGCAGCTTCAGTATCTTATATGGAAAATCTGTAGATTTGTGGCCTAAATAATTATGTAATTTAATGGCTTCATAACTACTTGAATGGCTGGACTCAAAGAGTAGGTTTTAACAGTTCAATGTCAGGGTTCTAGATTAGTGCCCCAGGGAGTTGTGTTGACCCTGTGCTGTTAATATTTTTATTACTTGGAGAAAGACATAAATGACATCCTTAACACATTTGCAGATAATATGAAACTAAGAGGGATATTGACCCACTGGATAACAGAATAACATTTCAAAAATATCTTGACAGGTTAAAACATGGGGCTGAAATTGAAAATAAAATTTAATAGAGAGAAAGGCAAAGTCTTACATTTGGGTTTGAACATTAGGTTAAAAAAATAATTTAAAGTGTAAAAGAAGAAGGAAACATTGACAACCATGGTTCTGGAAAAAAAATCAGATTATAGTAGTCAAAACAGTAAATATGACACAATAGTGTGAAGGGCCTTGAATCTAAGACATGGGCAAATAGACTAAAGGAAGGGAAATGTTAAAGTTTGAGGAGAAAAGGCTGGGCAGTGTCTTCAAGTTTTTGAAAAGCTGCCACTTGAAGAAAAACAATTATACTTGTTCTGCCTGCTGCCAGAAGCCTTGCCAATTAGTAAAACTGAAAATAAAAATTCTCAACTTAAACAATGGAAAACTATTGCCTATTGATGAAATTAATATTTACGTGGAATTTTTGAATTATCAGCACTATTCTTCTTATATAATGATAATTGTCATTTATATTGCATTTTAAGGTTTTCAACCATTAGAAATATTAAATACAAGTTTCATTAAAAACATTATAGATTTTGTAGCTTGATTGTACAGTGCAAATTTCTGAGTATTTTTGTATTTTCCTTGGATCACCTGACAGCCATGGTGCTGAGATCCTAGATGATACAAACCAAGCCAGAGAATGTGTCCTCCTTTAAACTCTCTTACCACCTTACTCTATTCATTGGGGACAATTTTGATGTGTTAGTCACAACAGACTTTCTGCTCTCTATGTCTTCAGCCATGCAATTAAAGCTAAGCAAGGCAGCTAAGTCCTGGTACTTTCTCCCACCTGAACCCCCAATTCTCACCTATGTCCATCTGCTGCCATCATAGACATGTTCTTTGCCCAGATCTCTTCTTTAGGTATTAGGGAGTCCTACCCCCCAAGAAGGAAAGACAGTATTCCTCCACACCCATTTCCACACCATTAACAGTGACTGCTTTTCCATTTGTCCAAAATTCAAGATTGGAATTGTTATGCCCATCCAAAGCAACTGGTGAAAGTCTATAGTATAGGCATTGCCTCCCTGGGCCATTGTGTATGGGTGATGATCTCAGAAGCAGCTATGTATGTCTTTTAGAAAAATAAATGTGAGATCTCTCAGAGGACAAAGCAACAACAACAACAACAAAAAACCAACCAAAAATTTGTTTTTTTTTCTTGAAATATAGTGAATTATCTTGAGGTATAGAAAGTGTTCCCTCCCTGGGTGAACCTTCAGTTGAAGGCTGCATCCCATCAGGGATGTTGTAGAAGTGATCCATGTTAAGATCTGGTTTGGACATGATGATTTCTAAGTTCCTTGATGACTCTGAGATTCAATGAGTCCTCTTAACACGGCTCTATTTTGAAGTTCCTGAAAAAGGAACATTTTATTTCTGAGGGAGGGGTAGGCATGGTGCTCTGAGAGGTTGAAAGAGTGAAAAAAAATCAATGAGTTTTCAGGGATTTTTTATCCCAGAAAAACACAGAATAAAGTTCCCTATCAGAAGGTTTCCTAGGATCCTGCTGTTGCTTCTTTTACCTGCCTCCATAGGAAGGTCATGTGTACAATATCCTTTTCTCTGCTTTTATTCCAAATAAAAAAAAAACCCTCATGCTATGTTAACACAAAAATAGACTGTTTTCAAGATCTTTATTCTCAGACTGTTGACAATTGATGCTAAAAAGTAACAAGCCTAATAAAAATGTTCATAATAACCCATGTGGTCCACATACATTTCCTAGCATAAAGCACTATGATAATTGCCATAATATAAATGTTTTGTGAGAAATGGTGTAATATAAGTTATTTTAGCTATATTGCTTCTTATTTGAACCTGCCTGAAATGGCGACAGATCGATTAATCCTGTAGGTCACTACTGGCTTAGATTCACAAAGCATATCTAGTAGGAAGGAACTTTTAGCTGTCTAGTAATCTAGTTTAAGTGGTTCATGAATGGTATTATCTAGTAAACATTCCCCACAAGTAGCTGTCTAGTCACTCCTAAAAGATGTGCAATGATGGGGAAAATACCTTCTTAGAGTACTCATATTACTTTTGGATGGTCCCATATTATTATTATGAAATATTTTCTTGCTTACATTGATCAGAATCTGCTATTCTTAAAATTATAGAAATTATCCTTTTTTCTGATCTTTGTCAAGCATGAACAATATAAATATTATTCCAAGAGAGTAAGCTAAATGACATAATGGAGAGAATGCTGGGTTTGAAATCAGGAAGGACTGAGTTTTAATTGTGCCTCACGCACTTGCTATCTGTGTGACCCTGGGCAAGTTGCTTAACCTCTTTCAGCCTCTGCAGTTTCCTCTGCTATAAAATGGGGATAATAATACCACTTACCACACACAGTTATTCTTAAGAGTCAAATGAGATAACATATAAAGCACCTCGCAAACTTTAAAATGTCATTTTAAGTGCTATTATTCCAAATGATAGATCTTTCAAGTCACAAAACAGCTATCCTATCTCCAACCTAAATCTTTCCTTTCCTAGACTGGTCCTTGCCCATTCTTTTCACCAGTACAATCCCACATTTCTCACTCTCTGGGTCATCATCCTATAGATGTGGTAAAATTTCTCAAAATCTTTATGAAATTTTGCCTTCCACCCAGAACTGATTATAGTCCTCCAGTTGGGACCAAACCAGATAGGTTTGTGGTGGGATTCTCATATTTTACATTCTTGACACTGTTTCTAATATTCTGCTTCTAAGTTTATTTTTCATGTGGCTCATATTACACAAATATGAGGTGTTACATTGATCCATGTTAAGTTGCATTATATTGGATTCTGTCTAATATTCTAGTTTGTTGACTTGTCGACTTGTTAACTTGTTAAACTGTTATCCCAACTTCATTTTGACTGTAAATTTTATAAGAATATTATCCACACCATTTTCCAGCCTTTGCTAAACAATTTTGGGTAGCATTGGGACAAAGAGAGATCCCAAGGACATTCCACTAGATATTTCCTTCCATTTTGACATAGAACTACTTAGCATGACTTTGGGGGGTTAGTTATTCATCCATTCTGGAATCCACTTAATCATATAATGATCTAAGCGAGATTGCTCATCTTGTCCACAAAAATGTCTTCAAAGACTTGGTAAAATATCTTTCCTAAATCATGGTAGGTTAAGGCTATGTCATCTCTCTCATCTAATTAATCATTCTTTGCAAAAACAAAAAAGGTAAGAAGCAACTCTGGTATCAACTTTTCTTAATGAAGTCATGATGGCTCCTAATGATTACAGCTTTCCTTTGGAAATGCTTGTAAAACATATTTTTAGTAATATATTTTAGAATTCCATGAAGGATTACAATCAAAATCAAAAATCAATTGAATAATAGATCTTGGATCCTTTAAATCTAGGACTTATTAAATTTTTTCTTTGTTTAAGGAATAGTGGGTGTGAGGCTAATTAGTTTGTTGGACATGTTTTTTTTTTTATATTTATAAAATGCTTTGAGTTCCCTGCAGGAAAGATAGATGTTTATTTTTAATATTACCAATCATTTATCATATAACTTAGGATGATTTCAAAGGTTCTATAATCATTGGAATGATAAGAAACACAGGGAATGCTCTACATTCCACTAATAATAATCTGTTTATGCTTACATAAATAATTTGTTTTGGAAAGTGGATTTCCCTGAAGTAACATATTTCCCATATTCATAATGATGACCAACTTTTGAAGATTTTGTCCTCATTTGAAATTCATTAACAGACTGCTAAAATAAACTTTATTTAACTGAAATTGTCAATAATTCCATATCTCCTGGCAGTAATCTCAATAGCCAATTAGGCATATGCAAGATAGCACTGAAAAGATGAGAACAGAGAGGCAAAACTATGATTCACAAACAACTAAAAGTTTTAGGTGAAGTTATTGTGATGCAATGGATTAAATGTTTTATTTTAAGAAAGATAAATAAATCAATTTCTAATATTTATTGAATATATGTTCTGTTCCTAGTCTTCTATTAGATTGAACAAAAGGCAAGTAAATTACATAGTCTTTGCATTAGCCCTCAAAGATTATGCAAATGATATGGAAGACTATAAATGTCATGGGGAATTAAGCAGGAGATCCTCTTATTAAATTATAGATCTTTTCCCTGAAAATTCAAATTAATGATCACATAGCTTGTTGACTTTTGTTTGATCAAAAGATCTCACACTGAACTAGATATCAGGCTGAGCCCCTTGCCAAGATTCCTTTCTTAAACACTTGTCTATATCTCTGTCCCCATTAATTTCTAGACCAAAGTACCACAAAGTTGGGGGGAGAAGGAAAAATGGTAATATGTTACATAAGCACATGGTTATGAAAGATACAGTTGTACTCTAAATGTGTAGCCAGTTCACTTTCAAACTCACTGTTCTTGAAGTTCAAATGCCTAAGCATAGGAAAGGGGCATGTGCTTTTAATTTCCTAGGAATTCTGATATCTTAGTCCAGTTTTTTAGTTGAAAAGGAAAATTTCCTAGATAGTTTCATAATTGACATTTAGTATGCAAACCCAAATTCAGATGACCTTCAATTATTGATCTAGATTTTGAACTCCCAGAAATTTCCTCAACATAATGCTTCTGGGAGTGAAGGAGAATTACTAAAAAGAGAATTCTATAGGAAAAGAACTGAAGTCATTCCTAAAGGGAACAGGTGATCTGGAACTTGTAATCATAATATGATATCACTATGAATTGAATAGTTGATACAAGTATGAAGTGAATTGGTTGTATTTGCAAAGCATAAAGTATCTTTATTTTTTAGGAGAGACAAACTATTATAATGGGGTATCTAAGTGTTGTATATTTACCATATTTATTCATGCATCATGTAATTTGTGTCTTATGTAGTTTACAAGGTAGAGGAAATAAAGGCAATTCCATTCTTCAAACCCATATTATAGATACAACATCTTTTTGGGAAAAGATATTCATATCTTTCATTTGGAGTCCTAGACTCAGTACATACATATCAAAGTTTGTTTGAGAAGTTTCTCCAGAATTTTACACTAGGCTAGGGACAGATCCAGAGATTATCTGACTTCTTGGGGAACACTCTGACAGGTTTAAAACCAAGTCCATGTGAACCTAACATCCTTGGGGGGTGGAAGGCAGTGCTTAGTTATTGGGAACATGGTTGTACATGCTTTCTAGCAATCCTAACTGAATTCCAAATCTTCTTGGGCTTTAAACTGGAAAAACAAAAGATTAACCATGGAAAAAATTCTCAATATTTCTACAAAATTTCTCTTTATAAAAATGGAGCTAAAATTATAAAGAACAACAACAGAGCTGCAATATTTGGTCACTAACATCATATTTTAGTATACTATATACAAATATGGAACTATCTATTCAGTGGAACTGAAACTAAATTTTTAAAAAAGAAATGAGAAACTGTATCAGACCAAGTATACACAAGTCTCTGTTGGAAGCAAAACAATTTTAAAATTGTTGAAGAATTGATTTTTAAGATATACAAAAAGGGAAGGAATACTAAATGCTTTGAAAAGTTCATATATTATCAAATAAGTGATCAAGAATACATAACTTCATATCATATTCTACTCCTCATTAAGAATGTATACTAAAATATATTCATAAAACACCAAGTAGATAAAATGTGTTTATCATCCATACTATGTTAGAAAATAGCATAGCAGATTTATAATTGAAAATGGATATGGCCAATCATTTCAATTAGGTGCCAATTAGTACAAGTAATGAATCTCATAGTCATCTGTATTCAAATTTTTACTCTGTAAAGTAATAATTATATAAAAGATGGCCATTGATTCTAGCCAAGTATAAATATACAGTACAAATTCACTTAAAAGGATTGATTGTTCAAACCAACTGAAATCTGTCTGTATGCATATTTTGGACAGATATTGCACATGACCAATGATATTAACCTAGAATTGAATAGTAGTATAGGTTGCCCTTGGGAAACAGTGTATGATGGGTTTGAGGAGGCCCCAATGTATTATCAATAAAGAAATATGCTAGAAAATTGGTGTAAATGATGTAATTAGATATATGATCACCAAAGATGGTGGGCTAGTCATGTAGAATAAAGGTAGATAATCAGTGGCTAACCTTAGTTTTCCCTTGGTATGCACTGTGATAACAGATTTAAATGAAGACCTCTAGCATGTTGGGTGGAAATGATGTAAAAGATTTATGATAAAACATTTCAATGAATCACATAAAATAGGTATTGAATTTCTGTGATGCATATTACTAGACTAGGTCTCCACATTGACAAAATCATAGCAGCTTTAAAATGTGGATGTATGAAAGTAAAAGTCATAGAACTTTAATTCTACAGAGAATTCCCAACATACTCCATCCCAGGAATATAAATGGATTATTTACAATCCTATAGAAGTAAACCTGGTATTATTAGTTTCAGAACTGGTATTAGAACCGCTAATGCTATGTTCTTTTTACTATATCATGCACCCATCATTATGTTGTCATGTACTTTTTAGATTTCAATTTTTAATCAAATAAGTTTATGAAATACATATTATTTAACAACCCCAGAACAAATTTTATCTTTTCAATACTTTTGTCCAACTATTACAGATAGAAAATATGAACCACATAGCTTCATTCTCATTGAAGAAAATTTAAATAGTCCTATGTTTAGATACAAATGTGGTATTTATATAATAATGTTATGCATGTAGGGTATTCATGTAATACAATGGATAGTATATGGTGACTCAGAAGTCTTAGTTCAGGTTTATGCCTTAATAGCTTAGATTATAAATGCTACATACTCAGAAATACAAAGCTTGAAAGTTTAGCTATTTACATTGTTAGACACTTGTCTTCTTTCTTGGGTATCTCGGACACTTGATCTATTTCCATTAGATTTCTTGTGGGATAACAACAAAACTGCAATATATCCATCAAAACCTTATTAGTTCAATACTTTTAAGATTATGATTACAAATGTAATGTTTTCAATCACTGACCAGCAACTAATGAAAGATCTTATGAAGTCTGAAAACTGACTATACTAGTATATAGCATAAAATAGAGGTCATATTGAAGTTTAATTAAAAAATTATTTGAAAAATCTAAATTAAACCCTTCAAATTTTTTTTAAAGTGGTATTATAGGGGCAGCTACGTGGTACAGTGAATAAAGCACCAGCCCCGGAGTCAGGAGGGCCTGAGTTCAAACCCAGTCTCAGACACTTAACATGTAAACTCACTAGCTGTGTGACCTTGGGCAAGTCACTTAACCCCAATTGCCCTACCATTCCCCCTCCAAAAAAGTGGTATTATTCATAACTCTGAAATTATTAAAGCTTAAATCTATAAGAGGATTTTTAGAACACCGATACCTGTATTGTATAGATTAATGTATATACTATATACACATAAAATTATCCACCCAACAAAATTAAAAAAAATATTTTTATCTGTGTACACCCATAGAGAGCTCAAATATTCTATAGCTTGGTAAATGACTTTCATATATTCTGTTACCAAAAATGTATTACCCTGTAGATGACAAATTAGAAATATTACTGACAAATATAGCTAAACATGTATAGCTTGGTTTGTTCTCACATAGCAGATGTAGTCCTTTACTACATTCATTCTTATATGCTAACATAGACTTGTATATTCACTTATCCACTTGCCAATATTGTTGGAATTTTGGGAGTGAAACATTTTAAAAACATTGCTAAGCATTCTTTTAAAACATTTTTTTTATTTCAATCACTTCTTTGATAGTTTCCTCTGCCACTTTTAATCTCACAGAACCCTCACTCATAACAGAGTACAGCTAAGAGAAAAATAAAACAACACATTGGTCATGTCTGTTAATGTATACTTCATTTAAGAGATATCCACTATGTCTGGCAAAAAAGTAGAATTGCTTGTGACAGCCTCTGAAATCAAGATTGGTCACTACACTAATTCAAGTTGATGTCTTTCATGGTTATTTTTTTCTAACTTCACTGTAGTCCATGTATGGATTGTCCCCCTAATCCTTTCACTTTGCATCAGCTCATGAAAGTCTTCTGGAGTTTTTGTTTTTATTGTTGTTGTTGATACTGTTTTAGTAATTTTGCATTATATTCATATACCACAACCTGTTTAGTGATTTTAAAATAAGTGGCCACTCACTTTTCTTCTATTTTTTTTTGCTACCAGAAAACGGCATTGTTACAATATCTTTGCATATATATATATACCTATTCCTTTCAGTGGTGTGGAACCTGTGGTCTCAAGGTCATGTATGGCCCTCTAGGTCCTAAAGTGTATTCCTTTGACAAAATTCAAACTTCACAGAACAAATCCCCTTAATAAAAGGATTTGTTCTTCAAAACTTGGACTTAGTCAAAAGGCTGCTCCCAAGGACCTAGAAAGCCACATATGTACTCAAGGCTTCAGGTTCTCCATCCCTGTTTTAGTTACTTACTTCCCTGGGGCATATACACCATGATGGTATTACTAGATCAAGAATTGTGAATAATTTAATGACTATTCTAGTATAATTCCATATTGTTTTGTAGAATAATTGTACCAATTTGCTATTTCATGAATAGAATACCACTTTGCTTGCCTTTCCATATTTCCAACATTTACCAAATAGTACAGGATACCAGGATAGAGTGCTGGTCCTGGAGCCAAAAGCCCTGATTTCAAATCTAGCTTCAGATGCTTACTAGCTATGAAACCATTTGTAATCACTTAATTGTTGTTTGCCTTGGCATCTGTAAAATGGAAATAATAATAGAATATGCCTCCCAGGATTGTTGTGTGGATTGATTGAAATAATTTAAAAAATCACTTAGAAAAGTGTCTGGCACAAAATGGACACTATAAAAATTTTGTTAGTTATTAATATTATTATCGCTAATATGATGATAAATAAAACTATAGATGGGCTTCATTTTGTACTTATGTTAATAATTTAATATTTTTTCATGGAGTTGTAGATTTTTTTCCCTTTTGGAAACTACATATCATTTGACTTCTTATCTATTAGGAAATGCTTGTAGTTTTACATTTGTATCCCTTTTCCATATATTCTGGGTATCAGTACTTTATCATAGATATTTTCTAGGAAAATTATTTTTCCTAATCAATAACTTCTATCTTAATTGTTTCTGTTCAATGAAACATTTAGATTCTATGAAACTGAAATAGCCTGTTCCTTCCTTCCTTCAAAATTCTCCCCCAAACATTATTTTTAAAGTAATTTTCTATTCTCTTCTATTGTTTTTTATAGTTCTCTTTTATATGTGGGTCACATATGTGATGTGGTGAAGTGGGAGGAGTACTGGGTCTAGAATTGATGACCTGGATTCAAATCAGTCCTCTGATGTACACTGCTTCTGTGACCAAGAAAAAGTAAACTTTCCTGGGCCTCATTTCCTCATTTATAAAATAATGAGATTAAACTAGATGACTCTTGGGAAACTTCCATCTCTAGATCAAGATTTATGATCTATGATGCATTTTGGCTTTATTTTGTTTTAATGTAGCTGTAGGTCTAAGCCTTATACATTCTATTGCTTGTGTCTTTTCCATTTGTCATCACCATCATCATCATCATCATCATTTTCATTGTTATTGCTGCTATTTCCTCACTGGGATCTCCAGAACCTGACCAAAATACAGATATGGACTTCAAAGACTACCATCATCATCACCACCACCACCAACAAAAACAATGAATATTCGCTACATAAAATCTTTATTAATTGGTACTTTATAGTTAGCTGTAGATCTATAATGGCAAGCAAAGACGTAGCTAACACCTTGTTTCAGCTATTTAATTGACACAGAAGTAGTTAACACCTCGTTTCAGTTCACGATTGTATCAAATATTAAGATCCAGAACCTGTGAATCCCACAACTTGTGAATGGGAAGAGCTAATGACCATATATATGGAGAGGCCCAGGCTTAAGAGAGCAGAACTGAGAAGGGAACTCTTGTGGTGGAGAAGAAGAAAACTTGTGGTATCCCAGCACTCTATGTTTGTCTGTTCTGTCTGTGTTGGTGTTTGTGACCGTTTGTACAGAAACCCCGGGACCTTACTGGAAGCCCTGAAAGAGGATTTTCTGGTTGTCTATTTACAGAAGTCCTGGAGGAGTGATTCAGAGGTCCTGAGATTGTACTGATGATTTGCATTGAGTTCTCAGTCCTTGTCTGGGGGTCTGTGTTGATTTCTGTGTTGATGATTTGTGTTGACCTCTTGGAACTTGTTTGTGGCTTCCTGCTAATTTCACAGGCAGATAGTGAATTGATGATAGTGCCAGCAATGTGCATGAATGTTGTTTTGACTCTGCAAAGCTTTGCCTTTCCAGAAACAGGAACTGTGAAGGACTTGAGGTGAACTGGAAACTGTGAGCTTCCATATGCAATGGGAACTGGACAAGGAACTGTACGAAGAACTAGACAAGGAGCTAGGAACTGCCCACCTTTGAACCAGGTGACAGCTGTGTATATTCAGGCAGGAACTGGGACCATGGAAGAGGAACCATGGAAGCTGAGAGACAGAGTTGAGTCAAGATGAAAAGATCTCTTCTCGGGTACCTAATGCTGACTGAGAAGTTTATGATTTACTGTGACTAGGGGTGGAGAACTTTGACCTTTATACTTTGTGTCCATTAAGGAGACAAGCCTCTTTAAGGATGATTGAATTAAGGACTTACTGAATGATTGTACTTTGTGTTCCTTAAGAAGGCAAACATCCTTAATGATGATTGAATTAAGAACTTACTAAATGATTGTTACTAAATGAATGTTATCGTTTGCTTAAAACTATGTGGCCACTTTGGTGAAAATTATGTAGCCATTTTAGTGATAAGTTGTTATGTCATAACATTGTAAATTCTGTACTTTGATTTCTGTAAATGTTTTACCTTAATTTACTTCTGAATAAATAGAGAGTACACAATACTATGTAATCAGAACCTTGAAACTGTTCACAGTAGCAGGCCTCTGGAAAGCTGCTTGTGCTTGCCTTTACAAGATCTCAATGCAAAGTCCCCCTTATTTCTACTTTTATTATTATTATTTTAGAATGTAAGACCTGTTGTTCCTCCAAAATAATTCAGTTAATATTTTCTACTTCTATATGACAAATTTAAGGCTCATAACAGTCATTCATGCATATTTAAACCTGCATATCTACATGTGTGTATATTTATATGGCACATATACATATACATATATATTACAGAAGAATATTAGTTATTCATGGAGGACTAGCCTCTGTGTTATGACAGCTTGCTAAACTCTTTTTAGGGCTGCTCACCTACCTTTGGTGTCCACCTGTCATTCAACTCTCACCAGTGTGTCAAGAAGCTGATGTATCATGGGCAACAGCTACACTCTGGTAAAACTGTCTCAGCAGACAGTCTAAACCAGGTTGAGGGTAGCTGACAGGCCTCAAACCTTTCAGTGAATTAGGGGCATGAAGTCTGCTTCATGTAATTCCAATTCACAACTCATGACATCCCCCCACAATGTCATTGATCCCCTATGAAAATGAAGGATAAACAACAACGTATATATTATAGACTTTGAGGTGATTTATATTGCTTGACTATGCATATATGTTATAATAAATTATTTTTTCTTTTCTTTTCATTGAAGTGGGAAGATGGGAGGGATAGATAGAAAATAAATTTTTATGAATTTAAAAATTTAAGTCATGGACAGGGATTACAGATGCAAAATATTGAATGCATTTTCAGATATGGTCATTGCATTTTTAGTTTTAGTTAACCATTTTACTCTGCTACAAAAAGAAATAATCTATAAAAGTTCATAATGCAAAATAAAAATTCATCAATAAAATTTTAAAAATAAAACTTTTTTTTAGTTTGGAAGCAATAAAAAGCTATAATGCCTGATTTAAACTTTACATTAAATACTTTTATACTCCTTACTTTGGAGGAGACACTAGACTTCAGTCAAATCTTAATTTTAGTTGATTTTTCCCCATGTCTCTAAGATAGAGATATAGAGAGCCAGATACAATAAGAAAGGATCCTAACCTATCTCCTCTCTCAGTAAGGCTCAAATAATTTTGAAACCAGTCAACATACCTGAGAGCAAGGTGCCTCGTAGTAGAAGAATGAAAAGCCTTCTGATGCTTTCACCCTGAACTGGGTATCATGATGTGTTGTTAATTGTAATTCTATACAAGCTTCTTGTTCTCTCATGGGAATTCCAGTGAGAGGCTAAAAAGGTTCTGTCATGATTGGTAGACAGGAATGGAGAGGACTAGAAGGTGTGATCATGTATTTTAAAGCCTACTGAGTAGGAGATTGTTGGTGGCTTAGTTTGCAATCCTCTCTGAAAATGCCATCTCATTCATCAACCCCATCCCTAATATATCATGGAGACCAAGATATTCTATGTCATCATAAAGAATCAAGTCATTCAGTGAATACTTGATAAGATAAGTAAAATGTATTACCAGGTGGGACTCAGTTGCAAATATGATCCAAAGAGCTGTACTCTTCACCATGTTGGTCAAGGAGAGTAAGAGGATTCCTCCGTGCATTTTCATTCATGTAAACTTTCAATTTACCATCTTTGGCCAATAGCTCTGGTTAGATTTATTTTATGATTTATTGAAATATGGATTCCAAGTATTTTTGTTGTAGCTGTTTCATTATGCTTTCTAGGGAGCTCAATGATCCTTAAATGATCTTTCCTCATTCTGTTTTCTGGGTCAATTGCTTCTGACAGTGGATATTACAAATATTCTCCCAATTTATCAGGCTTAGGATTCTTCTTGGGTATCTCTTGTAGTATCATTGAATTGTAAAGGTTTATTTCTTCTGTTATGAATTAGTAAGTTTCTCCAGCTTCTATTTTTAACTATTGAGTGACTTTCCAAAATTTGGTTTAAGAACTTTAATGGGACCCTTTATCTTTTCTGTTATCTCATCCTTTTTTTTCCTTACTAGACCTAATAATCACTCTCAAAATTTTCATGGACAAGCCATTCTGCTGTTTAGCCTGCTACTTATAGTTGTTGCTATGTTCTTTTCCTCTTCTGTAGTTTTATACAGGGGATTAACTTAATCCATAGCATTTCTTCATTATATTAGGATTTTTTCTCTTGTTTTCCCTACTTATTTAGTCTCTTTAATAACACTAGCATTCTGTTACATCTCCCCATTTAACTTCAACCCCAATCTAAACTTCTCTTTCACTTCAGTTGCTACATTTGCTTTTCAAAGGTCTTCTTTGCATAAAGCTGTTGTTGATTTGTTCAACAACATGGCATCTATTCATTCACACTGAGTCAGAGCAAACCAGAGATTAAAGGGGCTGCTAAGCATATCCTTTACATTTTCCTTATGAACAGGTACATATCATCTACCAGCATGATCCTTTGTCATTTTGTTCTTTTACTATTTGTTTTTTTTTTCTTTTTGAAAGAAAGTCTACTTTATTTCAAGGCTTTTTTTTTTTCATTTTTCTGTATCTTGTAGACATTTGTGTTTCATATTATTGTGCTAATGAGGTCTTGGAGAAGACTTGGGTTTAGCTGGAATCTGTCAATGTCACTCTTTTACCAGAAGCCTCTACTATCATATTTTCCCAAATATCACAACTTTTACAACTCTGTAAACTCAAGGACAGGGCCTCATACACTTATATCATATACTAATTAGTTTTGAAAGGCACATTATTATTTCTTCATCCCTGCCCAAAAAGATAATGGGTGGTGCCAAACACAGCAGACACAGTAGACTCTTGATGTTTGTTCATTGATGAACTAAAATGAAATTTGAAAAACTGACTTGCTTTCATACCCAAAAAAGTCATTTTAAAAGTTGTCTTTCTATTCCTTTATTTACCTAAGAAGATTTGCTAAGTCTTTAATATGGTTATATATCCAAAAGACTGATCTTTTTATTTAGAGGCTGGGTGATTTATACTTTATCAAGACCAGAAATTAATATTTATTCCACTAGTGTACTGCAGGATATGCCTTCTTGAGGTCTTTTTCAGTGTTAGCAATTTCCGAAATGGTGAACAAAACTGACTTTCAAATTGAAAACTGTACCATTTCTAGAATGACCTAACTTACCTTGCCTTTTATACATGAGAATTGCTCCTTGCTAATTCTATGAACAGACTTCTCGATGTAAGCAAGCAATTTCTCCCCTAGGTTTTTAGCTTACATCCTGGTCGATTTCAACATACCTAACTGTACCAGATATATTAGGTTGCCTTCCTTCACATTTCTTTGATCTGCTCACTCCATTTAGGAAACTTTAAAGCAACCTGGGCAGAGGGATATTATTGCAGGAAACTGAAAACTGGGTCATTTCACTATGGATGCTAACCTCATGGGTCCAATGATAAACCATTATCATTTTTCCAGGACTCATTAATTTTGGGAGATAGTTACATTTCCTGTATTTAATGACTGGATTGTTGCAAACTCTTGGAGTTCAACTTATCTAATGTCCACTTGGAGTTATTGCAGACACATTCTTGTGTTATGGTTGGTGAAATGATTTATTCCTCTCACCATGAACATGGTTGTAGTTTTTCCATCTTCTCTATGAGAGAATTCTCCATCCTAAATATCTCTTTACTCCCTGAATTAAATCTGTTCTTATCTTTTCTGTCAACTTATCCAGATAATTTCATATTTACCTAATTTAAATTGCATATTCTTTTGAATGTTCTCTATTGATAGAAATCTGGGGTGTATGGAGTGTTCAAGGAGGATCAGTTCATCTAGTGTGAAGGCTTATTAAGGTTTTATCTGGGTTGCTTATCCAACTTTGGTGTCTACCTTTCACCCAACTCTTCCTTGTGACTCCAAGAAGCTGTAGCACACATGGTTGTCAAACTCTAGTAAAATCATCTCACCAGACAGGCTAAACCATGTTGAGGGTAACCTAGAGACCTCAAAGCCATCAGTGAGTTAGGGGGATGTCTACATTAATCATATGAAAATGTCCCCTGTTGGAATGGATGGATAAGAACAATTTATTTCAATGGCCATGGAGGAGGCTGAAGCAAGTGCTACAGAGCACTTAGAGCTTGGTAAGACATTGAAGACACTAAGGTCATACATTTCATCCTGGGTACTTGACACTTATTTTGTCTTTTGTCCTGCCACTGGTGGGACTTGAATGGCTAGAAGAGAAAGTGAGGCTGATAGCTTTGTGCAATTCTGCCTCACTTAAATCTAATTCAAGAGTGAGTCAATACATCACACCATGATGTTGTTGGTCTTCTTCAAAACAAAGGCCAAACAACAAGGACAGAAATCTGCTTTGTATCTATCAGTTTCTAAATATCTCTTAGTAGATTAAATTTGTTGTTGAATAAGTTTCTTTTCTTTTTAATCATAATTTTAAAGGCCTCATCAAATCAGGATGGGAAGAAAACTTCATTTTGTAATAGCTTGTGGTTAAACTGTAACCTACAGCATACATAGATGTATGTGCATAGAGATTTTATGCCAAAAAATCAATGATCAATGGTGATTGAGGCCTAGAAGCATTAAATTTATAGGAATATATTTGGGAGTTGGACAAGTTTAATTTATCTTCAAACATGTGTAGGCAGAATAAAGGATGGGTATGCTTCCATACTACAAGAATATGTGACTACACAGATAAGAGGAACTTATAACAGTGTAGACCTATTCAAATTCCAGCCTGACTCCAATTAATATAATCTCAGAAGGTTCAGATAGCTTGATTAATTCAATTAATTGACACAAAGTATAATTAATTTGAAAGTATTATAGCGTTTTGATCATTACATAAAGACAGATGATGGCACATAGGAATCATTGTGTGATTGAAAGAGATAAACACACATCTGCAACTAAGTATAAATTAATAAGCCATTCAAAGTTGCTCAGTTCTGAACTGGCCACTCTATGGAAGAGTTCTAGGTACTCCCATGAAAGGCTATGGATGGTTGATAGGAAAGAGTAGTCAATCAACCTCTGGAAATATGGCCCACTGGCATGAGGCCTAGTTGGGGAAGGAGCAATATAAGTTGCATTGTGCAAGTTTTCTAATATATATATTCTCATAGATTCAATTTTGGTCTCATGACATTGTTCTACTGTAGTATCTGTTCAAGACATGGACTAACTTAATAGAATCCCTAACTGATTATATGTTGTAATTGAGACAATAAACATTCTTGATTAACTTGGCTTATGATGTTATTCTGATTATTAACCTATTTGATGTAGACAACAAACCCCCCCCCCCAACATTGGAAACATTTACTTCATGGAATTGTACTATCCTGTGGAACAATGAGTTAAAATCTACTGCAGTGATTACATCAACTAAGGATTATTGAGTCATAAAGGGAAAGGGAGAAAGAGAACAAGCATTTATTAAATGCTTATTATATGTCAGTCACTGTGTCAAAAGCTTTACAAATATTATCTAATTTGATTAACACCAACATTTGTATGCCATTTTATGCTTTTATCAACCGTTTTAGCATAGTTATCTCATTTAAGCATTACAATTCTAAGGTAAATAAGCTGTTGTTATCCTCATTTAACATAGAAGATGTTGAGATGTTTATAAAATATTTTACAAATATTATCTCATTTGATACTTACAATAAGTCTGGGAGGTAGGTGCTTTTATTACTCCCATTTTACAGATGAGGAAACTGAGGCAGACAGGTTAAGTGACTAGGCCATAGTCACACAACTATCAAAAGTCAGAAGTAGGATACGGATCCAAGTTTCTCCTGATTCCCTGTTCAGCTTATATTCCATTATAGTACTCTGCCCCCTCTATCTACAAATTGAAAAGAAAATAATTTTAAGCATTTTTCTCAATTGAGGATTTGTTTATGTCAACTAAAAGGAAACAGCAGGATCATGTGTTTTCTATACTTCTTCTAGAATATGGATTAGAACTGCTGTAAGAAAAAGCATATGAAAACCCTGACATTTTCATAGTGGATAGGGGTGTGTGTGTGTGTGTGTGTGTGTGTGTGTGTGTGTGTGTTACATATAAATATATATGTAAAGAGAGAGACAGATATAGATATATAGGTATATATATATTATATATCTGTAAAATGGAGATAATAGCAGCTACTTTCTAGGATTGTTGTGAAGATAAAATGAGATCATATTTGTAAAGTGCATTGTAAATTTTAAAATACTTTGTAATGGCTAGCTATCATCATCATCATCATTGTAATCAAATATTATGTATTTACTGATACATGTATATGTACATATAGGAAAAATTTATCTATCAACTATCTATGTGTGGAAAGAGGGAGAGACAGAGGAATTGATAGCTGTCTTCTCTCTCATGTTTCTATTTTTTTGTAAAAATACCTTCTATGACATTTTCAGTTCCTTTGCAACTTTCCTCTCTTTTATATATATATATATATATAATCTCTTAAAATACTGCTGGGACTAGGCTTCATTTTTGTGTGTTTTTTGGTGAAGTCTAGCTGCTCTTCCTGACTTCATCTCCTTAAATGCCATTTACACATCTTCATATAACACATTGATTACTGAGGTGTTAAGAGTTTAAATGTGGAGGTACCAATGTCATTGATGATAAAATAACTTCATATAGAAATGCTTTCAAATCTGTTCCATTTTGGGATGATTTGTTGTCCCCCTTCCAAGTTTAATCTATAAATGCTTTGGAGATGATAAGGATGATTGAGATCTCATGCCAAGATTTCCACAAGCTTATTTTCCCCTTAACTACTTTTTGCTGTTTTGTGAGGGAACACTTCTCATAATTTGCCATTTCCCTCTATAATTTTTGATAAACGGGATGCTAGTCTACAGGTGTGTTGGCAAGTATTTGGGGGCTGAAATAGTTTTTACTCAGGATACTTCTGATCAATGAGTGTCTAAATATAACTCCACCTAATCCACTCAAACAATAGAAAATTCATCAGATCAAATAAAAGAATAACAAAAAAATTAAAAAGAAGAGGAAAGAAATACTACCAAAGAAAATGCTACAAAAAAATTGACAGATATCGAAGGAAGTAGGTGGCCAAAGGGCTGTGAATACCATAAAGAAATTCTATGAAGTGAATGAATAAAAAAAATTCTGCTGAACAAATATTTGCTAATATTGATAAATAAAAATAAAAATATAATGAAATAAGAGCATCCAGATTAGTCAAAAGCTAATCAGTAGAATTAAAGGAGTATTCAGGAGTGATATTGGCCACCTTAAAGAAAAAGAAAAGTAAGATAGTCAATGGTTTAGGACAAAAATTAGAAAAAAAATTACTGGAGAGATATTAGCTTAAAGAATGGAAAAGACTGAACTTAAAAATATGAAGACAAAATTTAAAAAAGAAACAAAACCCAAAGTCATCAGAAAAAGAACAACCCAGTAAATATTTTTCTAAAGGTGTGTTTCAATTATCAAAATTGAAAGCCTGAAGGGATATAAAGAGACAACTAAATATTATGGAAAGGTCACAGTAAACTAAAATGATGTATTTCAAACCTTGGATACAATTCTTGGAAATTTATATTAACTGAACTACATGTGAAAAGACTAGCAGAGACAGTGAATATGCCTCTGGACACAGAGTAACTTTATAACTGTGTTTCTAGTCATTCATTTTGCAAAAGACCTAAGTGAATCTAATCTATGCTCAACATATGGTTGGGTGAAATGCCTTTGGAGAAAACAGTTTGAATGAGGACACATGTTTTAATAGGAAAGACTATACATTTTTCACCCCCTGCTGGAGGGGTGGCAAAATGCATCTCTGAGACTTTGAGGGCAGAGAACTGGAAATAATTCTGTCATTGAAGTCACAAAGAGTAACTGAACAGCAGCATTAGACTATGGCACTCTGACTTTCTGAAAGAGCACAGTAATACTGAGTTAAAACTGAGGCTGTAAATAGAAGATATTATGATTCTATACTGAACTGCTCCAGAGAATCAAGTGGACAGACTTAAGCATCATAGATACCATTCCCTTAGGAAAGCCCTACAAGCCCAGCAGACTAAATGACCTGATTAGCCCAGTTTATCCAGGAAAAATGCTGTGTCTTCTGAGGAGCTAGCCTAGAATTCAAATGACCTGTCCTGTCACACCTAGTAAAGATACCACCTAACCAGCATGCCCTATGAGGTTCAAACTCGGCAGAGTCATAATGAAAAGGATAAAAATAACAACAAAAACCAGACAATGAGGCATATTGAATAGATTCCTAGATTTGGAGTCACAAAGTCCTAGGTGGGAATCTCACCTTAGACATTTACTGTGTGAATTCGGGCAAATCAACTAATCTTTCTCAGTCTCAGTTTCCTTATGTGTAAAGTAAGGAAGTTGGACTTGATGAACTCCAAGGTCCTTTCCATTTCTAAACCTATAATCCTATGATCTCATGAGATATACCACAATTTATTTAATCAAAAGAGGAATATTATAACATATTAACCAAAATGAGAGAATAAAACTAAATTGGACATGTAATTTTCAAATGCCTAGATAAACAAATTAATCATCCCAAAAGTAGCAGAAAAGTAGAAATTCTGCATATCAAAAAAATAAAATTAGAAATAAAGACTGAGTTGATTAAAAAAGTCAAATCAATAATCCAGGAGCTAATTTGACTAAAAAAGAAGGGAAAATCCAGCAAAAAAGACTGGTAATTACTAAGCAGGAAGAAGGAGTTATAGGAGAGAATAGTGTTATGAAACCAAGGGAGGACAAAACATACAGGGAAAAAATTATAATCAATCGATAAATGTTTATAAAGTCGCTACTATATGCCACTGTTAGTTTGTTGTGAATATCATGGGGACTGGCATAGTGAAAGGACTTGTGAGTATATTGATACAGGTAATTCCAGGATGATGAAATGCCTGTACCAAAGCAGATTGGCAATTTCTCTGCAACTACAAGTCTTAGAGTGCTGGCTAGAGCAGTACTTCTAAACTGTGGGTTGTTACACCATATGGGGTCATGTATCTGAATGTGGGGGTCGTGAGAAATTTGGCAATAGTAAAAGGTTTCTGAATACACAAAGACTAAAAATTAATTCAAAATCAAAAGTATAATGAATCCAAAGTGTTTCTGGCAGTGCTTGCCTGTGTTGCATTGCGAGACTTCCCTTCAGCCTTGGTTCTGAATACACAACATGGACACTTTAAACTGTGAATGCTATCACACCATTCAAGGCCAATGAAGGCTGCCAGAAATACCTCAGCTCAGATTCAAGACTATTGAATGTTATCAACTGCAGTGTTTTTATTGCACATACAAAGTTTTCTGCTCTTACAAAGAACATAATATTTTGTGCAAAATAAAGATTTAATATTTCCTTACCATCATTCCTCAGCATATAACTATCAAATTATAGTATTTTACTGCATAATAATCACACCGTGTTTTTTCAGTTCAAAAACTGGTTTATAACCTTTCATTGTGTAATCATCGCATGGTATAATTCTGTTTGTCATGTCACTTAAAAGGTACACAGAGTGGCAATGTATTCACCAGTGACATATGGATACTCATTTATATCTTGTGTGTTGGGAGCCCAGAATATTGAATTCCCAGTGTACCTGCATTATCAGTATATTTCAAAAAGCTGACTTGTGTGGTTTGTTTAGAGGTCTGTGGTACTATCTGTATTGTCACTCAACCCAATGAAGAGCTTATAGGCACAAGGATAAGGAGCAGACAGGTGAAGCTGCCATGAGTAAGTTGTGTGATATGGTAAAACTTGCATCTTCCTAATTTTGACATATATTCACTAGTATCATATGCATCCTAATCTTGTGCCAAAGATAATTTAGAAATAAATTATTTTAAGTAATACAGACAAAAATAAAAAAAAAAAAAACTTTATATAAGGGTCACATTTTACTTTTTGGGGAAAAATTGGCATAAAATCCATGATGATTCTGTGGTGAAAAAAGGCATAATCATTGCTAATTTTATGCCAAATTTTTGGTATATCTTTGGATTGTATCATGTTAGAATATTTGATTTTAAAAATTGCTGTTATCTTTCTTTTACAGAAACATAAGTGTTTAGTTGCCGCAAGACAGAAGTTCATTAATAATATTTTTCCACCATCATCACTGTAGGTGTATAAAAGTATGAATATCATTTTTTAAAAATTAAGCACAAAGAAATGTAATTTCATAGACTAAAGCTAATATTTTTCTAATATTTATTTGAGAAATTATTAGCAATATTTATATTTTAGGACAACATATTGTTCAGTTATGGATAAGTGACTTAATTTAGACAGAAGTAAAAATACTGATGAAAATGTCACAGAGTCTTTGCTAACAGGTGTAGTACATCTAAATTGACAATAAAAAAGAAAATATGTTGAATCAGTTTTACAGTATGGATTTACTTCTAATAATGATGATGGTGTGGAAAAACTAATCTGCTTAATTTGTAATGAAGTTTTTGGCTGCAGAAAGCATGAAACCAGTCAAACAAAAATGACATCTTAAAACCAAGAATGCAGTATACTATAATGAACCAAAGGAATATTTTGAATGACTTTTAAAATCTCCAAATAAAGAAAAACAAAATTTTGAGAAATTATGTTAATGTAAAATATATTTACTTTTATCTCATGAAAATTCTTATTTAATTGAAAACTAAAAGCTCTGCATGATAGGGGGAGAGCTCATGTTACTTGCTGCAATTAAAAGGACAGAAATAGTTCACTGGAAAAAGTATGGGGACAAAATTCACAAAATTCCTTTATTGAGTGATACTATTTCCAAAAGAGTTTCTGAAACTAGTAACAACCAATCTCAGCAGCTTATTACAAGGTTTAAGGGCAACTGAAAGTTTGCAATTCACTTAGATAAAGCAATTGATATTTCTAACATGGCACAGTTTTCATTTTTTGTACGAAACGCTTATGAAGGAAGCACACACTAGAAATTACTTTTTTTCTTGCCATTTGGAAGGGCACACAAGAGGGGAAAATTTTATATATTAAATATCTATCTATATTTATACACACATATATGTGTGTATATGGCATATATACATATATGTGTGCATAAAATCTTAAAGTCAAGAAAATTTTCACAAATGAAGGTTTACAGTGGGAAAATTACATTAGGATCTGTTTAGATATCGTTGGAACAATGATGGGAAAGAATGTTGATTTTGTAACAAAAGTTAAAGCTGGTGGAAATGAATATATCTCTTTTACTCACTTCATGATCCATCAGCAGGAATTCATAGACAAAACAAAATCACCAGTTAGATGTTGCACTTTGTGATACTATGAAAATTCTTAACTTCATTAAAAGCCCTTAACAGTAATTTGTTTTCAAACCTTTGGAAAGACATGTACTCTGGTTATAAAAGCTTAGTATTACACGCACAGGTAAGGTGGTTCTCATGAGGATGAAGTTTAAACAAATTATTGAAACTGAAAGATGAAGTTTTTATATTTTTGACTGAGCAGATATCTGATTTTGGTAATTTTTTCATAATGATTTATGGCTTTCAAAACTGTGTTATTTGTTGGATATTTTGGAAAAACTCAATGATTTGAATGTGTTGCTTCAAGGAAAAAATTATAACATATTTTTTGTTAAATAAAATTGAAAGTTTTACTAAAAAAACTTAACATATGGAAGAACAGAGTGGAAAATGGCTCTTTAGAAATGTTTACAGTTGCAGATAATTATATAATAGAAAATAACTTTCCCAAAGGTTTAATTGGAAGAGTTATAATTGATCCTCTCAAGTGCCTGGAGACACAGTTTCAGAAATACTTCCCTTCAAATTTTGATTCTAAAAAACTAAGTTGGGTTCATAAACCAAAGTCAACTGATAGAAAAGCATCAGTCATCTGCCATTAAAAGTTCAAGAAGAAATTGCTGAGTTATCAAGCAACAAGGTTTAAAACTTGAGTCTCCTAAAAAAATTGTTAAATGAATTTTGCTTTGGGATTAGGACAGAATTTCCAACAATTTCTGAAATGGTCCTAAACATACTTCTACCATTCTGTACTATGTATTTATGTGAAGTGGCGTTCTCAGCATTGATAATTATAAAATCAAAATATCAATCAACTGAAAACTGTTGAAGATGCTCTACATCCTGCAGTATCAAACATCCTGCCAAGATTTAATTCTTTATGTAAAAATAAACAAGTGCATTAATCTCATTAGTATGCAAATTTGCTTTCATCTTTAATAAATTGTAAAATTATATGTATACAAATGAATTGTTTTAAAATAAATTTCTCTAGGATTTGTTATCAATAAATGTTTAATTTGTATACTTATTTTATATGTCTATATGCCTTGGGAGAGGTAAAAATTTCTGGGAAAAAAGGGGTCATGAGTGGAAAAAGTTTAAGAAGTCCTGGCCTAAAGCACTGAAACTTTAAATGATTTGTCCTAGGTCACACAGGTGAATGGCTTCTACAGGTGTTCTGATAAATGAAACTCTCCTTGTTCTCAAAGAGTTTTCGTTTTCGCAGGGGAGAAAACATGAATTTATATAAGTTTATATAAAATTGGATTGACCTAGATTTCTGATATTTTGTTTGAAAGAGGGAAGATGTCTTTAGTATATATGTTTACACTGATAGTATTGGTATGTAGTTGTAATGCCATGCACAAGCAGCTTTCCAGAAGAATGCTACTGTGAACAGCTTTTAAAGTTCTGATTACACAGTACAGTGAACACTCTATTCCATAACAAATCAAACCAAAACATTTACAGAAAATCAAGGTATAGCATTTATAATATTATGACATCACAGAAAATCACAATATAGTATTCACAATAGCTTATCATTAAGGTGGGCACATAGTTTTCACCAAAATGGTCAGAATATTTAGAACAAAGAACAATCATCTCAAAGTACAATAGTCAAAGTCTTCCACTCATGGGGCACACTAAATTAACTCAATCAGTCACCTATTCAGCAATCAATTACTAAATATCATTAATCACTAAGTACAATCATTAGAAAATACACAAACCCTCCACCCTAGGTCACTAGTAAACTACAATTTCATAATTACTCAGTACCCATGGAGAGGTCTTTTCATCTTGACTTGGGCCTGGTTGTCAGATTCCCTGGATCCCAGACTGTCAGCTGGGTTAATTAACAGACAGTTCTCAGCTCCTTGTCCAGCTCTTTGGGTAGGTCCTTCTCCACACTGAAGTTCACAAGGTACAGTCCATCTCAAATCCTTCACTATTTCTGCCCCTAGGAATTCAAAGCTCAACTAAGCCACAAACAGACAAAGTCCCTGCACTCCGGTCATGCTTCCTCAGTCTTCTGCAGCTCATTAAAAAAATCAGAATCACCTTATCCTGACTGGGGGCAGGAGGTTCTTGGGCTCCTGTGCACCTGGGCTCCTGTTCAGAAGAAGCTCCACCACCACAAGTTCTCAGGAAATTCTGGCTCAATTCTCCATTCTCTCTTCTGTAGCTGCTCTGCCACCAGATTCTTATCCCAAGAAATTCTGACTGTGCCTCTCTGGGGCTTTTCTTATATACACACAGGATTAGCTTCCTGTTTCAGCCAACCCCTTCCTGTTACATCAGCAACAGGAGACAGGAGTTCATAGCTTCTGTTTCCCCAACAGAGGCTTGATCAATTATTAATTGCTAAGTACCTGCTTACTTGCCAATACAAAAAAGGGTCTTCAAATTCAAATTGCATTACCCCTCCAGTAGTATGAGTGAGTTTGGAAGGATAAAATACATCCAAATCCATGTCTGAGGAAGCAAAATATACTTTATCTTTGGGGTAGTTGAATAGAAGGTGGAAGACAAACAAAATAAAATGGACTGAATTACAGCCAGAACACTGTGATAGTAATGGAATGTGGAGATTCCCCTGTATTGGGCTTGGTTTTCAAATTGATTGTATTAAAACCCAGAGCTTGTTAATCCCACCTGTGGGATGGACTTTTTGATGTGAAAAGAAAGTCCTGAACTGGGAGGAGCTGGTGTAGATTTGGAGAGACACTGGAGAGAGGCAGAAGATCTTTTTGGAAGCAGCACCTCGTGGAGAGAGAGAGACTAAGAGAATTGCTGGTGGCTGCTTTGAATTGCCTTGGACTTTTGAGACCTGCCCCCTGAGCTGCCAAGGACTGAGGAGACATGGCTGTTTTGCTGGTACTTTGTCTGTCTGTTTTGATGTTATTTTGCCAGATTTGTCCACTGGTGAAAGAATGTCCTTTTGTTGAAGAAGTCCTGGAACCTGGCTGTTCGCTAAGAAGCCCTGAGACTGTCCTGCAGACAGAGAGTGAATACTGTCCACTGGTGAGGGACAGTACTGTTGTTGCAGGGGTCTGGAGACTGTCCTGCAGACAGAGTGAATACTGTCCACTGGTGAAGGACAGTGCTGTTGTTGCAGGGGTCTGGGAGCCTTTCTGTTGGTTCAGAAGCCCTGAAGAAGGATTTTCTTGTTGTATGTTTACAGAAATCCTGGGAAAGGGCTTTGCTAATGTGTTCAGGGGTTCTAGGACTGTTCTACAGACAGAGGATGAATTCATGAAGGGACTGGCAATGTATCTTATGGCCTTGCTAAGCCTTGTCTCCCCAGGAACTAAGATTGCTGAGAACTTGCCTCGTGTCAAGATGAAGAAAAGAGCTCCATTTGGGTATTAAGTGCTGTGTTTAAACTTGATGTAACTCTGGGGTAGATTCAATTGTGATCCAGGGGTGGGGAACTTTTGACCTTATGTTTGGAAACTAATCTACATTTGAGAAGAGGGGCTTTGTGGTGGACTGAATGAAGGTATAGCCTAGGGGTGGAGAAGTATTTAGAACCAAGACTTTGTAATTGATTGAATGATTGGAAGGTCCTGGGGTGGGGTAGTACTTGGAGATTATTTAATCACACTTAGTAAATGCTGTATTTGGAATGATGTCATGTTTTGATCTTCTCTGTTCTTGGTTTGTTACTGAATAAAATAGAGAGCACCTATGCTGGTATTTTGAACCTGGGAAGTTGCCTTCTTTTGGTATTACATTACAAACACTCTCTCCATTTAAAATGGAATCAGAATGGATTACAGAACTCAAAGAAACCTTATTGGCTATTGAATCAAATTCATATTTGTAAAAGAATTTCTTCTACAACAAGCTACAAATTTATTCATCCAGCCTTTGCTTGAAGGGGAAACTCCAATTCTTCCAAGGGAGTGCATGCCCCTTTAGAATACCTTTAAATGCTAAAAACTCTTGGATATAAAGAACCTATTTGCCTCTCTGAATCATTTGCTATCTGTTAGGGTTTTCCCCCTTTGGGGGACAAATAGAACAATTCTAAAACTTCTTCGAATGGACAGGTTTTAAAATATTTGAGGTCAGCAATAATGTCCCCCCTGAAGCTTCTTATCTTTTTAGAGATATCTAGGTGGCTTAGTGGATAAATTAATGATCTTGGAGTAGCCAAGACCTGAGTTCACAATCCAGCGTTAAACAGTCAGTTTCCTGATGAAGAAGTCAAAATAATTTATAGTCATATGAACAAATGCTTTGAATCATTGTTGATTAGAGAAAGGTAATCAAAACAACTCTGAAATACTATACCACAGCTATCAGATTGGCTAACATGATAAAACAGGAAAGTGATAAATGTTGGAGATGTGAGAAAATTAGAATACTTATTCTTTGTTGATGGAGTTGTGAAATGATCCAACCGTTCTGGAGAGCAATTTGCAACTATGTCAAAAGAGTTTTCAAAGTACCTATACCATTTGACCTTGCAGTATCACTACTAGGTCTATTTGCAAGATGATTAGGTAAAAAAAGGAAAGAACCTATATGTTCTAAAATATTTATAGCAGCTCTTTGTGGTGGTAAAAAACTGAAAATTGGGGGTTGCTCATCAATTTGGAAATGGTTAAATAAGTTGTTGTGCATGATTGTGATTGAATACTACTGTGCTATAAGAAATGATGAGTTCAATGATCTTAGAACAACAGGGAAAGACACAAAATAATGAAGAGTGAAATGGGCAGGCCCAAGAGAACATTGTATACAGTAACAGCAATATGTTTTAAGAACTACCTTGAGCAAGCAGTCATTTTGATTATGATAAATACCCAAATTATTTACAAAGGACCTATGAAGGAAGATACTATCCACATCCAGAGAAAGAACTGATATGTATATATATATATGTATATATACATAATGATTTTACACATGTGTGTATACACACACATCATAAATACACATACACACACACGGTTGGTTGGTTGTTGTCCCATCACTATGCTAAAGTCACATTTCAATGTGTCTGACTGTGGCTGATCAGACCAATCTGAGCTGACAATCCTCTACCACAGGTTGGGCACAAATGTTCATGTGAACATTTGGGGTGGATTTTCCAAATTTTCTCATCCTGTGTTCCCTTTGAGCTCTTTCAATTTTGCTTTGCTCATAGAGCACAGCAACTTCACTGATGTGGGCACACCAGGGTGAGCGTTCTTGTGCCAGTGTCTCTCACGTCACACAATCAGTTCCAAAATACTTGAAAGAGACCATTGTATCACTTCTTCTGACCACTTTGTGAATATTTGATCTGCATGAGTTCTCCGTAAAAACAGTCTTTATGGCAAGCATACATTTTGCATTTGAACAATGGGCCCGCTGATTGGAGTTTCACTCTCTGAAGCACAGTTTGAATACTGGGAAGTTTAGGTTGACTAAGGACCTCAGTGTCTGGTACCTTATCCTGCCAGGTGATCTTCAGAATCTTCCTAAATCATTTCAAATAGAAGTGACTCAATTTTCTGGCATGGTACTGGTACACTATCCAGGTTTCATATGCATACAAAAATGAGGTCAGCATAATGGCTCTGTAGACCTTCAGTTTGGTAGTCAGTCTAATACCTCTTCTCTCCCATATTTTCCTTTGGAGTCTCACAAATGCTGAGCTAGCTCTGGCCATAGGTGCGTCAATCTCATTATCAATGTATACATTCATGGAAGTATGTTACTAAGGTAAGTGAACTTGTCTACAGCATTCAAAACTTCTCCATTCGCTGTAACCAATGGTTTCATGTATAGAAGGTGTGATGGTGGCTGATTGAGTACCTGCATTTTTTTAGTGTTAATTGCTAGACCAAAATTAGCACAAACATTAGAGAGTTGATCTAGAATATCATATTCCAAGCCCTTCAATCCCTTAATGTAGAAGCTGCTAGGTCTTATGTTATCCTGATTATGTTTCCACAATACTCAAATTGTTTCTTCCAGAATGCTTGCACTATTTTCTCCTTAACCTGGAAACTGGAATTTGGCTATAATATTCCTAGGGGTTTTCTTTTGGAGATCTTTTTCAAGAGGTGATCAGTGAATTCTTTTGATTTCTATTTTGCCCTCTGGTTCTAGGATATCAGGGCAATTTGCTTCATAATTTCTTGAAAGATGGTGTCTAGGCTCTTTTTTGATTATGGCTTTCAGGTAGTCCAATAATTTTTAAATTATCTCTCCTGGATCTATTTTGCAGGTCAGTGGTTTTTCCAATGAGATATTTCACATTGCCTTTTATTTTTTAAATTGTCTGGATCTGTTTTTATAGTATCTTGATTCCTCATAAAGTAACTACCTTCTAATTGTTCCAATCTAATTTTGAATGAGTTATTCTCTTCTGTGACTTTTTGAAATTCCTTTTACAACTGGCAAATTCAGCTCTTTAAAGCATTCTTCTCCTCATTGACTTTTTGGGTCTCTTGCCATTTGAGTTAGTCTATTTTTTAAGGTATTATCTTCATTGTATTTTTGGGTCTCCTTTAGCAGGCTGAGTCAATTGTCATGATTTTCTTGCATCTTTCTCATTTCTCTTTCCAATTTTTCCTCTACTTCTGTTATTTGATTTTCAAAATCCTTCTTGAACTCATCTATGGCCTATAACCAGTTCATATTTTTCTTGGAGGCTTTTGATGCAGGAGTTCTGACTTCATTGTCTTCCTCCCACTCCATGCCTTGATCCTTTTTGTCCCCCCCAAAAGATTCCATCGTCTGTTTGTGCTTTCATTGCTTGCTCATATTGGCAGCCAATTATTTGTCTTTTGAGCTCTTTTCCACTCTGCTTTCCTAATGGAGAGAGCTACTTCCCAAATCACTGGGGTTTTTGCAGCTGCCGGAGCTATTAGATGGGTGCCCTCTCTACAGCCCCCACATGCTCTGAGAACTCACTGGTCACATACCCCAGGACCACCACCAAAGACCACGTTCCAGATCCAAGCAGGTCAAAGGAAGAGTGCTTAGCTTCTGAATGGTTGCTTGGTCCCCCTACACTCTGTAGGCCAGGAGCACCAGGAGCAGCCACACAGCAGCAGCTACAGCCACTGTACCTCCTCTGCTTCTTGCTCCAGGGGTAGCAGCTGGACTGCACTCTTCTATCCTCCCTTGGATCAACCAAGTTCCACATTAACCTTTTTTTTTGTCTTTGGCATTTATGGATTGAGAAGTCTGGAAACTGCTGCAGTTGCTGGTGATTTACTCTCCTGAAATCTGCTGTAGCCACTGGCCATTGTGGCTGCTCTGGGACTAAAATCACGGCTCAGGCAGGACTGCCTTCAGCTCTCAACATGCCATGATGGACCATTCCTGCCAGTCTGCCAGGCTTCATTCAGTAGGGGATTTGTTTCTCTCTGTCACTTTGTGGGTTCTGTAGCTCAAAAGTTTGTTTAGAGTCATTTTTTCCATGTATTGTAGGAAGTGGAAGCCAGAGCTGTGCAGAAGTCCTGTTTCTACTCTGCCATCTTGGCTCTGCCTCCCCTCCTCCAAAGAGGTGATCCATATTTTGTTGCATCTCAGCTTCAGAGGCTGCATTGAGTGCACAATCATCTGCAAACAAAAAAGCTTCCACTAACACTCTCTCCACTAAAATATATCAATATAGATTATATATGTGTATGTTTGTGTGTGCATGTGTGTAGATGTGTTTCTAATGGCACCAACCTCAGTGGGTGGAAGGTGTGTGAAAAAAAGTTACATGATAAATTTTTTGTATACTTAAAAGGAAAAGCAAGTTGTTCATAATAGATCTCCAGTTTAATGTTTAATCCTCTCTTTTTCTATTCTATTCTTTTTAACGAAAATAAAACTGCTTGTTTTATTTCTTAAATTAATTTTTTTTAAAGTCAGAACTTACTGGACCCTGAGCAAGTCACTTACATTTAATAATGGGGATAATAACAGCACCTACCATTAAGGGTGGTAAGGATCAAATGGGATAATATTTGTAAAACACTTAGCAGGGAGTTACTATATAAATGTTATTCCTTCCTCTTTTTTTCTCCATGACAACCATCTCCAGGTGCTTTAACCAGTCCTCACACATGTGAATTCAAAGCACTTTATTTCTTGCTGTCCTCTACATCTCTCTCCACCCCCAACCCCCAGAACAGCATCATTCTTAAACAGTGGTGTTTAGAGAAACACCATACTACAGATGTGATCTGACCAGGACACAGCCCCATTGAACCTGTATCTTCTTATTCCTGGAAGCTATGCCACTTCATGCAGTATAAAGTTGCATTAGCTTTCACTGGTGTCTTATATTGAGATTTTTGTTCACTCTAATCCACATACCTTTTCAAGGTCCATTTGTGTCTAATTATGCTTAAACCATCTTAGACTTATGAAATTGACTTGTTAAACAAAAATTTTAGGCATTTACATTGTTTAAATCCTGTTACATCCTGTCTTTGTCCATCATGCCCCTTCTTCCTCATCAGATGATTATTAACTTCATTTCTTTGAATTCTGTATTGTTACATGATTTGAAGTCATATAATACCACTAGAAGAATATTATCATTAAAAATATGGGTTTAAATTAATGTAAAATGAATAACTTAAAGTAGAATTTACTGCCTGGAATGGTCCTAAGCAAGCCTGAACCAGATTGAAATGTCATTGGAAAATATTTAACAAGATAAGTAAAAACACAATAGAACATTCATAATGTTAATATGTGTTTATCAATGATAATATGGTACCACCAGGATCCTTAGGTATGTCTTAGTCGGCACTCTTTCTATTTGAGTTTGATAACAGAATTATTAGTCTTAAAAAATAAATGCACTTTCCCAAAAGCAACTTACTGATCCCTCATTCTTTTATTCAATTATGCACTAAATTTATTATACATTTAAAGTATTTGTATGTGTGTTTATACAAACATGAGTCTGAACATTGTTCAGTGGATAGAACACTTTTGCCAGAATTAGAAAGTTCAGAGTTTAAAGTCTGCCTCTGATATATGTTAGCTCTGTGGTACTCTGAAAGTCACTTTTCCTCTGAATGCCCCAGGTGAATTTATAAGACTATAATTTACAGGAAAGATGCTGGTCTGCATTGATAGAAAAAGCTCCTCACCACACTCTCCTTCCCCCAATGAAATTTGAGGACTATTATACACACAAACACATACACACAGAGACACCCCAATAACTTCTTGAAGTTGTCCATTCAAATTCATTTCATCCTCTAGATAGTGGGCATTCTTTAGCCAGTTATCTTGGGTGGAAATTTGAACAAACTTTTTCTAGTCCATTTCCTACTTTACTAAAAACATCTAAGCCATTTTCTTTGAACTTCTTCTAGGAAGAATTTAAGAAATGGATCTTTATTAAGTACTTACTATATTCCAGTCACTGTGCTAATCACTTTATAAATAGTATCTAACTTTATCTTCACAAGAACCCTGAACGGTAAATGCAATTATCTTCTTTATTTTACAGTTGAAGAAGCTGAAGCAGACAGCTGAAGTGTTCTGTTTTGCTCAGTGTTACACAGCAAATAAGTACATGGGGCCATATTTGAACTTGGGGTTTCCTAACTCCAGTCCCAGTGCTATATCTACTGAGTCATATAGCTGCCTTCTTCTTGTCATAAAATCTCGACACCAATTTACTTTCTCCTTATCTCTCCTTATGATATATTTCTCCTTGCCAATACAAACTTGTTCATATGCTCTTCATCCTATTTATTCTCCACTAGAGTGATCTCTCAATTAGTTCCTTTCTCTATATAATTTTCAGTTTGTCTCTCTACTGGTTCCCTACTGTCTTCAGACTTGTCCAAATCTCCCAAAACTAAAAAAAAACCCCTCATAATTCTCATCTTTCTTAATCTCTCTTCAATATTTGCCACTGTTGACCATCCTCTCCTCCTGATTCCTCTCTCCTCCCTGGATTTTCATGATACTTCTTTCTCCTGGTTCACATTCTGTCTAACTGCTTCTTAGTCTCTTTTATTAATCATCATTTGAATCACACTTCCTTACTTGGGATGTTCTCCAAAGTTCTCCTGTCTCTCTCCACTTTCTCTCTTCATGAATTCAATAGTTCTCATAAGTTTTATCATTATCATTATGTTGATAAGTTAGGTGACTGTAGATAAATTGCAGAATATGTGAGAAAGGTTACTTTCATTATTACTATATCAAAATATAATCAAAATAATAATTTAAATGTCACCATATAAATTCCTCTTATTAACAGTAACCCATAGAAATATCATTCCTAAGTCTTTTATTCACCTTTTGATTCCAATATTACTACAAAAATAAAATAATATCTTTTAATTTATTCTTAGCTTTCCTAGTCAGCCTAAGCCCATTCTGGACTTTAGCCCTCCTGACATTATTTTGGAGTATTATTCCCTGATTTTATGTATTAGCATGTCCTTTGTGAGTAGATTAGTAAGAACTATGCAGTAACTTTGTTAGTAGGCTACTAAAAACATATCAATGATAAAAAATACTATAAGAATTATCCAAGACTTTTCTATTTACCATTTCTGGTTGAGGAATTATTACTGAAAAAGAAGAGGAAGACATCTAGCACATCAAAATCTTTCAGACACTGAATACCCTGAGTGAGAGAATTGGTATCTTCTGTTCAGGATCCTATAATCAGGTTGCATTCTCTCCTGTTCATGCTTCACTTCCTTTCTTTGTGCATGCCACAGCCTACATACTGTTCAACATGTCCTCTAATTATCCATGCCTACAAAGTGTAGGATTCAATCCCTATTTGTTCTTCTTTATAGTCAGTACTCCATCCTGTAAGCCCACTCTCTTCCTTCTCTATCAAAATTTAAAAGTTGGTTTACCTCATTATAGTCTAAGGTAAAAGTCAATCACCTGGCAAACAAACTTCTGCTGAAGTTAAGATGATGTAAAGGAATCCTATGTGTTCTTTTATTGAGATTACATTTGTGTAAAGCAATAAAATTTTCAAATACCATGGCATACAAGTGAAGAAATACTGGGTGGTGGTGGCAGTTTTTGACAGGGCCAATACCACGTAAATAACTATATACTTCATGACTTACAGGATCATCTCTGCTTTAGTTATATGAATGCTCAAAGCAACTTTCCTACTGAAATACACATTGTTTTCATTGTTTCTTTGATCTATTTAAGCTACAAAGCTTTCTTTTAATGAAAACCATTTTTGTTAATGTGAATGTTATTAAAAAATCCAACATCAGAACTCATATTGTTCTCATCTGCTCTTATTGAGTGTACTAAATATTTATTTCTCTTTAAAAATGTACTGATCTATTTAGTAACCTGATCATTTGCAACCTTACTTCAACTTCTACCATAATGAGTCAATAGCCCAATGACTTTGATTAAGGCAATAATTGTATTTTAAGAATAGAAATACAACCTAGTCCAATGATAAACTGTTTTTATGCATATCTCTTTTTTTCCCTATCAAGGAGAGAACAAAATTGTATATCAATCCCCTGCAAATTTTGTCCAAAGCATTGAACTGTTACAAAAGAAATATTTTCAAAGTATTTATTTTCATAACATTTCCAAAGCCATTTTGCAGTTTCAGAAATCTGATTATCAACAAATAATGGGTAATCTTACCTAAATCTGGAAGAAAATATACCAAGTATTACCAGCATTATTTTTGCTTCATATACAAATCCTTAACGTGACAGCTTTATTTAATAACAGCTTAATATAGTGATAGAATGTGACACTAATGTTTGGTGAACAATGTATATCATGAGGCAGCTTAAAGATCAGGTCAGCACAGTCTCAAGGTCCTATGGTTTTCAAACTTCATTCTATACCATGTTTTAAAATTGGGACATCCATCCATCCATCCATCCATCCATCCATCCATCCATCCATCCAT
>NW_027187358.1:15716875-15719544 GCF_028583685.1 Petaurus breviceps papuanus
ATCCATCCATCCATCCATCCATCCATCCATCCATCCATCCATCCATCGTTCTGTAATCTTGAAGCGTCTCCCTCATTCTCTAAGACCTTTCAACATTGCTTACAGTAGCTCAGAAAAAAAATCTCACCAATTCTTTCATGGAGTTCATCTGTATCAGATATCTTGAACTCATCAAGAAGAATCAGTTGTTCTATGACTTTTTCATTGCTTATCATGGCTATCAACACCATGTTAACTCATTTTTGCTATCTTATCCAAGTATGTTGATCATTCACTTGGGAGAGAAAATAGAAGCAGTTTTGAAATTAGCTGGAAGTTTAAATGTTTTATAATTTTCTGTACAAGCCTTTTTTTTTTTTAATCAGTGCTATATAGGAAGAAATATTACCAATACAGAAGTAATAAAAATATGAGGATTCTATTGGAATTATACCAGTTTATAAATTTTATAAATCTGAAAAAATATTGGGCTAATTTATATATATTTTCTTGTTTGATTTTAGGAATTATTTGAATATTCATACTAATTTCCAATTTTATATCATAATAAAAAGGAAGTTATCATCAACAATTGGGTAAAATTGTCACACTTTTAAAAATTCTTCATGTTGAACATAGGACAGGTTTACATGCCTTGGGATATTTTCTTCTTTTGTGTTAGAATAATGAAAAATATACTTTTATCGTTTAAATAAGATCTGGAAATTAGCACAGCAGCTGGCATGTATTGAGTGCTAAATAAATGTTTTTTGACATGCCTTGACTTGATTGTCAACTACTATGACAACAAAACAGTATTAACTTGAATATATTGAGGGGTTTTTCTTTAAAAATTCCACTCCTGCCCCTGCTCCCACCCACCCCAATTCTGATCCCTGCTATTACACTGGCTGTAATGCCCAAGAGGGGGAAGTAGAGACCACTGGACCCTGGGGAGAGTGGGGATGAGGAGAGTGGGGGCCCCACTAGTCCACCCAGCCTCCTGGGCCCTCCCCCCATAGCCAATGGGAAGTTTGGTGGCTCTGATCCAGGCTTCCATAGATGCCCCTAGGGCTTAAGGGGACCAGTGATTCCATCACTCCTGAGCTTCCCACTTCATTTCTGGGGAGGATGCCCAATGAGAGGGGGCCCAGGGCCCAAATCTGGACCATACCTACATAGCCGTTGGGCCTATGAGTATCCAGAACCTAGGTGGGGAACAGGCTATGGGGACCATGCCAGAAATGGTCCTCCCAATGGATGGAGAAACCTTGGAGGGGACAGTAGTCACTATCCATCTAATAATATCCCCTGGCCTGAGAACGTCCCTCAATTCAAGAATGGGGTCCAGGAAGGTGATAGAACAGATAAATCCAACTGCCCTATTTACAGACACTTTTCAAAGGGCCACTGTCGCTATGAGGATCTTTGTGCCTTCTACCACCCAGGAGTGAATGGACCTCCACTGTGAAACTGTGCCTTCCACCAGTCAGGCTCCAGAGGACCTTTTCTATCCTGGAAGCCCATTGCCCTGTTGTTCTTTGTTAGCTTCTCTGAGGTGTTTCTGCCCAACACCTTTCACCAAGGAAGGAGCCTGAGCCTGATCCTCTCTCTTCCCTACCTGGTGCTCTGGGAGGATGGGGGGGGAGGGGGAGGAGTGTCAGAGGAGATTTAAAAAAAATAATGTTTTATTGATACCTTTGGTTTTTATGCCACCATCACTTCCCAGTAACACCCTCCTCCAACCCTGTTTTGTAACAAAGAAAATCACTATCACAAACTATCAAATGGACCACATCTCACAGAGTATGCAATATTCCACATCAGTAGTATTCCAGGAGTTTTTCTTTTCTTTTCTTTTCTTTTCTTTTCTTTTCTTTTCTTTTAAGCAATCGGGGTTAAGTAACTTGTAATTATTTCTGGGTGCGGTGCTGAGTATCTGAGCCCAGATTTGATCCCCAGGTCATCCCAACACTGGAGCCATTGTTCTTACTCGCTGAGCCACCTGGCCGCCCCTAAGCAATTGGGGCTAAATAACTTGCTCAAAGTTACACGGCCAGGTGTTTCTGGGTGGGTGCTAAGTGTCTGAGCCCGGATTCGATCCACAAGTCATCCCAACAGTGGAGCTGGTGCTCTTACTCTCTGTGCTACCTGGCTGCCCCAAGTATGGGAGTTTTTCAATCATTGATCTGCATCATCTACCTTTTTCTCTGCTGGGGGTGGGTGTGTGTTGCAATTTCAATTCTATATCCCTTTACTCTTCTTTCCCAATAAGTGATTTCCCCTGATAAGTTGTAATGAAAACCTAATTGGTGCTGTTCACCCACAATTTGCCCCCTTCAAGTATTACTTGTGGTTCTTGTGAGATCTGTGGTTCTTGTGAGCCCTGGATAGTTTTGAAAAAGGACACCATCTTGATTTCATTTTTGTCTGCTAGTGGTGCCCTCCAACCCCTTCTTCACCTTCAGCAATAGAAGAGCTGAGAAATGCCCGTTAGCAAGATATCCTGTGGTTCACCTGATTTCCCCTTCCCCCCAAGTCATTCTGAGTATGAAATAGAGAGTGTTCCCTTAGCTTTTTCCCAACTTTTGTTCCCCCCCCCCTTCCCCTTTCCCTACCTCTTATCAGTTGGATTCTGTGAATCTCCACCCAGTATAGATCTCTGGGCAATGAAATTCCCCTTTCTCACT
>NW_027187358.1:15719554-15721359 GCF_028583685.1 Petaurus breviceps papuanus
ACTGGGTGGAGCTTAGATGATATAACTGCCTTCTACCCTTTTCCTTACCTTTACCCTGGTGTAGGTTTTCTGTGAAAACACATTAAGTTTTATGAGTAGGACCTGGAGAAAGTTTGGGGAATGTGGGAAAAGGGAGGGACTGGAGCCATGACTGGTTGAAGAGTCTTTGTTTTAGCTTTTTTTAAAAGTAATAAACTCAGAGGAAATATTTTATTAAAAAAATTCCACTTTCATGCCCTTTAATTCTTTAAGTAACATAGATTGCCAACATAAGAGTATAATAAAGTTTCTGATAACTTTGAACATTTGGCATTTCTATTGTTGAAAATAACAATATAATACAAAATTCACTAGTTTATAATTTCTTCTAATATAAAGTATCTTCAATAGTAAAAATGTCACCTTTTCTCTAAATCCTAAAATTATCTATATAATATTAAAACTATTTAAGCTTGCATTGTAAAATAGGTCTTTATTCCTTTCATTGTATGTCTCCATCCCAAAGAAATCAGATGTAAAATAATTAGTGGAAGCAATTGAGGCAGAAAGTGCATCAAAGTGCTCAGGAGGATTTTTTCTTGGTGATATATTAATAGAATGATCATGTGACTTTTGCATGCATTTCATAAGTTAATTAGCAAGGGAATCCTTCAAGGCCCTTGGCATCTAAAATTAATTTTCTAAATGTTAGGTGAAATTGATTCTCATGAAAACTATAGTCAGTCTTATTGAGGTTCATGAAAATGTTTACATGCTCCTTCTACTTGGAACCTGCACCCCACCTGGCATTTATCACAGGACACCTAATACAATGTAGAGATTGATGCTATCCTTTCACAAAGTGACATTGCATAGAAGGTACAAGAACAAATAACAGTCAAGAACTCAGCCTTCTACTAAATTGTCAGAGAGTGTAAGAGCAGAGAAGAAGCTGAGAGACAATAGAATATGATAGATGAGGGGATTAGAAACTTGTCATCACTCACATATTATTTCCTTGCCTTTCCTTAGGAGCCAGAGAGAAGAAAGATCATCTCTTTTAACTTCTACTCAGTAAAGTAAAATTTCTTCTTTTGTATAGGAATAATGAAAAACACACCTTTGTAGTTCAAATACGATCCAGAGGTGAACACAGAAGCTGGCACGTAGGAAGGGACTAATAAATGTTTTTGAAATGTCTTGATTGTGAACAACTATGACAACAAAACAGTATTCTCTTGAATACATTAAGGGTTTTTTTTTTTAAAATTCTACTTCCATATTAAGGAGGCACCCATCAGTTGGGGCATGGCTGAACAAATTATGTTACATGATTCTTTTTTTTTTTTAAAGCAATTGGGGTTAAGTAACTTGCTCAAGGTTACACGGCCAGTTATTATTTCTGGGTGTGGTGCTGTGTATCTGAGCCCGGATTTGATCCAGGTCATCCCGACACTGGAGCTGGTGCTCTTACTCGCTGAGCCACCTGGCCGCCCCATGTTATATGATTCTAAAGAAATATTGCTGTGCTATGAGAAATGATGAAGATGATTTCAGAAAAACCTGCAAATGTTTACATGAACTGAAATAGTGAAGTGAGCAGAATTAGGAAACATACACAGTAACAGTAATATTGTATAATGAACAACTATCAATAACAGCTGTTCTCAACAATTCAATGATCTAAGACAATCTCAAAAGACTCATAATGAACCATACTATCTACCTGTGAGAAAGAACTGATGGTATCTGTATACAGACTGATGCATACTATTTTGTTTCCTTCCTTCCTTCCTTCCTTCCTTCCTTCCTTCCTTCCTTCCTTC
>NW_027187358.1:15721369-15755207 GCF_028583685.1 Petaurus breviceps papuanus
TTCCTTCCTTCCTTCCTTCCTTCCTTCCTTCCTTCCTTCCTTCCTTCCTTCCTTCCTTCCTTCCTTCCTTCCTTCCTTCCTTCCTTCCTTCCTCCCTTCCTCCCTTTTTTTAGTTTACTTCCACAAAATGACTAATATTTAAATGTTTTACATGATTGCACATGTATAACCTATATTGAATTGCTTACCATCTGAGGGAGGGGCTGGAGAAGAAGGAAAGAAAGGATAGAATGTGTAACTCAAAAGAAATTAAAAATTGTTTTTACATGTAATTGCAAAAAAAATATTATTAAAAAATCCACTTCCATATCATTGGTATTTTTGAGTAACTTAAACTGTCAACATGAAAGTATAATGAAGGTCACTAGCTAGTGTGATTATGAACCCAAACAACTTTATGTAAGCAGTTATGAAACCTATTGAAAAATAAGTCTCAGAGTTAATATAGAAATAAGGACTATCTGGGGTGGCTAGGTGGCGCAGTGAATAGAGCACTGGCCCTGGAGTCAGGAAGACCTGGGTTCAAATATGACCTCAAACACTTAACACAAAAAACTAGTTGTGTGACCTTGGGCAAGTCACTTAACCCTGATTGCCCTACCTTCCCCCCTCCAAAAAGCAAAAAAAAAAAAAAAAGAAAGAAAGAAATAAGGACTATCTTTATGAATCCATTAAATTATATATGGACATTCCATATAAGTATATTTCTTCTTATGAATGACACAGTCAAATTTGTATTATGGGATGCTAAAATCAACAAATTAGTGCATTGCTGCTATATAACCTTGAAAAATCATCTCATTGATTTGGGCCTTAAAGAGCATCACTACTTGTCTCAAATGCCAAGATCCTTAGGGATAGTTCTGATTATATTTCAGAAACTTAGTTTTCTTTTAAAAGTATCTTATTCCTGCTATAAAGATTAATTATTTGCCACTTTAAGATAAAAAATCTAGTCTTCAGAGGCTATACAGTCCAACCCCCTCATTTAACAGGTGAGGAAACTTAGGTCTTACAAGTTCACATGTCTTACTAAGAATCACACAATGTCAAAAGTGGGATTTGAATCCAGATCCTCTGACTCTTATGGCAGTCATCTTTCCACTGTATTTCACTGCTTTTCTTTAAATTACTAGAAGCATAATAAATATATGGCCTTAGAGCTTAATATGATGAGAAACTAACTGGTGAAAAGATTTGCTAAAGCTGCATTATCTGAATCAACTTAATTTGTAAATTTGAACTACAGTGAGTTAAGGAGATTTCTTTGCATTTCAAAGCAAATTTCAAACCCTTGAAAAATACAATATGGCTGCTTTAAGAAGTGGTTGATTTTTCCTCACTGAAAGACTGTTCCATTCAACTCAAATCAATTCAATTCAACTTGATTAGTATTGATGAGATGGTTACTGCTAATAGGCAATAATGTAGCTTTTGGGGACTTAAAGACAAAAAGACCCGCTATAAACATGTTCTACAAAGGGTAAACAACACGTTTCCCGAGAAATAAAAACAAATTAATTGGGTATGGGGTTTGCAAATACCTGTGGGAATCACAAAAGGGTTCTTGAAGGACATGACCCTGAAAGTTACCAGGGATTCCTAAACATATCTCATTTATTTCCTTACTGCACTAGTTTAAGACTTCTCTGACTTTTCCACCATACCTCCAGGTCAGGTACTTTTCCTGGCATCTCCTCCATTTTCAGCTCCTTTTTTGTATTGTCTTCCCCCATTATGCTCCTTGAAGTCAGGGACTGTCTTCTTTTTTCTTTTTCTCTTTTTGTATCTTCATTGTTTAGAACAATGGCACATAGAAGCTGCTTAATAAAGGTTTATTGACTGACTAAACAGACAGGTGAGAAAATAAAGTTATTTATGCATAGAGAGCAGTATATTCAAAGTTCTAAGACCCCTTCTTGAGTATTTTATCAATGGCAGTTCAGAATACTCATGTCAGTAAGATGATGCATCCATTGAGATTCTGAAGAATGAGCTGTACTACATGCCCCTGTGGTCCCTTGTTATTGTGAGATTCTTTGATTATTTGATTCAATAATTTGTGCAATTAAATTTACCTGCCACATGCAAAGAAATAAAATGCAATGCATTAAAGAATAAATTAAGAAGTGTTATAATCTTAAAGAAAAATACTTAAGATTAAGGGAGTTATTTCCTGTCTCTGAAAGTGTTTGGTATTTTTGTTTGTTTATCTCCATTCCTTTTAAGAAAGTTCACTGTACTTTCAGTATCTGAAAGTCCCTGAGCCAATTCAATTTTATAGTGTCAATATTTCTGAATGTCTAGTGATAGTATATTTCTTTCTTATTTTTGCTTTTTGGAGGAGAATTGGGGTTAAGTGACTTTCCCAAGGTCACACAGCTAATAAGTGTTAAGTGTCTGAGGCAGGATTTGAACTCAGGTTCTCCTGACTCCAGGGCTGGTGCCTTATTCACTGAGCCACCTAACCTAGTCACCCATCTAGTGATAGCTTAAAAATAAATAATGGAAATCCTTCCCTGACACTAAGGATGCTTTAAAATGATGTATCATTATTAATGAGTTCAGAATCCATTGTCAAAACATAAGCCACATGTTTGTGATTAAAGTTGGTTTAACATGTGCTTTCATGTGGAAATCTCAAATTTCACTTCAATACTGTATTTCAAGACAATAGCTGTTGGTTTTTTTAGGAGTTTTAATGAGGAAGTCTAATCATTCTTTAATTATAATTGGGGATGAGTAACACTCAAACAGTAAAGCCTGAGGAAGATTGAATTTAAATAGTGCCATTACTCATGTGAACAATTTTTTAAAAGAAATTTTAAAGCTACAACATGGGAAAAGTATGTGTTCAACTATTTGTATAATAAAATGCTTATTCAAATTCTTAGAAAGCTGTTCAAAATTTAGTAAAAAGGTAAGTTTGCAAAAAATGCTTTGCATGATTTTCATTAAAAAAAAACAAACAACCCAGGAGTCAAGATGGTTGAGTAGAAGCAGGACCTCCCCACTGCTCCAGCTTCCACCTTTCCCAATCCATGGAAAAAGGGTACTCTAAACAAACTTTGGAGCTACAGAACCCACAAAATGACACAGAGAAGCTAACCTCCCACTGAGGACAACCCTGCAGGCCAGCAGGCTGGCAGGAATCAGCCAGCACAGCACTCTGGGAGCTGAGCCCAGACCCATGCCAAGGCTTTAGCCCCAGGGCAGGCCTGACCAGCCACTGGCCAGAGGGACTCCAGATTAGCAGCAGCTGTGGCTATTTTCAGATTTATCAACACATAGATGCAAAAGACAAAGTAAGAAGTCAGTGCAGTCTGGACTTTGGGACCCAGTAAGTGGGAGTGCATGGGTTTTGCCCCTGGGGCGAGAAGCCACTTGAGATGCCAGCACAGCCAGCCAGCACCACGTGGTAGCTTCAGCTCCTGGCCTGTAGAGTGTAGGGGGACCAAGCACCAGTCTGAGGGGTAATCGCTCTTGCTTTAACCTTCTTGGATGTGGATTGTAGTCTAGGGTGGAGGTCCCAGAGTGTGTGTCCAGCTTGCCAAAGCATGTGGAGACCTCAGAATGGGCACCTATCTAATACCTCAGGCAGCTGAGAAAACCCCAGCATTTGGGACAAAAGCTCACCTGTCTGGCGGCAGAGTCCTACTGTGGCAAAAAGCCCAGGGGTCAAGTGACTGAGGGGCAACATGACCAGGCAAAGGAAACAAAGCAGACAGAAGATTCCAACATTAGACTCCTATTTTGGGGACAAAAAAGAGAAAAGCATGGAACAGGAGGAAGACAGTGAAGTCAGAACTCCTGCACCAAAAGCTTCAAAGGAAAATACGAGCTGGTTACAGGCCATAGAGGAAATGGCCTTAAGAAGCAGATAAGAGAAGTGGAGGAAAAATTGGGAAGAGAAATGAGAACAAGGCAAGAAAATTATATAATGAGAGCCAACAGCCTGACTGAGGAAAATAACACCTTAAAAAATTGACTAACTCAAATGGCAAAAGAGTCTCAAAAAGGCATTGAGGACAAGAATGTCTTAAAAAGCCAAATTTGACAGATGGAAAAAGAATCTCAAAAGCTCAATGAGGAGTATTATTGCTTCAGAATTAGATTGGAGCAAATGGAAGCTAATGACTTTATGAGAAATCAAGATGCTGTTAAACAGATCCAAACAAATGAAAGAATAGAAGACGATGTGAAATATCTCATGGGAAAAACCACTAACCTGGAATATAGATCCAGGAGAAATTATTTAAAAATTATTGGACTACCTGAAATCCATTATCAAAGTAAGAACCTAGAAATCATCCTCCAGGAAGTTCTCAAAGAAAACTGCTCTGATGTTTTAGAACCAGAGGCCAAAATAGAGGTTGAAAGAATCCACCGATCACCTCCTGAAAAAGATCTCCAAAAGAAAACTCCTAGGAATATTATAGCTAGGTTCCAGAATTCCCAGATTAAGGAGAGAATATTACAAGCAGCCAGAATGAAACAATTTGAATACTGTGGAAACACAATGAGGATAATCCAAGATCTGGCAGCTTCTACACTGAGGGATCAAAGGGCTTGGAATATGATATTCAGGAGGTCAAAGGAGCTGAGTATCATGTTTCAGGGGGAAATATGGTCATTCAGTGAAATAGAGGATTTTCCAGCATTATTGCTGGAAAAAAAACAGATTTGAATAGAAAATTTGATATTCAGATACAAGAAGCAAGAGAAGCATGAGGAGCTAAACAGGGAAAAGAAATCATAAGAAACTTATCAAAGTTGAACTATTAACATTCCTACATGGAAAAACAATAATTTTAACTTATGAAACTTTTCTCAGTAGTTGAAGAGAATATATATATATATCTGTATATGAGGGTATATGGGCATATGAATACATATGTGAATGTGTGTATATATGTTTACAGGTATACATAGATAGAGGGCACAGGACCAATTTAACAGGAAGAGATGATACTTAAAAGGGGAAATTAAGAGGTGAGATAGGAATATAATGAGAGGAGATGGGGAGAGATAGAATGGGGTAAACTATCTCATATAGAAGAGGCAAGGGAAATTGGTTACAATGGAGGGGAAGAATAGGCAGGCAAAAGGGAATGGGTCAACCTTATTCCTATTGAATTTGGCTTGAAGAGCTAATGAAATACACACTAAATAAGGTATCTCACCCTCTAGGAGAGTAGGGGTGGAAAGGGATGAGAGGGGGGATGATGGAAAGGAGGGCAGGCTGGGGGGGAAGGGAAGTTGGAAGCATCCACTTTTGAAAAGGCACAGGATCAAAGTAGAGAATAGAACAAGTGGGAGATGGGATAGGAGGGAGGGAAATATAGTCAGTCTTTTACAATATATATACTATGTTATTGTTTTGCATTAGCCACACATGTACAACCTACACTGAACTGCTTATCTTCCCAGTAAGGGTGGGTGACAAGGGAGGAAGGGAAGAAATCTGGAATTCAAAGTTTTATAATGATATACTCAAATACATACATATATATACATATATATATATATACTATTAATAATACTATTTTACATGTAATTGGGAAATAAGATATACAGGCACTGGGGCATAGAGATCCATTGGAAAAGCCAAAAGGGGTTTGGGAGAAAATATGGGAGAGAGCAGATTGGAGGAGGGTATATCCTGTGGGACTGCTATTTTGGGGTGGTGAGTAGGGGGAAAAGGGGGAGAAAATTTGTAACTCAAAATCTGGTGGAAATGAATGATGTAAATCAGAAGTTAATAAAGCATTTGAAAAAAAAAGAAAAGAAAAGAAACAAACAAAAAAAACCCACAAGCTCAAAATCTTTAGCTAGTCTCTGAGATTTCCCCTCATTGATTTTGTTTCTCCCTTTTGTCTCTTCTTTCTCTTTCTTTTAAAAGATAGATATGAATAATTGTAATTATTATATCATTTAAGTATCACAATGATTTGGCTGAATATAGTAATATGCAAACTCTCTAAGGCTGGATTATATTTCTTGCTATTGTTTTTTTATGCAGATTTTTTTAAATTTTTTCAGTTTACATCATTCATTTCCACAAGATTTTGAGTTACAAATCTGCCCATCTTTCCCCCACCCACCACCCCAAAACAGCAATTCCACTAAATATCTCCTCCCAGAAACTGCTCTCTCCCATATCTTCCTCCATCTCCCCTCCGACTTTCCAGTAGGGCACAATAGATCTCTATGCCCCAGTGCCTGTATGCCTTATTTCCCAGTTACATATAAAATAATAATAATATATTTTAAACATTTGATTTTAAAACTCTGAATTCCAGACTCTTTCCCTACCTCCCTATTCACCCACACTTACTAGGAATATAAACAATTCAATATAAGTTGTATATGTGTAGCTATGCAAAACATTTCCATAGTGGATATATTGTGAAAGATGGACTATATTTCCCTCCATCCTATCCCATCCCCCACTAGTTCTATTCTCCACTTTGATCCTGTCCCTTTTCAAAAGTGGGTGCTTCCAACTTCCCTCCTCCCTAGCCTGCCCTCTCCTTCACCATCCCCAATCTTGTCCCCTTCCTTCCTACTCTCCTACAGGGTGAGATACCCTATTTAGTATGTATGTCATTCCCTCCCTAAGCCCAATTCAATGAGAATAAGGTTGACTCATTCCCTTTTACCTTCCTGTTCTTCCCCTCCATTGTAACAGTTTTCCTTTGCCTCTATTATATGAGACAATTTACTTGTTTCTACTCTGTCATCTTAACTCTGCCCCCTTAATGTTTGGTTTTTGAAATCCTAGTGCCTGCTATAGTGCCTTGATTATGATGTTTTCATAAATTATTGGACAAATGAATTAATAAATGAATGGGGAAACTGTATTAAGCATATATTATATACTGGGCTATATACTGGGAATATAAATACAAAAGGGATACCCCATGCTCCTTAGCAGCTTCCATTCTAATAAGAAAGACAATGGTCAGGAAGGGTAGGAATAATATATACTAAGGAATCCACCAAAAAGCTGTAGTAAAACTCTTCTTGGGACTGAATTGGTTTCATGGACTAAGACTCAGAAGGTTGAAAGCAGCTTCCTGGTCCTGGTGACCTCAGTAAAAAGTCAGCTAAGGATGAGTAATTTTCTCCTTCCTTAGGCCTGACCCAAGTTTATGACTGGAATATCAACAGAGTAAATGGAGAAGTAGAAAGGCTTCATCCAACTGAATGAATATTGTCTCCTTGCTTAATAACCACTTCATGTTATGGCTAAATAAGTTTCCTTTTGTTAACTGTTAGATGGTCTGAGAATAATTCTTTTCATTTGAATTCTAAAACTGAAACACCAGATGGGTCATTTTCCTGGCTGGCCTACAATAACAGGGTAAAATAATTTGGTTGAGGAATTCAGTGAGATGATGAATGAAACAGTAAGTTGATCTATTAATATACTCTTTCCAGTGGTAAAATTGATTTAATTGAAATGATCAAATTAAGAGTTGAAAAAAAAAACCATGTGTGTAATCATGTAGAGGCAGGGACAAAGGTGAGTAAATAAGCATAAGTAGGACTAGAAAAATAATAAAAATATAATAATAACAATAATACTTGCTATTTGTGTATAAATTTTGTGTGTAAATTTTAATATTTACGAAATATTTTACGTATCTTATCTCATTAGATTCTAATAGCAACCATCTGAGGTAGATGCCATTATTATCCCCATGTTCCAGATGAGGAAAATGAGCTCAGAAAGGTTAAGCAGCTTAACCAGGCTACATAGGCAGTAAGAGTACAAGCAGGATTTGGACACAGGTATTCCTTATTCCCTGACTTTTCCACCATGCCACCTAGCTGCCTATATGGTGAGACTGAAAACAATCAAAACAGCAATAACCAATTGCCTGTATTTTTGGAAATATGCACACATAGACACACAAATACACACATATGTATGTATGCATATTTAATTTTACAGTGATATAAGTACAAATATTTAACATATTCAGCTACAGTAGACATTTTTCTTAGGAGGGAAATATTGATCATTCTCTTTCACAAATGGAGGCATACCTTTTCCTTAATAGAGAGCTGCTGTGGAACTATGTTTAGTGGAACTTACTGAGAGGTGAAGAAGGATGAGGACTGACAAAATGGCATTGACATTTACTTTATGGAAGTCATTACACATGGTTTCACAATAAAATATCATTAGTGACCTAAATGTTGGCAATATCATTAAAGTTGTAGAGGCTGATAAACTGAGAGGACAGAGTGTTTGAAGACAAAACTTTACACAAATTGAAGCCCTCAAGCATAAGAACAGGGGTACAATTGAATATAAAAACTATAAGCCATGTATTGACCTTGAGAAAGGCGAGGAGATACCTGGGAGTCTGCTGATTAACAGCAAACAGAATCTGGTTAGATGATAGATCTGGGTAGAGCAGACATTAAAGGAGGACAGACTGGTGAAGAATGAATGAGAGTAAATAGCACTTCCAAGTAAAAATGAGAAACATGGAATATGCCTACTCTTCTTCCTTTTCTAGTGTGTTGGAGAGACAAGATATATCCAGGATCAGCAAAGATGACCAAGAAAAGTGTCTTTTAGTTAACAAGTTCTGTGTGAGTATCAGATGGAAGGAGCAAGAGGAAAAATTCTAAGATGAAGAGAAGTTTGTTAACAATAGAATTGAAGCTTTAGGGCAAGAGGAAAGCAGAGTTGGATAGATATGGCAGTAGTAGGGATAAGATGAATGGAGATGTGCAAAGAGAATCTGAGAAATAGAGGTAGGCATTTTTCTCTTTAGACAGACTTCTTAGTTCATATCTTTTGACTTTTTATCTGGTAAGAAATAGCCTTTGGGGTCAGATGTTTCTTGTTAGTTCCTTAGATGTCCTGGATAACAAGCCTTTATCTGAAAAAAAATGATACAGACTTTTCCCTACCTTCCCACTTTGAGCATTTTGCTTCTTATCCTAAATTAATTTTTATTATGAAAAATCATTTTAATTCCATGTAATAAAAAAACTAGATTTTTTTCAATTATTATTGCTTCTATCACTTTTTTGATAAAGAATTCATTTCCTACTGTAGCAGCAAGCACCCCAAGCGTCCTCAGGGTGGCTGCCATAAAGGAAAGCAACTCAAAATGGGTTAACAAGCTTACTTTAATCAATCAGATATATATCATTTACCTAGTTCAGGGGAAAGAGGTCAGCACCCTGAACTTCAAAGTATACAGACAGAATTATCAAGACAGAGAAACAGATCAAGTAGACAGATTTCCAAACTGTCCAACCATTACATCCATACCAAACAACATCTGGGTTTCAAAGCCAGGGAGCTCTGGACAACGGCTTTCCAGAGTTTCATCTGATCAAATCACAGAACACTTCTCAAAGTGAGCCCCAAAACAAAGCTACACATCAGGGCTTATATAGCCTTCTCCTGGCTCAGAGAATGTAACAACCTTATTGACTCACTGGCCAATAAAAAAGTATCAACTGAAAAACAAGCCTCCCACCCCAGGCACCAGGTGCACTTTAGCCTAGGGACAGGGAAGATCTTTAAATTTACATTCCCATTACACCTACTCACAGTTATGAAAGCTGTATGATCTGCTTCTTTTCTAATTTTTTTTCATAGGATGTCATTGTATATTTAGATGTTGTATGCATTTTGAATTTGTTGTGAAAGATGTAGTTAAATGTTGTTCTAAGTCTACTTTATGCCTCTCTGCTGTCAAGTACTTATCAAATAGAACATTCTTTTATAAGTCATTTATGTGTAAAGTTGTATAGAACATTGGAATAGTTAGTCCCATCTTATATTCTACCCTGACTAGTCTGTTTCACTGATTTCCTTATTTTTTAAGTGAATTTCAAAGTGTCTTTGGTGATTGTTGCTTTATAAAATAGAATATGAAGTCTGGAAGTTCTATGCCCTTTTATTTCTACAGTTTTGTCATTTCTTTTGATAATTTAGATTTATTTTTCCAATATTGGAATTTTGTTATTTAGTTTTGTAAAGTATTCCTTTTGTAGCTTGATTGATATATCATGAAAATTGTAAATTAACTTTGGTGTTATTGCTATTTTTATTTTATTGATATTACTCAGCTATGATCATTGAATTTCCCTCCAGATATTTTAGTTGTTTTCTAATTTCCTTTAAAGAGACTTTTGTAATTGAATCTATATAAGAATGGACTAGGCTTCTGTGGCTGAAATTCCAACTATTTTTTACATTTTGTAGTTATTTTAAATATAATTTTCCTTTATTATTTAACTTTTGAGATCTTTTGTTTGTTGATAGTAATATTATTTTGTGGATTTATTTTGTAAATTTATTAAAGATATTAATTGTGAGTTTATTTATAAACTGCAACATCATTAAAGACATTAATTTTCTCAACAAGTTTATGTGCTGATTCCCTTGGATTTTTTCAATAAGCAACCATGTTATCAGCAAACAGATACACTTTGAAACTTTTTTGCTTATAATTATGCATTTCATTTATTTCTGCTATTATTACTAACATTTCTAGAATTATATCAAATGAGAAAAGAAAAGAAGGCATTACCGTTCTATTTATTATAATATTTCTGGAGCAATCCCATTGGACATGATGTTTCCTTTTGTATTTAGAAAGATACTTTTAATTACATAAAAACTGATCATCTAAGCTTTTAAGATTTTTAGTATAAATAATTGTTGTACTTGTTAAAAACTTTTCTAGAATCTATTGAGTTAATGATGTCCTTTTGGCTATTTCTGCTTTTAAGATTAATTTTGTCAATTGTTTTCCTGTAAAATGAACTATCCTTTTATATTTGACATCTACTCAACTTGGTCATAGTGAATGATTCCATTTAAAAAAAATATTGCAGCTAATATTGATTAACAAGATTTCCTTTACAAATTTAAATTTACATTTATAAGTCTTATTAGTCCAAATTTCTCCTTTGTGTTGTCCTTCCCTGTGTTAGGAATTAGATCTATGCATTTCTTATTAAAGGAGTTTGAAAGAGTGTTTCATCAGATCTGGAAAATAATTTGTGCAGTATGAATAAATTGGATTTTAAAATGACAGAATTCTCTTGTAAATCAATCAAAACTGTTTTTTCATTTGGTAGTTCTTTTATAGATTGCTGTATTTTAACTTGTGAGATTATATTGTTTAACATCTCTATATAGTATTATTTATATATTTTATATTTTAAATCGGTATTTTTTTTTTGGAGGGGGTAAGGCAAGGCAGTTGATTTTAAGTGACTTGTCCAATGTCACAGAGCTGGTAAATGTGTCAGATGTCTGAGATCGGATTTACTCCCAGTAATCCAAAAATCCCTCCTGACTCAAGGACCATTGCTCTATTCATTGTGCCACCTAGCTGCCTCAAGCTAATAATAATTTATTTTTATAAATTGCTTTATTATAATTCAATTGTGCTTAGTAATTTGTGTCTTTTACTTTATTATTTCATTTTGTCAGTTTTTGATTTGTGGATTTGATCGTTTTAATCAAGTTGTAGAAAAGTCTGTCAATTTTTTTTTAGCATTTTCAAAGAACTACTTTTTAGCTTTGCCAGTTTGTTTTTAACTGACCAGCTTATTTCTCCTCTGATTTTTAATTTTTCTGTTCCTTTTTGGTTTGTTTTTGTTGAATTTCTCAGTTTCAAATGTGGAAACTTTTAATTGATCTTTTCACTTTATAATACACATATACATATATGTAAATTATATGACTTTTATTCCCTCTGAAGTTCACTTTAACTGCACCCAAGAAATTTTGGTATGGTGTTCCTATGATTTGTTATTTGCGTCATTCATTATTAGGATTTAATTTTTAAGTCTCCATTTAGTTCTCTGACTTTCTGTTCCCTGAAGAGATCAGTATTTTTTTTTTTGTTAAATGGACTATGAGTTTTGTTTTTATTATTGCTTCCTTTTTATATTTATTTGAAGTTTCTCTGTGTATCAACTCATGTTCAATTTCCCTTAAAGTATAATATGGTCCTGGGAAATATACAAATTCTCTTATGATTCCATTCAGAAAGTACAGCAAGCTTTTAATTTCTAATGTCTTCAAAAATTTATTTAGTTCCATAGTTCCACTCTTGCAGAACTTTCTGTTAGATGTTTCAACTCTGATAGAGAAAAGTTATATATATTGAAATTATTATGTTACTATCTCCATTCTTAAAATTCAGTTTTTCCCTTATGAATTTAGTAGCTCTACTATTTGTAGCATATAAGGTTAATGTTAATACTAATTAGTTGTCTGTGATTTATTTAAACATAATGTAATTTCTTTATCTCTTTTTAAAAAAAATTTTTTCTTGTTTTCTGATAGTATGTTTTCAACCCTTGCCTTTTTTTAATTCACAGTAAATTTTGTTGCTTCCTCTCATTCTAACTGAAAAATATTCTAACTTAGCTTTTAAAAATGTTTCTAATAAGGACAAAACAGTGGGGTATTATTCCTTATCCAATGATCCTCTTGTTTTATTATATTTAAAAAAAATCTTTCACATTTAATATTATGAGGGTAAGATTTAGATTTTCCTTAATTTGTTATTATTATATTATTTTCCAAATTAGAATACTTTAAACTTACTATTACTTTATTTATCACTGACTAGTACTGTTACAAGTGGTTTCTGGGGAAACAAGACTGACCCTAACTTGATTGTATTCCCATTTCCTTCAAGTCCAGTACATCCATTGATGATTGTGCACTGTCTCAGTTCACTGCATTTTTTTTTTACTTCTCTGGATGGTCCAAATCAGTCTCTGGTATTTTTTCAGGGTTGGGTGAAAGACATGTAAATATTCCCAATAGAGCATCTATGGCATTGGGGTTACTGAAATTCTTGCTTCACTCAAGCAGAAGGTAAACATTCCCTCTACTCCATATTATCTGTCAATAGGGCTAGATAGAATTGAGTTCTTTTGCTTGTTGCAATAAGAGAATGGGGAAAGAATAGGCTGAGTTTTCTAATAAGAAATACCTAAGTGTTTCCAGAATCACGGGAGGATAGGTTGCTTTGTGCATACTGTGAGATTATGCAATTTTGTGGGGGAGGGGTGCTAATTGAGCATCTTAAGGTTTGACATTTTTCATTATTAAATCATATAGCTGATATCTCGTTTGACTCTTGCTTCTGTGTCCTATGGAAACCACTGTAAATATTCTACCTCAGGCTCATAATCCCCCTGCTTGTGTGTGTGTGTGTCTGTGTGCGTGCGAGTGTGCATATGTGTGTGTGTGGTGTTTGAGACTTGGATATATGAATTGGAGAAAATTTCTAGTGTTCAATATTATTTTCAATATTATTGCAAAAAGGACCAGAAAATGAAAGACAATTTTTTATAGGAGATAAATATATTCTTATAGCTATCACAGAGACTTTGTAAGGTGGAATTCATGATGGGGAAACAGCAACAAAATCTGTTAAAAATAGATTTAGCAGTAGGAGAAAGGGAATAGTATTGTAAGTCAAGAAGCAATTTTAGGAATAGAAAGATCTTTTTTCTAAGATGATAAAAGTTTCTGTATAAAACCAAGTTATCATTGTATGCAATGCACATATGCTAGAAAGTTTGACAATAAAAATGAGTAATGTATGCACAAATACATATACATTCATCCAGAAAAACATCTAATTCTGCTTCATTGGCTACACTAAAGCATTTTTTTACATTTCTCTCATCTCTGAGCTCAGTTGTAGTCAGATGATATAATCACAAATGATGAAATGTTCATGTATCCTCCCTTTACACTATGGGACCACCTCTCTGTGTGAGTGATTTTGATAAGAGGAATACTAATGAACAAAGAAATCTTGGTCATGACCTTCTTCATATTCCCTGTAAAAGACTAAAAAGTGCATTTCAAGTTTCAAGTAAGTTCAGGCAGAAACCATTATTTGTGTAAGAACTCACTCCTTGGGAGGAAATTGTTTTCATGATCTTTTAATAGCTATGGCATCTAGCACTTCTGAAGGAGATATCTGATTCTGTTGGTGAAGAGACAGGTGGAGATAGTTTGAGTCACAGTAGAGATACACACTTGCCAGACAGATACAGAGAGACTAATCATCTGTATTTATTTAAATCATGAATAGTTTTAATAAAGTAGCAAGTTAAAAAATAATCCTAATAAAAGCCACCACATTTCAATATAGTAATAAGGAAATACAAGAAGGAATAATAGAATGGAAAATTCCATTCTAACTTAACAACAAAATGTATAAAATATCTGGGAATAAATCAACCAAAATGCAATTATATTTGTACAGATAAAATTAAAAACTAACTCCTTAAAATAAAAAAAGAACCTTATAAGTAATTAGAGAAATATAAATGTTCATGGCTAGGCTGAGTCAGTAACAAAAACAAATGGTAACCAACATTAATCTACAAATTCAATATTATACTAATCAAATAACTAAGGAGATATTTGACATAGTATAACAAAACAAGCACAAAATTCACTCATAAGAACAAAATAATCTAGAATATAAAGGGAAATAGAGCAAAAAGTAGCAATGAAGGTGCAATAGAACTTTCAAAAATTAGATTATATTTAAAGCATGAATCATCAAAATAATTTTGTATAGATAAAAAGTAGAAAACTAGACAAATAGAGAAATCAAGGGAAAAAATCAGAAAATAGTTTAGAGGAGGAGAATATTTAGAGTTGGGAGAACCAATACCCACATTAAAACATATCCTTTTCTAATCAAATGTAGGCTCATCAATGGCAAAAAGTCACTGTTTATATGTATATATGTATATAGATATATTTGTATATATATATATTTTGTATATATTTTGTATATATATATACATACACACACACACTCAGAGCGTAGTGGTGTCTGGTACATAGTTTGTGCTTAAAATTATTGTTTCACTATTATTTCCTTGATTACAGAAGGAAATTGTGACCTACATTATCACTGTTTTCAAAAAGAATGCAAAGGTAAAATCTTACTCTTTAGGGTCTCATAGGAAACAACATGCCTCAGATAATCCTGAATTGATTTATTCCATTCTCTTCTCTTTCCTATTCTACTTGACTTTAACAGCTAAACAACAGTAAGAATGTTATGGGACTAAGTAAAAGAAATGATCATTTTTAGGAGTTTTCAACTAGTAACAAACTAGTTTGTAAGTGTTGTGAAGTACAGAGTTACAGAATAAGTAAATTAACTGACCATAGAATTCATGATTGACAGAAAAATAAAACAAAACCAGGACACATGGTAGACTGGGGGAAAAAAGAGAATTGGGATACTATTAACATAATGATGATGGTTAAATATGTTTTCCATTTAGAGCAGGGATTGTAAACTATGTTGTGTTCATTTGCCAGGCTTATATAGGTACCATATTGTATGTATTTACAATTTTCATTTCTAGTTAGTACCCATAGATGACTTTGCATGGTGTCAGAAAAATAATGACCTCTGAAGTGACAGTTTGCCCAAGATGTATCAAAATTCCAGGATTAGAATGAGGAAACATACTGAAAAGAATTTAACTCTGTGTAATGGAAATGTAAATTTTTAAGATCTTCCCTGCCCCTAGGCTAAAGTGCACCTGGACCTTGGGGTGGGAGGCTTGTTTTTCAGTAGATACTTCTTGATTGGCCAGTGAGTCAATAAGGTTGTTACATTCTCTGAGCCAGGAGAAGGCTATATAAGCCCTGATGTGTAGCTTTGTTTTGGGGCTCACTTTGAGAAGTGTTCTGTGATTTCATCTGGATTCTGGGAAGCCGTTGTTGAGAGTCCCCCCTTGGCTTTGAAAAACCCAGATGTTGAAACCCAGATGTTGATTTGGTATGGATGTAATGGTTGGACAGTTTGGAAACTGTCTACTTGACCTGTTCCTCTGCCTTGATAATTCTCTCTTATACTCTGAAGTTTGGGGTGCTGAACTTTTTCCCCTGAATGAGGTAAACGATACATGTTTGACTGATTAAAGTAAGCTTCTTAACCCATTTTGAGTTGCTTTCCTTTATCAAAGCAGATCCAAGAACCTGTGTTGGCAGCAAACCCTGAGGACGCTTGGGGTGCTTGCTGCTACACCCTGATCCCCAAAATGCTGCCTATCTAGAGAAGTCATATAGTGGCCAGATAAGCAACTAATGCAAAATTCAGTTTTCCATCATTACACATTTCTATTTGGATATAAAGTGCCCTGGTGACATGAAAATGTTATGAATTATCTGCTATTGGGCTGGCCAAAATCATTAATGAGGTCGCATTGGTAATGATTGACTGACTCGTTTCTTTACAAGATAGTCTTTCATGAGGAATTGTAGGTCTCTACTTGTGAACTGGATGAATTTTCATAGGGGATTTTCATCAATACACTTTGAGAAATAGAAAAACACATAGCAACAGCCATACTACAAGTGACAGACTTTAAGCTTCAGTAGCATGGTTGGATGCTCAATCAAGAAAATTAGTTTATTGTGGTGATGATTTATTTTGGATCTAGCTCAATATTTCTAAAGAGCAGTTCAAGAAATAGAGAATGTCAGAAGCATACCAACCTTTTGTTCCTCTTCTCTGGGACCATATTGAAGAAGTGTTTAAAGCCAAGTGCAACTTTAACTAGTTTCTTTCTTTAGATGAACTTCTTGAGTCCTCCTTTGAGCCATTCATTTGAAAATGTCTGGGAAATACTGTTTAAGAAACTCATCCAATGTCCCTGCAGTTATAAAGCTAATTGTGGGACTGATTGCAATACTTCAGATAATCAATTGAGTTTTTTGTAGGTTTGTAATATTAATGTAATTTAAAGATCCCCCTGTATTGGCTTGGTTTTTGGTTTGATTGTGTTAAAACCCAGAGCTTGTGAATCCCACTTGTGCGATGGACTTTTTGATGTGAAAAGAGAGGGCTGAACTGGGAGGAGCTGATGAAGTAAATTTAGAGAGACACAAGAAAAGAGAGAGGCAGAAGAACTTTTTGGAAGCAGCATCTTGGAGGCAGAAAGAGACTGACAGGATTGCTGAGGCCCACTTTGAATTGCCCAGGACTTTTGAGAGCTGCCACCCAGAGCTGCCAAGGACTAAGGAGACACAGCTGTTATGCTGGTACTTTGTCTGTCTGTTTTGATGTTGTTTTGCCAGATTTGTCCACTGGTGAAAGACAGTCCTGTTGTTGCAGAAGTCAGAGAACCTTGTTGTTGGTTCACGGCTACTGAGACTGTTCTGCAGACAGTGAGTGAATTCTGTCCACTGTTGAAGGACAGTGCTGTTGTTGCAGAGTTCTGGGAACCTTGCTGTTGGTTCAGAAGCCCTGAAGAAGGATTTCCTTGTTGTATGTTTACAGAAATCCTGGAAGGGGATTTTGCTAATGTTTTCAGGGGTCGTAGGACTGTTCTGCAGACAGAGAATGAATTAATGAAGACACCGACAATGTATCTTGTGGCCTTGCTAAGCTTTGTCTCCCCAGGAACAAAGATTGCTGAGAACTTGCCTAGTGTTAAGATGAAGAAAAGACCTCCATTTGGGTATTAAATGCTGTGCTTAAGGTTGTTGTAACTCTGGGGTAGATTCAATTGTGATCCAAGGGTGGGGAACTTTTGACCTTTTTTTGCGTTCTTTGATTGAACAAATTAATATACTTTACTTATGATTGGAAACTAATCTCCATTTGAGAAGTTGGGCTTTGTGATGGACTAAATGAATGTACAGCCTAGGGGTGGAGTAATATGTAGAAGAAGGGCTTTGTAATTGATTAAAGGAATGTAATGTCCAGGGTTTGAGTAGTACTTGATTAAATCAGGTAGTACTTGGAGATTATTGAATCACACTTAGTAAATTCTGTATTGTGAATGATGTCATATTTTGATCTTCTGTGTTCTTAATATTTCACTGGATAAAATGGAGAGCACCTATGCTGGTATTTTGAACCTTGGGAAGTTGCCTTTGCATTAAATTACAAGATTCATGTTTTAATATGCCTTTTATTGTATTTTAAGTTTTTATTCCTTTGAATGTTAAGGTTCATTCAACAGAAGGTTCATGAAGAACAGTGGCTCTTGTTTTCTTACTCTGCTTCATTTTTCTTTGAAACCAAATTGGGAAAAAGACCCATTTTCATTTGACATGATTTTTACACACAGTGTGATTCCGAATATATAATTCCCTCAGGGGTTTCACCTCTCCCATATTTACTTTGGCTTTCTCAGGGCAACAGCAAAAATAAAGAAAGAAAAGAGGGAAGAAAGAAAAAAAGGGGGAAAGTTGAAGTAACTTAGACTTTCTTTTTTTTTTTTAAAAAGTATTTTCTTTTATTTTGCAACATCCAGTTCCACAAGTTTTTGAGTTCTAAATTTTCTTGCCCTTCCTCTCCTCCCCACTCCTTCCCACATGGCAGCATGCAATCCGATATATGTTCTACATATACCTTCACATTAAACATTAGTCAAGTTGTAAAGAAGAATTATAACCAGTGGAATGAACAATGACAAAGAAGAAACAAAAGAAGATAAAATGGAAAAGAGAGACAGCAAGTAGTTTGTTTCAATCTGCATTCAGACTCCATAACTCTTTCTCTGGATGTGGATGCCCTTTTCCATCATGAGTCCTTTGGAGTTGTCTTATAACTTTTTATTGCTGAGAACAGCCCAGTCTGTCAAAGTTAGTCATCATATATATGATGTGTTTCCAATTGTGTGCAATGTTCTCCTGGTTGTTCTCCCCTTGCTTAGCATTGGTTTATATAAGTCTCTCCAGTTTATTATGAAATCCATCTGCTCCTGATTTCTCATAGAACAATAGTATTCCATTACATTCATATACCACAATTTGTGTAGCCATTCTGCAATTGAAGGGCATCTCCTTGATTTCTAATTCTTTGCCACAACGAAAATAGCTGCTATAAATATTATTGTACATATAGGTCCTCCTCCCACTTGTATCATTTCTTTGGGATGCAGCCCTAGAGGTGGTATTGTTGGGTCAAAGGGTATGCACATTTTTATAGCCCTCTGGGCATTGTTCAAAATTGCTCTATAGGATGGTTAGATCAGTGTAGCAGCAAGCACCCTAGCATCCCCAGGGTAGCTGCCAACACAGGTTCTTAGATCTGCTTTTCTAAAGGAAAGCAACTCAAAATGGGTTAACAGTGTTGCTTTAATCAATCAGACATATCACTTACCTAGTTCAGGGGAAAAAGTCAGCATCCTGAACTTTAGAGTATACAGAGGTTACAAGGAGAAATTACAAGAAGACAGAAACAAACAGATCAAGCAGACAGGCCTCCAACTGTCCAACCATTACATCCATACTCACTCAGTTACCAGAGAGGGAAGCATCAACATCTGGGTTTTTCAAAGCCAGGGGGCACTTCAATAGCTGCCCAGAGGCTCATCTAGTCAAATCACACAACACTTCTCAAAGTGAGCCCCAAAGTAAAGCCTCACATCACGGTTTATATGGCCTTCTCCAGGCTCAGAGAATGTCACAATTCTCTTGACCCACTGCCCAATTACACAGTATCTCCTGAGAAACAAGCCTCCTGCCACAGGCTCCAGGGGCACTTAAGCCTGTCAAAGGGCCTAGGGGCAGGGAAGATCTTAAATTTACATTCCCATTACGATCAGCTCACAACTCCACCAACAATGCATTAGTGTTCCAATTTTTTCACATATTCTCCTGAATTTGTCATTTTCCTGTTTTGTCATGTTAGTCAATCTGACAGGTGAGATAATGGACTGAAAATTGTTTTGATTTGCATTTCTCTAATCAATAATGATTTAAAGCTTTTTTCATATGACTATAGATATCTTAAATTTCTTCCTCCGAAAACTGCCTGTTCATATATTTTAACCATTTATCAATTGGGGAATGACTTGTGTTCATATAAATTTGACTCAGTTCTCTGTATATTTTAGAAATAAGACATTAATTAGGGATGCTGGTTGTAAAAATTCTTTCCCAATTTCCTGCTTCCTCCTACCCTTGGTAACATTGGCTTTGTACAAAAACTTTTCAGTTTCCTTTTTTGGGGATAAAAAGGATCAAAACATGGAAAAGGAGGAAGACAATGAAGTCAGAACTGCTGCACCAAAGCTTCTAAGAAAAAAAATATGAACTGGTTACAGGCCATAGAGGAGCTTAAGAAGGATTTTGAAAACCAATTAAGAGAAGTGGAGAAAAAATTGGGAAGAGAAATGAGAATGACGCAAGAAAGTTTATATACTTATATCCAAGCTGGTAGCTAAACCAGATACTCTTTCCAGTTCTATGACTCTATGGACATGTGAAAGTCTATATTCTATCCTTTTGGCATGTTTAGTTGTTTCTCTTAGGAAAGCAGCTGGTGTTTGAGATTTTGTAATGAAACTCCAATCCCTAAACTCATTAGTTTGTGACTAACTTTGATAACTATCCTAGTTTCATTTCTCTTTTTTTTATTGCAACTGGGTCCTTAAATTGTGGGTTATTGCCATCACTGCAGTACATTTAACTTTTATTTAGGCATTGGATATTACATTGCCAGATCCTAGTCATTCATATCTGTGGACATCATTGTGACTTCCAGGAATAACCAAACTCTGTGGAAACACAGCTTCTTTATGAATATACCCAGAATATTAACTGTGGACCAGCAGGTTAGGACTATATGATTCCCTGGAAATGCACAACGACCTTACTTAAATGGAAGACAACTGAGTCATGCCAATGTACAATAGCAAATATGGTTATAATTCTGGATTTATATGGGGCATGATGCGTGTGATTTTTGCAAGATAAAGATAGCAGAAGGCTGCTTTGTTCAGCCATTGTTTGGAATTGTGCTTACTTGTTTAAAATTTGACCACTGTTGCTGAATTTGCTTGAACATCTTTGTAGTAAAACATTTCATCAACATGAACATGAGACTTTAGAATATTGTTGTTAGCACTATTAACCTGTTTTTGCTAAAGACTTTTTTAATGATGTTGTTGGGTGCATTCCATTGTAGGAATGCAACTTCAGAAAAGGTATATGAAATCCCATGAAACTTCATTTCTCATAGTGCATGGATCTGGATTTTGCTGAGTAGAAAAACCTCAGGGCAAGGAGTGGAGGGAAAAATACTCCTGCTCAGTTGGTCATGAAAATCTTTTACATGATGATGTCACAACTTCCAAATTATCTAATTTCTTATAACTAATCAAAAAAAAGAAAGATTAATTAATTCTACTTATAATTCAACATATGAATCTTATTTCTATGTAGAAATCCCCCAACTGCCTACTGGTTAATATTAGAAAGTCCCCAACCTCTACACAAGGAAACAGCAAAGTCAATGGTTTTCCCTCACTCATACTAAAATTTGAGTCAGATACACTTTGAAAAATGTAAAGTCATAAATAAATATTTGTTGTTATATTGGAAAAGAGAGCAAAAATATAAAATAGAAATATAAAAAGATACAACATAATAATATCAATGTGGTTTAATGATCAACTGCAATGATTTAGCCATTCTCAGCAAAAGAAAGATCCAAGACAATTCTAAGGATCTCTAATGAAAAATGCCATCCACCTCCAGAGGAAGAATTGAAGGAATCTAAAAGGAGACTGAAGCATATTGTTTTTCTTTATTTTCTTGGGGATTTTGTCTGTATTTTCTTCTAGAACATGACTAATATGGAAATACATTCATGAATGTGCATATATAACCTTTATCAAATTGCTTTCCTTCTCAATGAGGGGGAATTGAAAGGAAGGTGGGAGAGAACTTGGACCTCAAATTGTAGACAATGAAGATAATAAAATTCGTTTTACATATAATTGAAAAAAATAATTAAAATACAAATGAAAATTGATAGCCCCTTTAAATATCCTTACTTTTTCTACCCTGGATGTACATGTGATATTAGCTTGACTGGCTTTGTAGTTCTAAGTTAAAGAAGGGATGTGTGTCCAGGATTTCTGATTAGATTTTGAGGTCAATTCCAATCTGGAAGCGATAGGTGAGAAACATCTCTGTGATTTCTTATTTGCATGTTTGCACACAATTGCTTGTGTCCTTGTTAATATGTGTGTGTGTATGTGTGTGTATATACACATACATACATACATAATATACATATATATTATAATATTATTCTTGTTGTTCAATCAGTTTCTGACTCTTCATCACCCTATTTGGGATTTTCTTAGCAAAGGCATCAGAGTGCCATTTCCTTCTCCTGATTATTTTACAAATGGGGGAAAAAAGAGACAAACAGGGTTAAGTGACTTGCCCCCCATCAAACAGCTAGTAAGTGTCTGAGGCTGGATTTGAACTCAGGAAGATGAGCCTTCCTGATGCTTCCTGGCAGCATTCTATCCACTGTGCCAACCAGCTACCCTAACTTACATATACAAACTTACATATAAGAGAGAATTATAATAAGGTGTGTGTATATATATATATATATATATATAATAAGGTGTATATATATATAATAAGGTATATATATGTGTATATATATGGCATGCCTATATACGTATATTCATTCATTCAAATATTTAAGTAATTGGTGTTTACCTACTACTTCACTGTATATATTTGAGTGCATCTAAAGTCAAACACAAATCCTTTTCACTGTAACCATTCCTTGCTGCTTTCTATAATTGTGCTCCCCTTTACTAGCAAGAAGAAGCGAAAGTTAGTTATATCATGATCTGATTGTCTCAGACCCTGTTCACTTCAATATTATGATAAATTTGATAATTTACTTTGTACATATATTGTAAATTTTTGTAGAACTACTATATCTCATCTAACCAAATAGCTCACCAAACAGGTAAATGTCTTCTATCAAAAGATAGGAAAAGAAGCAAAAACTTCTTTGGCAACGAATATAATCTTAGCCAAATACTGGACAGAGCAAATATTCAGTGAATCATTCTTTTAAAAGGAATGCATGCTTCAGGTCATGTGAACAACAAGATAATAGACTGTAAGTTTTCTTGTCTCCTCATGACTTCTCTAAACTCCAAAAGAGGAACTCTGGTGAAGAAATAAAGCAATTTTTAGCTATCTCCTGTAATAGTTATGAAATTTGAAGTTCCTTTTGTATTGCTAAGCTGAGAGGTACTTAGCACCTAGTTTCAAATTGGGCCTCTGGTAAAGAAACAGAAGGTATAAACCTGTTGCTGACATAACAGGAAGGGGCTGAATATGGAGGAGCAATACTGTATATAAGGAAAGACCCTGGCTGGGAAAGTGAAAATTCCTTGGAATAAGGTTCATGGAGGCAGAGTAGCTGATGGAGAGAATTGAGAACTGAGACATTTCTTGGAGCAAGCAATGTGGAGGCAGAAGCCAGAGCTGCCAGAAGAGGCATGACTGTGGTGTCAGTACTTTGTCTGTTTGTGGCTTGGTTCAGCCTTGACTTTCCAGGAATAGAGACTGTGAGGTATTTAATGTGGATTGGATGCTGTGAGCTTCAGCTTGGAACAGGAACTGCATGGAGAAGCGGACAAGGAACCGGGAGCTGTCTGCCTTTGAACCCAGGTAACAGTTTGCTGAATCCAGGTAGGAGCTGGAATCATGTAAGGGGATCCAGGGAACCCAAGAACCTGCCCCAAGTCAAGATGAAAAGACCTCCCTGTGAATACTGAGTAGTGACTGACCCTGATGTGAGGTTTTGCTTTGGGACTCATTATAGGAAGAGTTGTGTGATTTGACCAGATGAGACTCTGGGCAGCCATTGAGCCTCCTTAGCTTTCAAAAACTAGATGTTGGTGCTTTGCTCTCTGATGACTACCTAGGTATGCATTTAATGGTCAGACAGTTGGAAGCCCTGTCTGATGAATAGTGTTATTTTCTGTTGAGTAATGACTGATGGAATTGTAATTTATTTATGATTACAGTTTGTCATTGAATCAAAGATTCTGTGATTGCCTAAATGAATGTACTACCCACGGGTGGAGTACTTTGACATTTGCATTTTGTGGCCCTTAAAGAGGATTAAGGATGATTGAATGATTGAGTTGATTGAATGATTGAGTTACTAAGTGACTGACTGACTAAATTAATGTACTTTGTTGAAAACTATGTGAACACTGTGGTGAAAACTATATGGCCATTTTCAGTAATAAGTTGTTGAATTGTGACATGTTGAATGCTATATTTTGATTTTCTGTGAATGTGTTGCTTTGATCTGTTATTGAATTCATAGAATGTTCACTATACTGTGTAATCAGAACCTCAAAAAATGTTTACAGCAGCCATCCTTGGCTTTACACTCCATAGTCAAGAACATCAAGAGCCTGAATGAGTTAATGAAGAGGAAAGAAGATTAATTTCCAATTCCTAAGGAACTTGCTCAGCATCCCCAGCCAAAACCCCAACCCTAACAATACTATGGTAGGGTCAAACCCATATGATAGGGAAGCACATGCTTTCATGAGACAAAACTTAATTCACCATTCCCATATTTCCCCCATGCTGTGCTGAGGAAAACCAAAAGGCAGAACCTGGGACAGCAGAACTAAGTGGTCTGTGTTACAACAGCACAGAGAACTGAGGAATAGAGGGACCTGGGTCAGCATTCCAGCATATGTGGCTTTGTGGCACTACATTAAGACTGAGGAATGGACCCAACATTCAGCCTGGTCAACTTTTTCCTCTCAAGAAATCACCTGGAGCTGTGAAATGGAAACTGCCCTGAGGGAAAGAAGACCAAGGACCTTGAGATCCAGCACCCAGTGATATCACTATCAAAGGGGAAGGAATCAGAAAGTGAACAATATAAGAATATAAAGGGGAGAATACAGAAAAAAATGAAGCTAATGAATTCATGAACTTTTTGTTACTAAAATGTTGCAATATCAAAAATCATAAAGCCACCCTATAGGAGAAAGTGTCAAAACATTATGTGTGTTCACAATGATGTGTCTAGTATTCTCTCATATATATGGTTAATACACATTGAGACCCTAATTTAATTGTCAAAAACAGGGGGCTAATGAGGCCAAGAGATAGCATTATTAAAATATTTAATTTTACTCTACTGCAGGGTCACAAACTATATTCCTCCCTCTAGCAAACTAGTTTCTTAACAAAGCTAATCACTAGGTCAGGAATAAACTTTAAAATATTAATGGGAACTTGAAAATTTAGATGAATAAATAAAAATTCATCTCAAATTAAAGTTCTCTGATAATTATATAGTACATAGTCTGTTCTGCTTTGAAATCTATTTTTAATTTTGCTACAATAATGCATAGAATAATAATGTAAATGTCGCTTTTCTTGTCATGTACAAATTATTTTCATTGTTTTGAAAAATCACATTCTACCTTGCCATCCTTCTCCAATGGACTGTCTGTCCAAGTGCATTAAAATAGTCCTGGAATTTCAGAGTAGTCTCAATTTTCCAGCTAATATAAAAATAAGCCAGCTTTTAAATGTTTGGATTTTTTCAGAAGAGAAGACATACAGAAACAATTTCAGCCTGGGACAAAATAATTATGCTGCAGGGTTTCATTGTGTCTGATATTCATGCTAATGACCTATTTTTAGCCCAAGGAACAATTGTGATTATGGTGCCATTGTTTTAAGGTCCTGTTTTACAATGAGGGAAACAGTATTTTTCAAGATAAGCCGGAAAATGATAACGATCATGCAGAAGAGAGCAATTTCTAAGAACTTTCTCTTTAGTATGGTTTCTATCTACTTCCTAACCAACATTTATTTCAAGATCTATTTTTCTTATTTCTCTAGGACTCAAGAACAGATTTGATTATCTTATAGTTTGTGAGGTATGTTGGGTAGATGTGAAAAACAAACAAACAATTATTTTTCCAAATAGGAAAGGATTTATCTTTGGATTACTTCTTTTTCAAAGTTCTGACTCTGACAATGGAGTTTCTAGCAAGATGGGCTTTTCCTAATACATACATACACACACAGTATATGTATGTTTGTATGTATATATATACATATACATACATGTACATTTGTGTGGGTATATGTGTGTGTGTGTGTGTGTGTGTGTGTATGCCTTTTAAAAGGAGATATTTATGGTTCTACTTAACTGACATTTTTTGGAGGTATAATAGAGGTATGACCTGAAACAAAATTTTGTATAAAGAAGAGAATTATAATAAAGTTTTCAGTAATAAAATCACTGAATTTCAAGAAGGCTTGAACTGGAACAGTAAGTGGGGATTTTTAGGAATAGACAACATTGCTACCATAAGCAAAATGAGACTGGAGTACAAGCTTTTCAGAATTGTCACATTTACACATATATGGAATATATCCTCTGGGGATATTTTCCCAACTCCTACACATAACTGGAAGGTCAGACTCCCAAAGAATATACACTACTTCTATCATGATTTTAGGAGTAACCCTCAGAATTACTGGACTTTCAGGTACTTCAGCAGTAAACTGCTTGTATTGCTTATTAGCTATTGTTAATTTGCTTTTATTTAAATTTAATAAACTTGTATTTATTAAGCAGGCATAACAAAGACTGTTATTGAAGAAACATACTCCCATAGTAGAAATAAACTTTGACATTGCAGACACTACAGACACAAAGTCGGTAGGCAGAATGAATTCAGACTTTTAGAGCACATTTGTCCTAAAGCTATCTTTCTTTCCTCAGTGTGTCTATGTTTTCCACAATGTTTTTCTGTCTCCTGATGCAGAGGCTGCTGTAACTCATTAATGCTGGGGGAAATTACTCTCCACTCTGGTGGGCACTCCAGAACTGCCAATCTTTTGAAGTTCATAAGGTTTGTACTTGCTAAGTGGGAGACAGAGTAGAGCAAAATTGATCTCTTTCCCTCAAGGCAATTCTATCTCAGAAATCTTTTCAACTTGGATTTGAACAGTACTTACCCAGTTCTCTACTGGACTGTGAGCTTTTGAACTAGCTTACTATTTCATACATAGGCCCATTGGTGAGTCTGATTCTTTCAGCAGTTACAAAGTATTTCTTACATAGCATCATCTGTTTTCATCCAAGGTCCCAAAGGCCCAGTGATCCTTTCAAATTAAACAAAGACTTAATTCACAACTACTTTACTTTTGATTGATTCAATGGAAAACACTGGATCTTTGCTTACATTAACTGAGGTGAAGGTGGAAACCCTCACCCTTATAAATATGCTTGCATGCCTAATAAATAACTTTTATGAGTTTGGAGAGAGGCATTGTGGATAATCAAGAAAAACCTAAGTCAGAAGTGAAGTCCAGAGGTCATGGGTTCAAAGGCTGCCTTTTGTGCTTGCTAGCTTTGTCTAACTCTGGAAATGTGAGTTCAGCTCCCTGAGCCTTGATTTTTTTTTTAAGTCTTGATGATTGTCTAAAAATCATCTCTTAAACTTTCAGAGGAGTTTTGATTTTTATTGGTGGACAGAGTCCTCAAACTTATGAAATTGTGAATGTTTTGTACAAGTTTGAAAACTATTCCATCTCATCTTCATGTGCTCCAGATGGCAAAAACCAACTATTTAGAAAGGCAGATTGAGATTATACACTTTGGGGGAAGTCTTAGCATCTTCATTAAAAAGAGAATTTTTCCTTTGTATGAAATTTCCTACATGATGCTGGGACTGGAAAAGCTGGAATCTTATGACACCTAATCCTTCACAGCCCTCCAAATTTCTAGAGCGGCTTTCTGCACACCAGTCTACTTTGATTTAGCATGATATATTAAAGTGTTGGACTTGGAATCAAGAACACCTGATTTCAAATCTTATCACTGACATATCTCAATGACTAATTTTTCCTTATTCCTTGGACTTCTGTTTCCACCATGTTCCCATTAGCTAACCCTTCCCTTCTTCCCTACACCCCCCAAAAAGACATTCTGATTTTTAAGATTCATTTAATGTGTTGTCTTCCTCCATTAGAATGTAAACTCCTTGAAGGCGAGGACTTTTATTTTTTTTTGTATTACTATGTCCAGAATTTAGCACACTGACTGACACTTATTAACTGCTTAATAAATCCTTATTGACTTGATTTGATTTTGTGTAAGCCCATTTGTCCTACACAATAAATCATAGATAAAATGTGTTCTTTACAAATTCCCTAAACAATTAGCATTTTGTTACTTTAGTTGTGACAAGGAAATCTTCACTTCTATAGGATTATTATATGCAAACAGCATTATCTATATTTTCAGATAAAGAAAATGAGTCTTAGAAAGCCTCACAGAAGTTACAGATCTCATAAATGACAGCATCGAGACTTGAAACCAAGTCATTTGACTGGAAGCAAAATATTCTATCTACTACTTTACACTTTATGGTCTGTGCTTATAAATGCATATGTGTATAGCCACAGATTTTGTTTCCTCTGTTTTTTTCTGAACTACTAGCCCATGTCATTCTTTAACCTCTTTAAATGCCAAGTTTGCTTCTACTTTTACTAATGTTTCAATTTTTTTCCAAATGCCCTTCAAGTAGTTGCATTTTTCATAGAGATTATCAGAAGTGAATGTAATAAAGATACTGGATGGTCTTATTAAGACAACTATTACATTTTCATTTGTACCTTAAAATAGCACTTTCTGCCATGTAGGATTGCATTCTACCTCATATCTAATCCACTTTTCTCTGTCATTTCTGAGTCACGGTATCCCAATTTATTCCCTATCCAGGATTCATATTTTCTTGATCTATAGGTATTTCATTGTGTCTTTAGATTGCTCTCTTCCAGTATCATATTACTTCTATACTTTCTTTTAAAAACTATATAATGAATATATATATATATATGTATATATATGTATATATATATATATATATATATATATTTAAAAAAATGATCCAAGCAAGCTGTGTGGAAAACATGCTCATATTAAGCTTACTCAGAAAGACTTTGGTTCAAATCTTTCCTCTGACACTGTGTAAATCATTTGGTCCAGTACTGTGAAATTCAAAGAGAAATAGACCCCTACTGGATGCATATTGATTTAGAAAACCCCAAACTAACATTTTCAATGTTTAATTATATTTTTTATTTATTAAATATTACCCAATCAGATTTTAATCTGATTTGGCCACCATAGCCCCTGATCCATCTGACACTTCTTGCTTAGCCTGTGTCTCAGCAAATTCCTTAAATCAATCTACTAAATCCTAGATATGTGATACTGTGGGTATTCCTACCTTAGAAGTGCATGCATTTATGCAATAGTTATTTGTTACAATGCTTCATATTTAAAAACATATTTCAGTATGTCAGATAATGTTTACATATTTTCCAAAATGGTCCAGGTCATAGGCTTGTTGTGCATAAAATGCCAGGAGTCCCCTAACCAGATATATTGCTTAAATTATACCCTAAAACTAATCTCCTCTTCCACCTCCTGATTTTCACTGGCTCTGATACTCTATGTCACAGCAGAAAGACCAGGCCTAACCAAAAGCAAAAATGTGTTTGTGTGTGTGTGTGTGGGGTGTGTGTGTGTGTGTGTGTGTGTGGTTTTGAACTGTTATGTGGAGAAGGCAAAATTTGACAGAAATAGACTTTCTTGATCTCAAAGTGAAACAAACATATAAATGAATAAATAGAAGGGAAGTCCTTAGTCAGCCTGGGACCCGGTTAAACTTGTTTTCATTATTGTAATGATATTAAATATTCATGTGTATTTTAACACTTAATAAAATGAGGTTGACATATCTAATGCTTAGAAAGGGCCTTCAAAAATGATACTATAGCAGTTATTTTGAGGAGTGTAATACTATTGGAATATGAAGATTTTCCGTGCCCCTTTGTATTTGCAAATAAACAGGTGCTTAGCACCTTGTTTCAAGGTAACACCTTGTTTGAGCTATTTAATTAACACAGAAGTAGTTAACATCTTGGAAGGAAGTTGCTGATGTAACATGAAGGGGCAGAACAGAAAGAAGCTACACCATATATAAGGAAGAACACAAGCTGGACAGACAGAATTTCCTTGGTTGAGCATTAGTGGAGGTGGGTAGTTACTGCCAGAGAGAGAGAGAAAAAAATAATTTCTCTCATCCAGCATCTGGAGGCTGGGCTGCTACTACTGAAGACTCAACTGAGAAATGAGAACTGAGAACTGACACAGAACTAGGACTTATGGTGGCAAGACTTTCAAGGGCCAGCTAGAGCTGCCAAAGACTGAGGAAACATGACTCTGGTGCCAGTATTTTGTACAAATGTTGTTGTGACTTTGTTAATGTGGCTTTGTTAAGCCTTGTCTTCCTAGGAACAGAGACTGTGAAGGATTTGTGATGAACTGGAAACTGTAAGCTCCAATGTGGAGCAGGAACTGCATGGAAAGTTGGACAAGGAACTGGAGGCTGTCTGCCTTTGAACCAAGGTGACAGTTTGGTGGATTCAGATAGGAGCTACCTGCCTCAAGTCAAGATGGAAAGAACTCTCTGTGAATACTGAGTAGTGACTGATGAAATTGCCTGAGTAGTGACTGATGAAATAGGGTACTGAGTAGCAATTGATGAAATTGTAATGTACTATCCAGGGGTGGAGTACTTTTACTTTTGTACAAGCCTCCTTAAGGATGATTGAATTATTGAGTTACTAAATGATTTAGTCACTAAATGATTTTACTTTGTTGAAAACTATGTGATTACTTTGGTGAAAACTATGTGGCCATTTTAGTGATATGTTGTTGAGTTGTGAAATGGTGAATGGTGTATTTTGATTTTCTGTGATAAGTTGTAACATTGTGAATGCTGTACCTTGATTTTCTGTGGATGTTTTGCTATGATCTGTTATTGAATAAATATAGTGTTTGTTATGCTATGTAATCAGAACCTTGAAAGCTGTTCACAGCAGCAGTCCTCTGGAAAGTTGCTCATGTTTGGCTTTACAGGAGACACAATTTCCCTTTCTTCTATATGGAAATGGGTCTGATAAGTAAGTAAGGGTATGAAAATTCATGATATTTTGGGACATCTACCAAGTCTGAAGGACCCCAACTCCATAAATGTGTCTTTTAGGTGACAAGCGAGCCAGGTCAATATGGTCAAAGGCTATAAGGAGACTGCATCAAGGGAGGCAACTTAAGCCTGAATTCCATGGGGAAAGTAAATTTTGAAGAAAGTTTTTAACCTTTTCCAGGGGAAAAATAAAAATAGCTAAATCACATTTCTGGGGAAGGAAGAATCATGATAGATTTTGATCCTCTCACTGGGGGAGTTGAATATAGTCTGTTAAATAGATGTAATCCATTAAATGACTAAAAATCTGAATCTGAATTGTCACATCAGAAAAAAATGAAGTAAACCTTGAGAAGGAGCTTTAATAGCTATTGTTAGGAAAGATTTCATAAACACATTTGAGGACAAAGGTGATTAAAAAAATAAAATAGATAATTTTGATTCTGTGAAATTAAAAAAAAAAGTAAACCTAAAACCCAACACATAGGCAAATCTGGCATAATATGGAACAGAGGGGTGGTGGAGCTAAGATGGCAGAGAAAGGGTAGGAATTTGCCTGAGCTTTTCCAAATTCTCCTCCAAATTACTTTAAATAATGCTTCAAAACCAGTTCTGGAGTAGTAGAACCAACAAAAAGACAGGGTGAAACAATTTTCCAGCCCCAAACAACTTAGAAGCACATCAGGAAATGTGTGTTGCACTAGTGTGAGAACAGAGTACATGCTGCACTCCAACAAATAGATTTGAGGGAGACTTGATCAGTTATAGCAGCAGTGGCTTTTGGACTTCTCAGTCTACAGATGGTAAGATAGTAAGAAAACTCATCAGAAAGAGATTATGGGGTCCATTTGTTGGCACTGGATACAGGAATCTATTACATTACTTTTACACAGATCCAGGTCACAGCCTTAGGTTGCAGTCCCAGGTCAAAGAGGAGCACTAGCACTCCAGAGCTTGTAGATTCAGGGGCACAAGGACCTTAGTTATAGTGGTGGGGCAGAAAATAGTGCTTGTGGTCAATGCAGGCCAAGAGAGTAATAAACACACTTCTTAGATTATATCACCTTGGAAAAAATGGAAACTTACAGACTCTCACAACTAGCACTGAAACCAGCTGCCCAAAAACCTAAAACTTAGGACAGTGCTCCCCCACCAACCTGTGAACAGAAGCCGACTTTAACATATAAAATCAATTAATAGCCTGGGAAACTGAGCAAATAACAACAAAAACACAACCATAGAAAGTTAGCATGATGGTAGGAAAGATCAAAACATAAACTCACAAGAAGACCACAAAGTCAAAACAACTACATTCAAAACATCAAAGAAAAATGTGAATTGTTCTCAAGTAATGGAGGAGAGCAAAAAGGATTTTGAAAGTCAAATTAGAGAGACAGAAGAAAAACTTGAAAAATAAATGAGAATGATGCAAAAAAATCATGGGAAAAAAGTCAATAGTTTGGTAAAGGAGGCAAAAAAAATACATAAGAAAATAACACCTTAAAAAACAGAATAGGCCAAATGGTAATATTAGTACAGCAATTCACAAAAGAGAAGAGCACTTTAAAAAAGTAGAATTGTCCAAATGGAAAAATATACACATAACATCACTGAAAAGCCCTTTAAAAAGCAGAACTGGCCAAAGAGAAAAAAGATGAGCAAACCCAAAGAGAAGAAAAGGAGGTACAAAAGCTAACTGAAGAAAATAATTCTTTAAAAATTTGAATTGGGCAAGCGGAAGCTAATGATTCTACGTGACATCAACAAACAAATAAACAAAATCAAAAGAATGACAAAATAGAAGAAAATATGACATATCTAATTGTAAAAAAAAAACTGATCTGGAAAACAGGTCAAGGAGAGTTAATTTAAGATTAATTGGACTACTTGAAAATCATGGTAAAAAAAGAACCTAGAAATCATATTTCAAGAAATTTTCAAGGAAAACTGTCCTGATATTTGAGAACCAGAGAGTAAAGTAAAAACTGAAAAATCCTCCCATCATTTCTTGAAAAAAAAATAAGATCCCAAAATGAGAACTGTCAAGAATATGATAGCCAAATTTGAGAGATCCTGGGTCAAGGAGAAAATATTACAAGCAGCCAGAAGGAAACAATTCAGGTAGCATGGAGTCATGGTCTAGATGAAACAAGATTTAGCAGTTTCTACATGAAAGGGTCACAGCAATATGATGTTCCAGAGGGCAAAGGAGCTAAGATCACAACCAAGAATCACACACTGAGAAAAACTGAGTACAATCCTTTGGGGGGGATATGAAAATTTAATGAAATTGAAGACTTTCAAGTATCCCTGGTGAAAAGATCAGAGCTGAATAGAAAATTTGACTTTCATATACAAGACTCAAGAGAAACATAAAAAGGTAAAAAAGACAAGAGAAATCTTAAAGGATTCAATAAGGTTAAACTGTTGACACTTCTACATGGGATGATGATCCTTCTAACTCCTAATATTTTTTTCATTATTAAGGCAGAAGTATACATAGATAGAGTATTCAGGTGTTAGATGAATATGATGGGATGATATCTAAAAGAATAAAATTAAGGGGTGAGAAAGAGTAATTCATTGGGAGAAGGGGGAAGGTAAAAGTAAATTTTCTGACATAAAAGGTACACAAAAGTTTTTATAGGGGAGTGAAAGATAGAGAAGGTGGAAGAAGTGCTTGAACCTTACTCTCACTAGAACTAGCTGAAAGAGGGAATAGAAAACAAACTTAGTTTGTTTTAAAAATCTGTCTTACCCTGTAGGAAATTAGTGGGGAGAAGGAACAAGGGAACTGGGGGCTAATAGAAGGGAGGGCAGGTGAGAGGAGGCAATAGTCAAAAGCAAAACCCTTTTGAGGATGGACAAGGTACAGAGAGAGAGAGAGAGAGAGAGAGAGAGAGAGAGAGAGAGAGAGAGAGAGAGAGAGAGAGAGAGAGAGAGA
>NW_027187358.1:15755217-15773882 GCF_028583685.1 Petaurus breviceps papuanus
AGAGAGAGAGAGAGAGAGAGAGAGAGAGAGAGAGAGAGAGAGAGAGAAGGATAAACAAGGCAAAGATAGTGTGGAGGGGAATACACATAATCATAACTGAAAAATTTTTACAGTAACTTTCTCTAATAAAGGTCTCATTTCAATATAGAAAACCGAAACAAATTTATTAAAAAAAAAATGGAGCCATGCTCCAAATGATAGATAGTCAAATGATATGAACAGGTAGTTTTCAAATAAAGTAATCAAATATATCTATAATCATATGAAACAACATTTTAAATTAGTATTGATTGGAGAAATGTAAATAAAACAACTCTGGAGTTATACTTCATATCTATCAGATTGGTTAATATGACTGTAATGGGAATGTAAATTTAAAGATCTTCCCTGCCCCTAGGCTAAAGTGCAACTGGAGCCTGGGGTAGGAGGCTTGTTTTTCAGTAGATACTTCTTGATTGGCCAGTGAGTCAATAAGGCTGTTACATTCTCTGAGCCAGGAGAAGGCTATATAAGCCCTGATGTGTAGCTTTGTTTTGGGGCTCACTTTGAGAAGTGTTCTGTGATTTCATCTGGATTCTGGGAAGCTATTGTTGAGAGCCTCCCCTCGGCTTTGAAAAACCCAGATGTTGAAACTCAGATGTTGATTGGGTATGGATGTAATGGTTGGACAGTTTGAAAACTGTCTACTTGATCTGTTTCTTTGTCTTGATAATTCTGTCTGTATAATCTGAAGTTTGGGGTGCTGACCTTTTTCCCCTGAACTAGATAAATGATACATATTTGACTGATTAAAGTAAGCTTGTTAACCCATTTTGAGTTGTTTTCCTTTATCAAAGCATATCCAAGAACCTGTGTTGGCAGACACCCTGGGGACTCTGGGGTGCTTGCTGCTACAATGACAGAAAAGGAAAATGAGAAATGCTGGAAGGCATGTGGTAAAAGTGAGACAGCAATGCACTGTTGGTGGAGTTGTGAACTGATTCAACCACTTTTTTTTAGAGCAATTTGGAACTATGGCAAAGGATTATAAACCATGCATACCCTTTGTTCCACAATACCACTACTATGTTTGTATTGCAAAGAGATTAATAAAAAGGAAAATGATCTATATGTGCAAAAATATTTGTAGAAGCTCTTCTTATGGTTGCAAAGATTTAGAAATTGAAGGGATGCCCATCAATTGAGCAATGGCTGAACAACTTATTGTATATGATTGTGATAGAATATGATTGTTTTATAATAAATGATGAGCAGCATGGTCTCAGAAAAAAAACAAACAAACCCTGGAAAGGTATGAACTGATACAAAGTGAAAAGAGCAGGACCAGGAGAACATTGTAAACAGTTAAAATAATATTATATGATGATCAACTGTAAATGACTTAGCTATTCTCAGGAATACAATGATCTAAGACAATTCCAAAAGACTTGTGATGAAAAATGCTATGAATCTCAAGAGAAAAGTGATGGAATCTCAATGTATAACAGTGTGCTTTTTTAAACTTTATTTTTCTTTTTTTGTGTGTGTTTTCTTTCACAAAAAAACTAACACGGAAATATGTTTTGCATGACTCCATATGTATAACTGACATCAAACATCTTGCCTTCTCAATGAGAGGGGAGGGGAGGAAGGGAGAGTATTTGGAACTCTAAAAAAATGTTCAAACTGTTTTTATATGTAATTGGGGAAAACAAAATATCAATTTTTTTAAAAAGCAAAAAAATACTAACAGGCAATGTTCCAGGGGTAATGAAAATATAAGGATCATGGTATGTTGTTAGAAGATCGATAGATAGGTTCAACTATTCTAGAAATAATTTAGAGATTAAGTAATTAAAATTGCCATTGTCTTTGGCCCATATATTCCACTCTTGGGCATATGTATTAAGGAGATCAAGGACAGAGATGTCCATTATAGGAGAAAATATTTATAGTAGCACTTGTTGAAGAAAAATGGTAAACAGACAGATGTTCATAAAATGGGGAATAACTAATAAAATTGTAAAACATTCATATATTTGAACATGACTGCTGAATATGAAAAACACAGAAAATCAGGGAAAGACATATCAATAAATACAGAATGAAACAAGCAAATTAATGAAAACAATATAAAGACTATGGTCATTTAAATAAAAAAATAAACAGATGAATATTGTATAATGATTAAGATTGACCCTGGAGAAACGTATAGAAAATTCACCTCACTTTGTTCTTTATTGAGATAAGGAACTATATGTATGCAACACTGGGGAAAAACTATCAGACTTGGCTGATATGTTGACTAATTTTACTGAACTGCTTTTTATATCCTATTTTGTCATTCTTTGGTATAAAAGAGCCTTGTTGGGCAGAGTAAATGTCACAGATATATTTAGAATTGAAAGTAATGCATGAAAAATGAGATAAGCTAAGCCAGAAAAACAAAATACACAATGACAAAAACAACATAATACAAGGAATGATGATAGTAAAATGAAATAGAATCATACATTATGATAAGAATGAAACTTGACCCAATAGAAGGGAGGACAAAATTCATCCCCTGTGCAGAGGTAGAGAACTATGGATATGGACTATTACTTAGACTTGTTTGATGTGTTCACTGTTTTTGTATTCTATTTTTTATTCTTTGTTAAAAGGAATGGGGATAGAGGTAGGGAATGTGTATTCTATATTTATAAAAAACATGTATATGTATATGTGTGTATAAATATATGTTTATGCATATATACATATAATGAGGTATTAGAAATGAAAGATTTTGGGGGTGGCTAGGTGGCGCAGTAAATAAAGCATCAGCCCTGGAGTCAGGAGGACCTGGGTTCAGATCCAGCTTCAGACACTTAACACAAAAACTAGCCATGTGACCTTGGGCAAGTCACTTAACCCCAATTGCCCTCCAAAAACAAACAAAAAGAAATGAAAGATTTTAAATTTTTAAAAGAAGATAAACAAATATTTAGGAAAGAACTGTGAAATTTTCTTCCTTAACTGACATGGTCTTCCAGCAATAATGGAAATTATTGTGGAATTACTCTCATCTCTACATTTCCTTGAGTGGTATTTTACTTCCCCTTCAGGTTATCATTGCACAGTGGGACCTTACTAACATGTGTACGATTAATATGCATTATCAACTACATTTCCTTCAATAGTTTCTTAATTAATGTGGTGAAAACAGAACTCTGAAGTCACATAGAAGAATATTTTTGTAAAAAGACACATATTTCTTGAAGAACTATGAAAGTTATACATTTTCTCCTTAAAATTAGGTTCCTTATTTTATTAATTAATAAAAAGAATGAATGGATAGATTCCTAGGCCTTAAGTCAGAAACATCTCAGTTCAAATCTAACTTCAGACACTTAGCAGTTGTGTGACCCTGGACAAGTCAATTAACTTCTGTTTATCTCAGTTTTCTCTTGAGTAAAGTGGGATTAATAACAGCAGCTGCTTTCTAGGGTTGTTGTGATGATCAGATGAGAATAATGTAAATGAGAATGACTGTAAAGCTCTTACTGCCGGACATGTAATTGCAAAGCATTTTAATATTTCTAAGCATTTTGCAAACACCATCTCAATTTTAGTCTTACTATGATCCTGGAAGTTAGCTGCTATTATGTTCCTCATTTTACTAAAAAGGAAACTGAGGCAAAATAGGTTAATGGACTTGCCCAGGGTCATAGTAGGAATTGAACTCAAGTATGATTGATTTAAATATTTATGTGACATAATTCTTATTTTTTATTAAGATTTTATATATATTAGATATTTTATATCTATTTTATATCGATATTCTACATAAACAATTTCTTAAAACAACACAATATATATAAGTATATTCATGTATATATAAGAATATGTATCTGTATATATTTTGTTGTTCAATTGTGTCCAACACTTTACGACCCTATTTGGAGTTTTCTTGGCAAGGATGCTGGAGTGGTTTGCCATTTCTTTCTTCAGCTCATTTTACAGATGAGAAAGCTGAGACAGTCTTAAGCGACTTCATCAGGGTCACACAGCTAGAAAGTGTTTTCGGCTGAATTTGAACTCAGGTCTTCTTGACCCTTGGCCTGGTGCTAATACCTACTGTACCCCCAGTTGTCCTCAATACACACATACACATACATAGATATAGATATATAGGTATATTTCTGAATCCTAAATATAACTGACATTTATATAGCACTTCAAAGATTGAAAACTCTTTTCTTTCTAATTTCTTATCTCATCCTCATAATAGCTCTGAAAGTAAATACAGTTCTTATTATCTATATATTGCAACAAAGGAACCACAGTTTAAAAAGCTGGAGAAGCTTGTGTGTGGTCATATATAAGCATGATTTGAAGTCGTCTTCTAGATCTCAAGGCCAGTAGGCATACCACTCAGTCAAGCTCTGCTCTGATGAAATCAATTCAATGGAACTCAATCTAGTCTTCAGAATTTAGAGAATTCCTTGAAATTGAAAGTGTGTTTCTTAGTTGTTTGTACTTCTGGCCAATTCTCTGTGATACCATTTGGAGTTTTCCTGGCAAAGATGTTGGAGTGATTTGCCATTTCTTTCTCCAGCTCATTTTACAGAAGAGGAAATGGGAGCAAAACAGGGTTAAGTGACTTGCTTAGGGTAACACAGCCAGTAAGTATCTGAGGCCAGATTTCGACTCTGGAAGATGAGTTTCTTTGACACCATTTGACACCAGGCCTGGCACTCTATCCACTGCACCACCTAGCTGTCTAAAGGTTACCCATGTTCTCACCATAACAAAGAAATTGGCAAATCAAAATAATTTAAACAAGGTTCATGGACAAAAATTTAACCTATTTAAACTAGTTTTAGGAAGGGTGATTGTTGGGGAAGATGCAGAGGGGAGGTGGGAACATTACTGACAAAAAAAATATCAGAAGATCAGAAACAAAAGAGCACTGTTGAAGCAATTTTAAAAGTGCACAGAAGAGAACAGAAGGAAGTTCAGAGGGAAACACAGCCAAGTAGGACAGTTTTGAAAGTAACATGTTGAATTTATTATCTGCTTTTAAAGATGAGCTTTATATATTAGACATTCATGGTTTCATAAATATATGTATCTATATATATATTCATATGTGTATATATTTTTTTCTCTTTTCCTGTTCAACTTCGCACATGGAAATATTCTTCCTTTTTATTTTTCATTAGATTTAGAATAAAAAATAGGAAAAAGAGTGAACTGGGATTGAATTGATCAACCAATATCATTTTCATATCCTTTACTATGTTGCAGTCAATATGCTAGACATTGGGGCAGGGGAGGGAATACAAAAAAAAAGAGTTGAAATAATTCTTACTCTCAAAGAGAACTTACATTCTAATAGGATAATCAAGAAGTACTTATTTAAGTATAAGAATATATATATATATATATATATATATATATGTGTGTGTGTGTGTGTGTGTGTGTATACAATAAAAGGGAATAATTGTAAGATAGCTAAGTACAAGATAAAGAGGCAGGGGATGTGAAAAGTATTCATGTGGAACATGTGCTTGAGTTACACATTGAAGAAAAGAGAGGTTTTATGAAGAACAGGTGAGGAAGGAGTACATTCGAAGCATTAGGTCACAGTCGGTGTAAAAATATGGAGATAGCAGATGGAATGCAGTATATGAACAGAGAGAAATTAAAATCTCTGTCCTACCAGAGGTTACAATGTAGCAGCACAGATAAGACATATACATCTAAGCAAAATATGAGGCAGAATGTGATCAATGCCATATGAGCAGTATAGGCAGACAATAAATGCTGTAGAGTTCAAGGAATGGAATGATTACTCCCAGTTGGCCTATTCAGGGAAGGTATCACAGATGTACATCCATTATAAGTCCACTTCCTTTTCTAATGTTGATAAATACATTACTGCCTTTTCCCAAAGACCACTAAAGAAAAATGGCCTGATAAAGTAGTTTTGTCATTTATATTTTAAAGCCTATAAAGCTAAACACCGATCTCAGCAAAACAGTTAAGATCTAGACACCTTTCCTATATGAACAGGGAAGATTAGCTTTACCTAATAAGCCATAGCCTAAAGCTAGGTGATGCAGTAGATAGAGTGCTGGTAATAGAGTCAGGAAGACTCATCTTTCTAAGTTCACATCTGCTCTCAGACACTGTGACTCTGAGTAAATCACTTAACCATTTACCTCAGTTTCCTCATCTGTAAAATGAGTTGGAGAAGAAAATGGCAAACTATTCCATTGTCTTTGCCAAGAACACAATTGACAAAATGACTGAACAACAAGGCCAAAGTAATTCCCAAGCACCACCCAAGGCTAAGGAATTTTCTACCACGGTATTGTCCTTGTACTATCCTTTTTATGTGATAATTATCATAATGCTCCAATGGGAAAACAACTGTAGGAGAACTCAGGATTAGAGCACAGTAGACTGTAGATTGGAAGTCAGAGGATTCTGATTTTCAACTCCATTTAAATAAATATTTATTATATATTCTTTGTACAGATTCCTGTACTAGATACTAGAGGTTCAAAGACAAAAAGAAATTAATCAGACCTCATAGAACTTAAATTCTGCTGAGGGAATCTGTCATGTAAATAGAAAAGCAAATCATTTTAAAAGGGGAAAAGAAATAACAACTTGGGGAACTTTTTGTGTTAAGGTAAAAAAAGGTGATCCCTGAGCTGAGCTTTGGAGGTTACTAAGAATCTTGTGAGGTAGAAGTGCATCCTAGTAAACCACTTTGCTTGAAATATACATGTCAAAAGGAATACTATGTAAGGCATTTTGAAGGAAAGATAGAATTAGTTTGTAAAGCACTCAAGATGCCAAATTGAAGAATTTGTATTGTGTTGTAGAAGCTATATAAGTTTCTTTGCAAGGAGGATGATGTGATCAGATTTGTTCTATAGGAAGATTATCTTCTCAGTTCAATGAAGGATGAATTAGAGAGAAGAGGGGCTGGAAATAGATCTTCTAGTCACTATCATATGACCATGATCATGAAGACAAGGAGTGAAAAACTCTACTACTGGAGTACTTACTACCTATTTGACCTTGGGTAAGACACTTAAATTCCTTGGGGCTCAGTTTCCTCTCCTGTTAAATGAGGGAGCTATATTAGATAACTTTTTTCACCCCTTCTAAATTTATGATCTGTTAGCTTCTTGTAAGTCATAGATACTTCTCTTTTGCCACAAGCTTTTCTGTTTAATTTCAATGCCATCATCATCTTCATCATGCCTTGCCCAGAATAAATTCATCACCAGGAAGTGTATCATCATGGAGATTACATAGCTTTGCTATTCACACCCCATTGGTACCCTAAGTTGCTGATGCCTATCTGATTGGAGGGTTAGAGGGTAGAGCTAAAAATTCTTTCTATACCCTCCCTATAGAAAGGGCTCAAAATGCCAGCTTTCTCTTCATTGGCAACTATCTTGTCTACTTGGTTTTGACTCCATCATTATCTTGGTCAAAACCCTGTGCTCAATACCTTCTGTTACTTACCCCCCCACCTCCAGTTTCTTTTAGTGTATTGTCTTCCTCTTGAGGGTAGAGACATCTTTCTTTTTCTTATTTGAAACCCCAGGTCTTAGTTCAATACCTGGCACGTAGTAGGTGCTTAATAAATCTTTACCATCTTGTACTGTATTATATCTTACCTGTTGAACAAGAATAATACTACTTGTACAACCATATCTTAGGGCAATTATATGGGGAGTGCTTTGTAAATTTTTATAATGTTAAAACAAATCTCAACAATATAACTAGGAAAAAAGAAATAAGACTACGTTATAAATTTTAAAGCATCTAAATTGTGCCCCTTTATAATTATTAACTCCTGAGGTTTTGGAAACACTGGGATACATTGTCAATTAAGTCTGATATGACTTTTTCCAAGGACTATTGAAAAGGGTATAGAAAATTCTCTCAGATGTCTAAATATAATGCTGTCTGGAAACAGGGGAATGGATGAAATGAATTTCTGAGCTGCCTGCCAGAGCTGATTATCTGGTCATTTAGATCAGTCTGAAAACTAGTACCATTCTTTACATTCTCAAAATACCATGTTGTACAATTAAAATGTACTCTCAATGCCCTGGGCAAATATTGACTAATGCAATGATTATATATTTCATATAGAGATGTTTCATTTTTCCATATTCTAATTGTTAACAGCTACCCAAGCAACAGTTGTTCTGGACATCTGTCCATGAGGAATTGGCTTGAAATGATTAACTCATTTCACAAACACCAACAATAGCTCTCTGATAGTAATGATTTTGTATACTATGAAGTTATGCCACACATAATCTCTCTTCGAATCATACGTGTGTGACAAATTTCAAATACTTTGCTCTATCTTCAAAACTGAAATTAAGGCCCTCCCTTTCATAACGTCTTGGGAAATTTCTACCGTGTTAAATTGGCTAACATGTGACATTTGGTGCATTAAGTTTTATGAGAAAATAAAAGCTATTAAGTTGAATAAGAAATCCTGGATAGGATGTAATTAAATTTTCCCCCTGGTCCCTGTAGGCTCTGCAGTGGACCACATACTGACATCTGCACCTGACTGGCCTGTAAGCAGACACATGAGTCTTCACTGTCTCTAATTTAGGTCCATCTTAGTGTACTAGTCTACATTCAACACCATATAACTCTTCAGATTTTTCATTTTTTATTTACACCTCTGAAATAAGAGACAGTCAGAAAGGGCCTTCCTCCTGGCTGCCAGAGAACAGTAGATTAATTTTCTATGTGACACCTCTTCAATGCAGCCTGTATCAGGCCCTTCAATTTTTCTGGGAATAATTCAAGGTACAATACTTTTATATTGTGACGGTAAAATATAGGACAAACCCCAAATTTCCTCGTATTAAACCAGGAGCTACTTTTAAATGTTGTGACTGATATTAAACCCTTCTCAAAATTAGACTAGAGGTTCTTAACACAGAATCCATGAGTTTAATTTTTAAAAATGATAGCTATATTTTATATAATTGATTTCTTTTTAATGCTATGCATTTTGTTTCATACATTTCAAACACTATTATGAGGAGTCATTAGGTTTCACAAGGTTGCCAAAGGGGTCCATCACACATACAGACACACACAAATCCAAACACACAATTAATAATCCTTCATTTAAGCAATAAAGAGAAGGTGAACTTCTTTCTTTAGGCAAGTATCATGAACCTAAGGACACAATTTATGAAAAAAAACCTAGATCATTGGGGCAAATCTACTAGTTGTCCTGAAGCCTACTGGAAAATCAAGTAGTAGAGGTGAAATAATTAAATTGAAGAGTATCAAAAATATGTGGTTTATTTCAAAACATCAAGAAGGGTCAGAAAATTATATTAATAAGCCCAATAAAATGATCCCTGCCTCTTAACAACTCACTTTGGTAGTCATACTCTCTCAGAGTTCCCTCTTTGTATCACTGCAACTCTAAATCCAAATACACATTACCAAAGAATTTAGGCCACACTTTTAAAATGAAATCTCTTTTAAAATAAATATGTGGAACTTTCTGCTTTAAGATTCTCATTTGAAAGGTTTTAGATAGCCCTGTTGTCCTATGTACATCCCTATAAATATCTGAAAAGAGTCTCAGAACAATGAACCAAGAAAGTCAGCGTAGACTCTAGAATGCAGGTCTGAAGGAAATGGGCTCTGACAGCTGGGGAAACTGGCATAAACCTTAGAAGACAGGGTTGAAGCCTAGAAGTGTTTGAAAGAGGGACAACAACAATATAGAAAGCAGTTTTAAAATAAGTCTGAAGTCAACAGGTTTCCTGAATTTGAGCCTTAGATGATGAATGTGGGTTGCAAGCTATTAGAAGATATGGTATCTGAGCTAGAGCAAGATTCTGGACGAAACCTGTCAGGAAAAAAGGCCATAGGTCACTATGAAGGGATAGTGTATCTATATATCTGTTCCTTAGATCATTTGAAACCAAAGCAAGATAATAATGCCTTTACCAGGGGACCTTGCAAGAAACCAGAGTCAGTTATGATAACTACCATCCCATTGGAGCCTGTTTAGAATGACAGGAAAATAGAATAAACTTCCAGTTTTGAAATATGCAAGTAGAATCCAACAGAGATGGGTGAAGGAGAGTCCTTACAAAGATCAAGAGCAAAATGAGGATGTCCCTTTTCAGCAATAAGAGAAGGAAAAAAATGAGTGAATCAGAATTAGCAATGGGATAATAAAGCTATATCTTTTTGTAGACAATATGATGACTTATTTGGAAAAACCTAGCAACTTGTTTATTAGTAAAGCAATTCTTAAATAATGAACCTAACCTGCCAAAAAGTTGCAAAAGATTAATAACAATTGGCTATTACACCAGGATGTTTAAATTCGAGAAAGAAAAATGTTAAATAATATCCCTTATGTATTAAAAAACCTAGTAGATCTTTATTGTTTATTACAGCTACATGAGAATAAAATTAACTGTAATTAGCTCTAAGCTGTGATTGGTAAAAATTGCTGTTTAATGAAAAGCATTTAAGACCATATTCACATATTTCTATTTTTTTTCTGCTTAGAAGTGATTCCTATGATCAGACTAAGTAATCAGTAAAGGATACGAACTCTTTTTATGTTAGCTTATTGGAAAATTTAATATGTTTTACTTAAGATTAGAAAATGTACAGAAAATTATACAAACCACTTAAAAATCACCTGAAGATATTCACATTGAGTAAAGGAATTTTGGAACTAATAGCTTTTTATTTTTTTTTTAAAGCAATCAGGGTTAAGCAACTTGCTCAAGGTTACACAGCCAGTTATTTCTGGGTGTGGTGCTAAGTATCTGAGCCTGGATTTGATCCCCAGGTCATCCCGACACTGGAGCCAGTGCTCTTACTCGCTCAGCTACCTGGCCACCCCACTAATAGCTTTTTTAAAAAAATACGGTGATCAGATTTTAATTATTGGAGATTCAATTATTATGTATTTTTATCTTCTCTCCTTTGGCTAGAACACTTTGTGATACCTAAATTCGTTTTGTTATGTAATAAGTCAAGAAAATAGAGAATGCTTACTGAACTCTGATAATCACTTAATATGTGAGTCCTGAAACAGGCCTCTTTGTCTCCCCACACCAAAGTGCCCTGGAAATATTTGTATATATACTAGAGAGAGTTGGAACTCCCCACTTTCCCTACACTTCAAAAGGATATTAAATAGTATTGTGAAAAACAATAAATAGTTGTTGAGAGTGTACCCTGTAAAAACAAAAAGGGACCTTAGAAGCCATCTTCTCATCCCCTATTAGTATGTTATGATAGAATTGAGGACCAGGGCAACAGGTGACTTTCAAAAAGTCCCATGGCTTGCATATGAAAGAGTTAGGATTTAAACCCAGATCCTTTGACTTCAGAGCATGTACCCATTTCACCTGTACCCATTTCAAATCACCTCCCAAAGGGGATATAAAGACAAAAAGGAAACGGTTCTTTCCTTAAGGAGATTTTATGATACTTAGGAAAATCAAATTTTACAAATATAATTGGAGTACCCCCAAAGGCCCACTACTCAACTTGCATTCAGTTTGGCAAGTTTGGTTACTAGGAACAAAGCTATGTTCTATTGGCAGATGAAGGACTGAGGTCTTCTAATACTGTGTATCATGAGTCCTGATGAGCTTCTCAGTGATCATTAGCCAGAATTAAATAGCTTTTAGAAACTATATTCTCCTAAAGGGTGTCAGAAAAAGTCCAAATGGATATGTGTGTGACATGTATATATATGCATATATATAAAAACACACATATGTATGCATATACACACATAGATGTATGCATGTATATAAAACTGTACTATGCATATTTCTATGTATCAGTTCTTTCTCTGGAAGTGTATTACATCTTCATAGTTTCATTAAAGTTGACTTGAATATTTATAATCCTCTGAGTAGCTTACTCATTCAGTTAATCTTTGAATAATATTGCTTTTGGTTCTGTTCATCTCACTCTTCATTTTTCATGCAATTCTTTCCATGTTTTTCCCCTAAAATCAATCTGTCCATCATTTCTTATGGCACAGTAGATTCCATCACAATCATATGCCACTTCTTGCTTAGCCATTCCCCAATTGATGGGCATCCCCTTAGTTTCTAGTTTTTTGCTGTCACAAAGAGAGCTGCCATAAATATTTTAGAACATATACATTATTTTCCTTTTCCCCTGATCACCTTGGGAAACAGAACTAATAGTGACATTGCTAGGTCAAAGGGCATAGATAGTTTTGTGACTCTTTGGGCATAACTCCAAATTGTTCTCCAACATAGTTGGATCAATTCAGAGTTCTACTGACAGTGATTTAATGTGCCAATTTTCCCACATCCCTCCATTTGTCATTTTACTTTTCTATCATTTTAGACAATGTGATAGACATGAGATGATATCTCAAAATTGTTTTAATTTTCATTTCTCTAATCAATAATGATTTAGAGCATTTTTTATTTGTCTATATACAGCTTTGAATTCTTCATACAAAAACTCCCTCTTCAAATTCTTATCAATTGGAGAATAACTGATATTCTTACAAATTTGACAAAGTTATCTATATATTTATAAAATGAGACCACGAAGCTGTCTCTAACCCCCCTCCAATTTTCTGCTTTTTGCCCTAATCTTGGCTATATTAGTTACATTTTTACAAACTTTTTTTTTAATTTAATGTAATCAAAATTAGCCATTTTATATTTCACAATGCTCTCTCTATCTTGTTCTTTCATAAATTCTTCTCTTATCCATAAGTCTGATAGGTAATATGTTCCACATTGTCTTACTTATATATGACGGGATCAAAGTAGAGAATAGAACAAGTGGGAGGTGGGATAGGATGGAGGGAAATATAGATGGTCTTTTACAATATATCTACTATGTTAATATTTTGCATTAGCTACACATGTACAACCTATTCTGAACTGCTTATCTTCCCAGTAAAGGTGGGTGACAAGGGAGGAAAAGAATGAACCTGGAATTCAATGTTTTAAAATCAAATGTTTAAATATATATATACATACACATATTAATAATTAATTATTATTATTAATACTATTTTACATGTCATTGGGAAATAAGATATACAGGCACTGGAACATAGAGATCCACCATGCCCTACTGGAAAAGTCGAAGGGGGTATGGCAGAGAGCAGATTGGACGAGGGGATATCCTGTGGGACTGCTATTTTGGAGCGCTGGGTAGGGGAAAAACGGGGAGAAAATTTGTAACTCAAAATCTGGCAGAAGTGAATGATGTAAATCAGAAGTTAGCAAAGCATTTGAAAAATGGAAAAAAAAAGTAATTAATTGAAAAAAGTTCCCTTACCCTGTGACTTGTGATTTTTGTAGCTCCTTCTGCTTTTAATGGTCATCTCCATTGTGGACCTTCCTTTCCAGTTCCTATGTGTCCTGTGTGGGCGCCATTTGCCGTGGGTTGCTCAGTGTCCGGCACTTAGCATGATTAGGGGACATGAATAAGAAATGACCAGGCCATGTGGGTAGTTCAAGGAAAAATAATGAACTCCATTTATTGATTCTCAGGACAAGGATTTTATAGAGAAAAAGAGACAAAGGAAGAGGACTCAAATTTTCTAATTATTACCTAGTCTGTTGTATCCTGGTAGTAGCACAGAATAGATAATTTGATAAGGATTTGTTATCTAGGAGACCAAAGTCTTAGGGAAAGTCCTTCGATCTAGGTCAGGTACCTGCTAATGCAGCCACAGTCATAAATGGATACAATTGAGAGCAAACTTCAAAGGCAAAGCTGCAATCCTGAAAAGACATCACATTTAGAGCTGACCACCCAAAGATACCTGAGTGCTGAATCACATATTTTAGCTCTTAATAACTAAAATCTTGGAGTATAGTCTACTGATCTCAGAACTCAAGTAATATCCTTATAAGTGTAACCCATAACAAAGAACTCAGGATCTAACTTGACGAAAAGTCACATCTCAAAGGGATTCTTGTTTTAAAGTCCACTATTAGGATTTAATATCTGAGTCCTGAAACAGGCCTCTTTGTCTCCCCACACTTTGGATCTCTCTTTTGCTCCCTATTCTGGTCTACCTTGGATAATTTCTATACATGTCATATTCATCCCACTTCCCATTAAATTTTATATCCTTGAGGAAACTACTCTATTATTTCCTTTGGGTGCCTAATGCAAATAACTCAATTTTTTTTCTCCCTCTCCAAGGGCATTTTGTAAGCTGCCCTTAAATTTAAATTTATCTACTTTTTTTCTCCTGGTTTAGTTAATTGAGAGAATGATAATATTGATGCAATTAAATTAATTGAACTGGATTTTAGTTTATTGATCACTGGACAAAGAATTCATACTTGATATTCCAATTGTTGAATTACTGTTTACAAATGGGATATATTTCTTAGTGTTTATAACTGGCCATAATTATTGGTGTTTATAAATGGACTAAAGATTGATTCTTAGCATCAGCTACATGCATCCTCTCTCTCACTTTAACATTGCCACATTAGAAACAGAATGGAATCCTATAGAACTGAGGCATACTATTTTTTCTTTTTTTATTCAGGTGTTGAAATGGAAAAAAAATAATCTTATCCCTTACAGGCTATCTAAGTGATGAAACATTGTGTACTTAGCTGAATTGTTTTTCAAACAGGAAGACATGTTTCATGTGTCACTATGAATTTATATAAAACCCTTTCCAGTATAATAAAATCTACCATAGTATAGGTTAAGATGGTTTAACATTTTAAGGTCTAGAATCATTGCAACCTATGATGAAACTTTGGAGTAGGGTTTGGTGGAGTACCTAGAGGTAGTTTTAAATGCAAAAATAATGCAATTATTGGTTGTACTTTGGCTTCATACTATTGAATTTAAGGAGAAAAAAAACATGGATTGGATTCAGAATAATAATTTGCCTAGTCACTTAGCTTTCTTAAGTCTCAGTTTCCTCATTTTAAAAATACAGATAACAATAGCATATACCTCACATGGTTTTAGTGAGGCGCAAATCAGGTAATATATATTAAGTAGTTTATAAAATAGAAATGGTTACTAGTTTGGGGGTACTTAGAGTTGTCTATATGCCTAAAATAATGCTGTGCTCTACATAAAACAAGTCAAACTTTTAACAGTGGGCTAGAAAGAAAGAGATCTGTATTCCAGGCCTTACCTTGTCACAAACCAGCTATGTGACCAGAGATAATTAACTTTGCAGTTCTGATCTTTAGTTCATTTTGTAGGCTGGACCACATTATATCCAAAGTACTAATTTAAACTAATTTTCTCTCTGTGTAGTTATTTTACTTGTTTGTGAGACATCTGTCTCTAAGAAAACTGTTTAATTGTTTCATGTCTATAAGCTTTATTCCTTCTAATTAGGTTGCAACCTTCTGGAAGACAGGATCACATATTATTCTTCTAAGATACAGTATCTCACATAGTACCCAACATTGGCCTATGCATTATTTACTTCTTCATTGGTAAGATTTTTTAGTTATTAGGATTATAGCATTTAGACTTAGAAAAGACTTCAGTGATTACATTGTATATTTATCTTTTCAAATCTTGCAAAACTCCCAGCAAATGTAAACTTCTTGCGGGCAGAATTTTTGAGGGGTGGTTTGCTTTCCATCCTGGGTACCCAGTATGATGTCTGACCCCTAATAAGCACCTAATAAATGCTTATAGAGTTGAATGAAATCATCTAATGCAATCATCTCAGTTGAACAATGAGTACCATTTTAGTGTGGTAAGGGATAAACCAAAATTTCATTGCTAGAGGGTGCTCTCAATGAAGAAGCATCGTGAACTAAAATAGATGTGGATCTGCTCTCCAACTTATAGCCTTAGACGTTCAGTACACTTTGACCTTGAAAAGTTAAATGACTTACTTGCTTATGGTCACATAACCAATTCAAAGCAGGACTTGTACCCAGGTGTTCCCGAGTCCATTATGCCATGCTCCTCTCAGGTTAGCCACGGGAAAAGAATGACTTAGTTAGTAATGGGATGTTCAAAATATGCTAGAAACAATGTCAACTCCCTCACTGACTAAAATGATTCCCAGTTGTTCCATCCTATAAATAAATAGAAAACATACAATTTGACATCTCCGATTCATAGATCTTGGCAAACTAACTTGTCTGGAGAAAAGAAAAGCTTATTAAGAAATTTAAGAACTGCTGCCTACAGACAATGTACTTTATATGTATATTGTTTTCAACTTAAAAATACCATTTTACTAGTCATTTCTAGTAGTTACTAATCAGTTATGGCCCCATGTATGCATTTCAATGACTAGAAAAAAAATTAAACCACCAACATAGAGGCAATCTTCCCATTGTTGTTTTGTAGTTTGTCCTTTGTTCTTGAAGAGGACCATGACATCAGGAAGTTGACGCCATGACTTGAAAGTGATTTGGATTTAAGTGAGGGAGGGTTTTTCAAATCACCAGCCTCACTTTTTCCTCTGGAGCCATCTGGGTCCAGTGGCAATATATAGAGCAGGATGACTGGAGATGGCCCCAGGTGCAGTGGGAGACCTTGGACTTTTTAAGGTAAGGTCTTTCTCAGGTTTCAATTGGCAAGAGGCAACACCCATTCAGAGATTAAAGGCTAGGTAAGAGATGAGTCAAAAAGATGCCCTAGTATGACTTTATGAAAGAATTAATCTGGCAGGGGAAGACTCAGAGTTACTGGCCAGAACAGAAACAATTGCTATTTACAAAGGATATTGATAAGCTGGAGAGGATCCTCTTATTCCTAATTTCTCTCTGTGTATGATTTTTAAAATTAAATCTTAAGACTTAGCGATTCATCTGTCTTCCAAAGATTTATGTCTTTGATGAAAGAATGTTAAACTCCAGGGGCAAGTACAAATCTCTTGGGACACACCACTGGAAAATTCTTTCCAAGTCAATGTAGAACCATGAATGACTGACTATTCTTTGGGTCCACCCATTAAACCAGTTCTGACAACATTTAATTGTGCTACAATCTAGCCCATGTCTTCAATTTTTCCACAGTTTCACAAAAGAATGTTTTTTTTAAATCTAGGTAAACTATCTAGACAGAATCCTCCATAATACTTTTTCAGAAAATTAACATAATCTGCTTTTGATGAAGTCATGTTAGCTCTTTGTGAAAACTCCTTCCTAAATTTTCCCTAATCATTTCTTGAATAATACATCCTAGACTGCCCCCATCATTTTCATATTATTTTTTTAATTGACAATATTTCCTTTTGTAGTACCTCACTTGTTCTCCATTATCTTTTAAGTTCTTCTGAAGTGGCTCAGAAATTCCATCATTTAGTTCTTTTAGCATGTAGTAGTGCTGTTCCTTTTGCTCTATGCCTTGAACTCATCAAGTTCATCTTTGTACTTTCTCCCTACCTCCTTTCTTAGCTTGTGCAGAATCTCTGCACTTTTATTCTCCCCTTTTCAATACAAAAAATAAATCACTGCTCTTTGCAAAGAAAACAGAAATAAAGTTAAATTTGGTAGCACTGGTCTATCTGCCTTGGCTAATAGTCTTTTGACCACTCTCTTTTTTTCAATGTTCTAAGTATACATCTATAAAAGATTATTTTAAATGACATTTCACGTTTGTGTACTTCTCTATCTGGAAGGCAAAACACATCATACTTCCCCCCTGAAACTATAGAGCCTAAAATAATCTATAAACATCCAAAATGATGCCTTGAATAATTGCATAAACAATAGAGAGGGCAAATAAATACTCAGTTTCTTCAATATTTCTACATGGACCAAGGATTGAGGAACAGCTATCCATGCCACCCAGTTCATGGATTTCAGTTATTTCTTTCTAAAAAAGATCATAAAATATTAGACAATAAATAAGAGATTCATTTTGATGTCTGTGTATTCCCTATCTTGTCAGAAACTATATACTCTAAGGAGGATCCTTGTCTTTTATATTTATGGTATCACTTATTCTATCCATACTTATTATTTTCATCCCCATAAACTGTCTTCCTCACTCAGATGTGACTCTCCTGACTTCTTGAACCCTGAGCTTTTTTTTCTGCTTCATTAATTGATCTATTCATTCCACTTCCAACTGGAAGGCACCTGCAATATAAAAAGCCCAGTACAATATTCAGCCCGGTTGTTTTTCCAACTTGCTTTTCCTTCTTTATTCCTAAAGGAAAATATGAATTTGGTTTAAAAACACAAAAGAAATCCAAATCTCATGACTGACTATGGGAGCTTTTGTGCATTCTTTAGTCATGTATACATTGTGCAAGAGACTGCCTTATGGAATGAAGCATACTTTGGGGGATTCTCTCATTATCTTTGCTTCAGAGCTCTCACACAGTAAACTTGCAAAAATGAATATGGAATTGGATTCCTGAACCAAAATAAAATTTAATTCAAAATGTAAAGTAAGACAGACATTTTTAGCTCCAAAAATATATACAACATCCAAAATCTTTTGTCATCCTATGTTTAAGAGGTCTTTTGGTAGATGCCTTGTCCCATAGATTTGGGCCTGTGTCTCCTTGCTCTTTGAAGAGGCTTAATGATTCCTCTCATGCTTCCTGCCCTCTGTCCCTCTGTCCCTCCATCCTTTCCACATCTCTCTCTCTCTCTCTCTCTCTCTCTCTCTCTCTCTCTCTC
>NW_027187358.1:15775694-15809279 GCF_028583685.1 Petaurus breviceps papuanus
AGACAGAGACAGAGACAGAGACAGAGAGAGAGAGAGAGAGAGAGAGAGAGAGAGAGAGAGAGAGAGAGAGAGAGAGAGTGTGTCAGTGAGAGACAGACAGATGGAAAGAGAGAGAAATATATTTTAACATAAAAATACTTAGGCCATGAAGGTCACATAATCAAAGAGATTACCTCATGCTTCCTTCAATTAAATTTATACAAACTAAGAACAAAGTCTTAATCTTATACATTTCTTAAGGAAACAAATGTAGTTAAACAGACTTTATAGGTAAACTAAGTAAGGTTGCAGATTAAACATCAACTTTGCAAAATCCTTCACTTATAAAGGTACAGAGCTACATTTTAAGAAAGTTACAATGTGCTAATTAAGGGTAAGGGATTTGTATGTCATGAAGATAACCAAAAACTCCCAGGGAAATTCTTCCAGAAATAAAATGATTTGGGGAGATTTTAAAGATGCTGTATTTCCTTCTTCATTTAACTTGGTTTCTTATCTCAGAAATGTCAAAAGTCTCCATTTAATACTTTCATTCCATGAGTCATTTTTAAATATATATATATATTAAATATTTACAGGAAACAGATTTAAGAAGTCAGATCAAGAGAAAAAAAGCATAATAAAATGTAATAAAAAGTAAAATGTAAGATTCCCATCACAAACTCATACAAGAAAGGAATATGCAGCATAACACATCCCCAAAAGTTGTTATTCTGCCTCTGTTTGAAGACCTGCAATAGGAGTATGGTGGCAATCAATTCTCAATTATTGGGAACAAGGATCATTCCTTCAAGGTCTTGGACACCTATGTTAGGAAGTTCTTACAAAGTATAATAACCCATTTTGCAACTACCACCTATTGCTCCTGTGGCCAAATAGAACAATCCTCACCGCCCCCCCCCCTTCACATGACATACTTGAAAATATTTATAATATGCTGTATGAGTCTTCTCAAGGCAACCATTCCCAGTTGCTTCAACTAATCCTCCTAGGACATGCTCTCAGTCCCTATACCATGTTGATTTCCCTACTCCTAATATACTACAGAGGGTTCATACTTCATTTTAAACATTGCAGGTTACCTGGGTAATGCCCTAGGAATGTGTGATGGCCCTGGGCTGTTCAACATTTTAAGAGGATATGAGATTTTATTCATTGCAAATTTTGTCTCTTTTGTTAGACTCCACAAGGGACATAAGGGACCAAAGCAAAAGCATTAAAAACAAAACAATGGAACTAACAAGGAAAAGACTCAAGTGCCAAAATATATTCTGTGCTAGTGTACAAAGGGGTATTACTTCCTCTATCTTTTATTCTAAACAATGAATAAAGGTATATTTGGTGATAGCTTGCAGTTAAATGAGGTAATATTTTAACAAGTCAATAAGGTTTGCAAGAGGGAAATTTGATCATTCTAACCTATTTTAGGATTTAGAACAAGAAGACAATCTCACAAGTAAGAGAACTAAAAATTGATCACAAGCCCAATGCCTATAAATCCAGTATTCCTTTTAACTATACCTGCTGCCTTGGTATGTGTTTGGCTAAGGATTTACCTTCCCCAGGATATAATTTCAGAGTTACACAAAGAAGGACCCCTACATCTTAAAATATCTTTTTAAAGTGATGGATTATTAAATTTAAAGATTTATTCTTGTTACTTAAGATTATATTCCCTAAAAAATGTTAATATGACTAACATAATGAAGAACACAATATAAAGGAAAGAGTACTGATTTGGGAGTCAGAAGACGTAGATCTAAATCTGACTAACAAACGTACAATATAATGGGAAGCGTCCTGATTTGGGAGCTAGAAGTAGATCAGAGACTTGACTCCACTTACCTCATTTGGAAAATGAAGATAATAATATTTGCACCATCTACCTCAAGATTGGTTTAAAGATTACATGTAGTGATGAATATCTAATGTACTTTTTGGGGGGTCTTTTTGGAGGGAGGAAGGCAGGGCAGTTAGGGTTAAGAGACTTTCCAAGGTCATAAAGCTAGTAAGTGCTAAGTGTCTGAAATCGGATTTGAACTCAGATCCTTTTGACTCCAGGACTGGTGCTTTATTCACTGTGCCACCTAGATACCCTCTAATGTACTTCTTAACCATCTGTAATGTAATGCCAAACAAAGGCAACTTCCCAAGGTTCAGAATACCAGCATAGGTGCTCTCCATTTTATTCAGTGACAAACCAAGAACAGAGAAGATCAAAACATGACATCATTCAAAATACAGCATTTACTAAGGGTGATTAAATAATCTCCAAGTACTACCCCGCCCCAGGACCTTCCAATCATTCAATCAATTACAAAGTCCCCTTTCAAAATACTACTTTACCCCTAGGCTGTACCTTCATTTAGTCCACCACAAAGCCCCTCTTCTCAAATGGAGATTAGTTTCCAAACATAAGTAAAATACCTTTATTTGTTCAATCACAGAGCACAAAAAGGTCAAAAGTTCCCCACCCCTGGATCACAATTGAATCTACCCCAGAGTTACATCAAGTTTAAGCACAGCACTTAATACCCAAATGGAGGTCTTTTCTTCATCTTGACACCAGGCAAGTTCTCAGCAATCTTAGTTCCTGGGGAGACAAGGCTTAGCAAGGCCACAAGATACATTGCCAGTCTCTTCATTAATTCATCCTCTGTCTGTAGAACAGTCCTAGAACCCCTGAAAACATTAGTAAAACCCTCTCCCAGGATTTCTGTAAACATACAACAAGAAAATCCTTCTTCAGGGCTTCTGAACCAACAGAAAGGTTCCCAGACCCCTGCAACATCAGCACTGTCCTTCAGCAGTGGACAGTATTCACTCTCTGTCTGCAGGACAGTCTCAGTAGCTCTGAACCAACAGAAAGGTTCCTAGATCCCTGCAACAACAGCACTGTCCTTCACCAGTGGACAGTATTCACTCTCTGTCTGCAGGACAGTCTCAGGGCTTCTTAGCCAACAGCCAGGTTCCAGGACTTCTTCAACAGGACTGTCTTTCACCAGTGGACAAATCTGGCAAAACAACATCAAAACAGACAAAGTACCAGCAAAACAGCCATGTCTCCTCAGTCCTTGGCAGCTCTGGGGGGCAGGTCTCAAAAGTCCAGGGCGATTCAAAGTGGCCCCCAGCAATTCTCTCAGTCTCTCTCTACCTCCACGAGGTGCTGCTTCCAAAAAGTTCTTCTGCCTCTCTCTTGTCTCTCCAAATCTACGTCACCAGCTCCTCCCAGTTCAGGACTCTCTTTTCACATCAACAAGTCCCTCCCACAGGTGGGATTAACAAGCTCTGGGTTTTAACACAATCAATTTGAAAACCAAGCCAATACAGGGGAATCTTCATGTTCCATTACTATCACACCATCCCTATCATTATTTGCTGCCTGAGTGTGAATTAATTGATCTGTTTCTAAGAGAAAATTTTGGTGGTAAATGGGAGAGATCATGAGAATGCTTACCATATGGATAGAGAAAGCTCAGAAAGGAAAATATTTGTAGCAGAGAATGGATACAGAAAGGGAGATTTTAATGCATCTGATGAAAAGCTTTACAGGTTGTTTGAGAGATTGCTCTGGCAGCATGGTTATCACTTGTCCAAGCAATTCTGGATAAAGCTTAATCACGGTTCTCCCCCTGCAGAGATGTACATCTGGGGCAAAGGAGCAATTAATTACCTTCCTGTGCCTAAGGGTTCACGTGCATACAAAGTACCTGGGTACAAATTACCTTATTACTATGGAGGGGGAATGAAAAGCAGTAGTGACATTGTGGGCTATATCTCTCTGTTGAGTTGTACTTCTGCAGAACCTCTGAATACAATCCCAAGAGTTTCTTATGCCATAGCAGGAGGAACATGGTAAGCCTTGGTTTCAGTTTCTGTGCACACTATAGTATACCTGCATTTCTGTCAGCACAAAGTGATATGCCCCTCTCATGTAACCCGGTGTGCAACTGATACAAAAAAAAAAAAAAAACTTTAACCTACAGGAGTTTACAAAGATTTGAGGAAGGGGGTAAAACATGTAGAATAATGATGTAATGAAGGTATACAATCAAGTGTTAAATTTTGTATTATAGGTAACTAGGATATGAGTATGGAAAAAAGAGTAATTAGCATGGGACAGAATAGGTAAATAGGGAAGTCTTTGTGAAAGATTTAGGGATGAGCTAGGGACAAGCAGTGAAGTGGAATCAAAGATTTTTTGAGTTGAAATGGATTTGAGAGATACTTTTTGTTCAATCCTGTCATCTCACAGGCAAGAAAAATGACATTCAGAGAAATAAAATTACTTGTGAAGTTCCTACTGCTAGCCAGTAGAAGAATCACATTCAAACCTAAGTCTAGGCTATGGGAACAAGAAACAGCAGTTCAGTTGAATATGTTGGTGAAAAGTCATCTAATATATTTTTGGAAACAGTATTTTTTTTACTTAGTATGCATGCTACAATCTGAATCACAAAGACTCTGATAGCAAGAAAGTGGTTGTTAGATAATCATCTTTCACTTTGGGCTTCAAGGATTTTTATATATTATGCGTATATAAAAAGAGATATAGATATATGTGTGTATCCATACATATAAATGTATATTTATGTATATGTATATACATGCATATAGCTATGTGTGTATATATGGAATACTTTAAGAAGTATAAACATTAAAAAGTGAAAGTAAAGGACAAACTAACTTTGGTGTATAAGAGAAGCTCATAGCTGATGCTGTATGTTATAGAGTCTATCCACCTTGGCCACCAAAAGGACAGATATGGTGTAGAATCAAAAAGAAATTCATAAGACTTTAACAAATCCTCTGGTAATCCCCTTGCATGGATATCTACTAAGAAACAAACAAACAAACCAAAGCAGTAGACCTAGGTGGTTTCTATTACTCACATTCACACACATTACGCAGTGTATAGGACACAAAGCATAATGTGCTTGGAAACAACTTAGGAGCAAGAACAGTTAACAGTCTACAGAGAGCTGTTGCCTAGATTTGTGATGAACTTAACAAGAGGGCAGGTTTATAACAGTGAAGGTTAAGAAAATTCAATATCAGAGCCTCTGGCACAATCTAGAATTGCCTGAAGAGGCCCACATTTTGAACAACAAAATTTTATTCTACATTACAAAGATATTTGTAGACAAATATAATGCTCCTAAACCAATATTAGTAACCTATATCCTTCAAATATATTATATATATATATATATATATATATATATATATATATAAATTAATAACCTATATCCTTCAAATATATATTTTTTCTTGGAATGATAGATTTAGGATCCAAAGAGAGATAAGGAATAATCTGAGGGCTACTGTAAAGAGAAGATAGAAGGAAGAAGAAGAATGAGGAAAACTATCTCACATAAAACAGGTGCAAAAGAAAGAGTTTTTACAGTGAAGGGGATAATGGGAGGGGGAGATAAACAGAAGACAATAGGATGGAGAGAAATTCACAGTTTATTCATCATGATTTTGAATTTTAAGATGGAAGTGAACAGCAGAATGTATTAGAAACTGGACTCCAACAATATTTTGTTTACAGGAGTGAATGCCAGAGGAACAAATTCTAGAAAGCCAATTTCACAAAACACTAGAACTCAAATGAACAAGACTCTGACAAGGTCCTTTATAGTAATACTGAGATTATTCATCATCTTTCTTTGGCTCCTAAACCTGGAAATATGCAGGCAGAAACAAGTCCCCCAAGCATAGTGTGAGAATAAGGCAGGGGGCATACAGATAATTATGAATTGTCAGATCAGCACAGATCAGTAAGTTTTAGAGAATTTGAGAGGTGTGTGTGTGGAGGGTAATGTCCAGGCCATTGGATAGGTGAGCATGGATGGATTAGTGTGAACCCATTGCTTCCAACTGCATTCTGCTTTGTGTGCTATACACTGTATAATGTGTGTGAATGTGTATAATAAAAATCACCTATGTCTATTGCTTTTTTTTATTAGGAGAAAGTCACACATGGGGAATGACAGCAGACTTTTTCCCAGTCTTATGAGTTCATTTTTGATTCTACACCATATCCATTGTCTGTCCTTTTGGGAGCCAAGGTAGACAGACTCTGTGAAATATCACATCAGCTATGAACTTCTCTTATACCCCAAGGTTAGTGGTCCAAGGAGAAAGCTGAGGCTAGCCCATGACATGTAGATATCTTGCACTTCAGCTTCTGAGCAAGTCTGAATGATTTGGGGAACAAAAACAGAAAGAGAACATTCCATATGTGGAATGGCCTAAAGATATTCTTTTTCTTAAGTCAAGAAGATAAAGTATTTTGCAACAGTTTTCAACCAGGCAGTAGGTGTAGTCAATAATTGCTACTTACCATACAATGAAACAGGGTAAACTGGAACAGAATAATACTATTTCCAATTCCTCTTGTGACTGGGTAAGCAGAAAGGTAATACAGTAGATGTAGCCCTGAACCTAGCATTAAGAAGACCTGAGTTCAAAACGGTCTCAGACGCTTACTAGACACAGGTCTTTGGCATGTCACTTAAACTCTGTTTGCCTCAGTTTCCTCAAAAGTAAAATGAGGATGAAAATTGCACCTCCCTCCCAGAGTTTTGTGAAGATCAAATGAGGTAATCGTTTTCTTTTAGAAGTAGCTGTTTGCATAGTGGATAGAGCACTGAGCCTGTCATCAGAAAGACCTGAATTTGAAATTGGCCTCATAAAATTACTAGATGTGTGACCATGTCACTTAAAAATATGTTTGCTTTAGTTTCCTCAACTGTAAAATGGGAATAATAATATCACCTTTCTTGCAGTGTTTTAATGAAGATCAAATGAAAAAGCATTTATTAAAAAAAAAATCATTTAGCAGAGAGGATTCTGGGAAGATGGCAGAATAGGTTAGGAAATTCCAAGCTCTCTAGATTTTCCCTCACAATAATGATAGAATAGTGCTGTAGTGTGAATGAAATGCAGACAAAAATACATAGGAAAAGTGACAAAATATAGGCCTTTCTGGGACAATTTCAGATCAAAAAAAAAATCCCAGGATGAGGTTTGGTCCTTGTGAAGAGTAAACACCTTTCAACTAGACTCTGCTATAACAAGCAGCAAGCCCTGAGATTAATTGGTTTGAGAGGCTGCCTCAGCTCCAGCCACAGGAACTTTTACCCCCAAGAAAGTGAGGGGATTTGGGTGTCTAATCCCAGGAAGATGGAGGAAACCTCTGATGACAAAGAATCCCAGACCCAGCTGTGCTGCAAAGAGTGGGGGTGGGGGTTGGGAGTGGGCAAAAGTAAGAATTAACCAGCACACACCTGGTGAGTGCAGAAGCAGTGGGGCAGAAAGCCCCTGGCTATGGGCACTTAGAGGAGGTTGGAGATTTGGCAAGAGGCATCATCCCCCATAAACCAGGGCAAGAGATGATTACAGAAATTAAGCTATTGCCACAGAAAATACTTAGGTGTAGGAGAAAGAGATGACCAGGATTCATCTTAAGATGACTTGGATATTGAAGTAAAGACACCTCCAAAGACTAACATCAAACAGTCACCTGACCAAAAAGAATTCATAGAAGATATTTAAAAAGACCTTAAAAATCAAATGACAGAGATGGAACAAAAATGGAAAAAAAGAAAAATGCAAGAAAAACAAAAAAAAATAATGAAAGAAAAGTCAACCAATTAGAGAAGGAGATCCAGAATGTTAAGGAAGAAAATGACACCTTGAATCCTAGAACTGGACAAGGGAAAGCCAGAAAAATTATGAGATAAAAAATAATTAAACAAAATAAGAATAATGAAAAAAAACAAGAGATTTGGAGAATAGATCAAAAAAAGAAAACATAAAAATAATCAGTGTACAAAAAGTCATGATCCAAAAAAGTAACTGGCTACAATAATAGAAGAAATATTTAAAGAAAATTGTCCTGGAGTCAAGACAGCAGAGTGAAAGCAGGAACTTGCTTAAACTCCTGTACTGACTACTTCTAATACCTGTAAAATATGACTCTAAGTAAAAATTTAGAGCTACAGAACCCACAAAGTGGCAGAGAAAAACAAATCTCCCTCTGAAGGGAGTCTGGCAGGCCAACAGGAAGGGCTTATGGCACTGGGCTGGGGGCTGAAGAGTCCCATGTGAGCCACATGGGCCCAGACCTGGGGTGGCCTGGACCAGTGGCACAGACCAGCCATAGCAGACTTCAGGAGAGTGAATCACTAGGAGCTATGGTGGTTTCCAGACTTCTCAACACACATACTCCAAAGAGAAAGTAAAAGGTCAGGAGGGACCTCTGTTGGAACTGGGTGACAGAAGAGCATGATCCAGTCCCTGCCCCTTGGACAAGACGTAGCAGCAATGTGGAAGCTGCAGCTACTGCTTCATGGCTGCCTCCAGAACACCTGGCCTGCTGATCACAGGGGAACCAAGCAACCATTCAGAGGATAATTACTCTTGCTTTTTCCTGCTTGGATCTAGGTCACAGTCTTGGGTGATAGTCCTGGGGTGAGAAATGCCAGCGTGACAGAGCTTGGGTGGCTGTAGAGAAGGTGCCCTCCTCATGGCTCTGCCAACATTTGCAAAAACCCCAGCAATTTGGGACACAGTTTGCTTCACTCTTGAAGCAGAGTTGTACCATGGCGAAGAGCTCAAAAGTCAAGTAATTTGCTGGCAAGATGAGCAAACAGAGGAAACACAATCAGACTATTGAATCCTTTTTGGGGGACAAAAAGGATCTAAACCTGGAATGAGAATAAGACAACAAAGTCAAAACTCTTGCAACAAAACCTTCCAAGAAAAGTATGAATTGCTTATAGGACATGGAGGAGCTCAAGAAGGATTTTGAAAATCAGGCAAGAGAAGTGGAGGAAAAATTGGGAAGAAAAATTAGAATGATGCAAAAACATCATGAAAAGCAAGACAATAGCCTGACTAAGGAACATAATACATTAAAAAAAGCAGACTAACTCAAATGGCAAAAGAGGCCCAAAAAGCCAATGAGGAGAAGAATTCCTTAAAGAGTCAAGTTGCCCAGGTGGAAAAGGAATTTAAAAAACTCACTGAAGAGAATAATTCCTTCAAAATTAGACTGGAGAAAATGGAAGCTAATGACTTTATGAGAAATCAAGATACTATAAAACATCTCCAAACAAATGAATAATAGAAGGCAATGTGAAATATCTCATTGGAACAACCACTGACCTGGAAAATAAATCCAGGAGAGATAATTTTAAAATTATAGGACTACCTGAAAGCCATAATCAAAAAAGAGCCTAGACACCATCTTTCAAGAAATTATCAAGGAAAATTGCCCTGATATTCTAGAACCAGAGGGCAAAATAGAAATGGAAAGAATTCACTGATCTCTTCCTGAAAAAGATCCCTAAAAGAAAATTCCTGGAAATATTATAGTCAAATTTCATAGTTCCCAGGTCAAGGAGGAAATATTACAAGCAGACAAGAAGAAACGATTTGATTATTAGGGAAACACAGTCAGGATAACACAAGATCTAGCAGCTTCTACATTAAGGGATCAAAGGGCTTGGAATATGATATTCCAGAGGTCAAAGGAGCTAGGATTAAAACCAAGAATCACCTAATCACATAATGCTTTAAGGGAAAATATGGTTATTCAATGAAATAGAGAACTTTCAAATATTCTTGATGAATAAACCAGAACGGAAGAGAAAATTTGACTTTCAAATACAAGAAGCAAGAGAAACATGAGGAGATAAATAGGAAAAAGAAATCATAAGCAACTTGGTAAAGTTGAACTATTTACATTCCTACCTGGAAAAATTATTGTAACTCATGAAACTTTTCTCAGTATGAGAAGAGTTGAAGGGAATGTGTATGTGCATAATAAACACACATACATACATATATGTATGTATAAGAGGGTATATGGGCAGAGACAGGATTAGATGAATGAGAAGGGATGATATCTACAAAATAAAATTAAGAGGTGAGAGAGGAATATAATGGGATATGGAGAAAGGTAAAGAGAATAGTGTGAATTATCTTATATAAAAGAGACAAGATAAAACTGTTACAATGGAGAAGAGCAGGAAGGTGAATGGGAATGGGTCAACCTTTCTCTCATTGAATTTGACTTAAGGAGGGAATAACATACACATTCAATTGGGTATCTTACTCTACAGGAAAGTAGGGGGAGGGGATAAGAGGGGGGATGATACAAGAGAGGGCAGTTAGAAGCAAATACTTTTGAAAAGGGACAGGGTCAACGTAGAAAATAGAATAAGTGGGTGGTAGGATAGAGGTAAATATAGTTAATCTTTTACAATATAACTACTATGGAATCATTTTGCATAATTACACATGTACAACCTTTATTGAATTGCTTGTTTTCCCAGTGGGATGGATGAAGAAGGAAGAAGAGAAAGAATCTGGAAATCAGAGTTTTAAAAACAAATGTTAAATATTGTTTTTTACTTGTATCTGGGAAATATGATATATAGGCACTGGGGTATAGAAACCCATCTTGCCCTACTAGAAAGTTGGGGGGGTGATGAGGGAGGATATAAGAGAGAACAGATTGGGGGAAGGGGTATTCAGTAGGCTCATTATCTTGGGGGTAGTGAAAAGACAGGGAGAAAATTTGTAGCTCAAAATCTTGTGGAAATGAATGTTAAAAACTAAAACTAAATAAATAAAAGATCAATTAAAAATATATTAAAAAAGAAAATTTTCCTGAAGTATTAGAAAAAGGGGCAGGGGTGAGTACAAATAGAAAAAAAAATCCATCTGTGATCACCAAATAAAAGAGATCCTATGAGGAAAACTCATAGGAATATCAGTCAAATTACAAAACCCTCTGCTCAAAGATAAAATATTAAAAGTGATAACAATAAAATAATTTAAATATGCTGTTGCCACAACCAGAATCACACTATAGTGTAGTAGAGTAGCAGAGATTGTAAAGGACTCCAGGTCTTGGAACACTATATATTGAAGAACAAAAAAACTGTGGCTCTGACCAAAAATATCATACCCAGCAAAGTTAAGTATAATTCTGAATGAAAAAAAAAGTACATTTGATGGCCTATCACACTTTCAAGGCTGTTAAAATAAAACAAACCTGAACTTAATAGAAGATTTGACATATGAGTCCCAAGAGAAATATAAGCTACATATCAAAGACTGATTATAAGGGATTCAACAAAGATGAACCATTTACTTTTTATATATGTAAAATATAAAACACATGTCTAAAATTCTTATCAATAATTGGGTAGCTCATAAGAAAGATTGGGGTAAACATGAGTATGATAAGAATTTAAAAAGTAAAAGACCTTAGTAACAGCTAAAAAGAGTAATTATTTATAGAAATGAAGTGCAAGAGGAAGAATCAATACAGAGGAATGAGATGGGGGAGGGGGACTGGTAGTTCTAGTAACCTACTTTCATCAAGAATGGATTTAAGAGGGAACAATACATATATTTAGAAGTACATAAAAGTCTTCTAAATTCAGAAGAAATAAAATGGTAGGGGCATAGGGAGGGGGAAGGACAAGGGAGGAAGTTTTAGAGAGGATGATGAGGGACTAGGTAAAAATGGGGTAGAGAAGGATGTTTAGATATATGGGAATTGGAGAATAGGGGAGGGATCCTTGGAGGTGGTAGGCAAGTAACAGGAGTTCGAGATAGTGCGTAGAAGTAAAGTAGAGAAGGCAGGAGGTATAGGAAAGGAGATATGCAAAAACATAAAAACAAAAATCAGCAGTAAAATTTGTTTGAGACAGTATATGTCTATTTATCTACATACATATGTGTGTGTTGTATGCATATATTTATAGCTATAGAGAAACATATCTAAACTTAATTGTAGCCTTCATGGTGGAGAGGGGAGGGGAGAAAAAGAACAAAGTAAAATAGTACATAGCAGAGAACAAAAGAAAACTTATAAGGAAGAAAAGGAAAAAATGAACAAATCTCAGCACAACATGTATAATTTATCATACAGATTTTATTGAAATGAAAATTTATTGCTACATATTTTGAATCCTCTCTTATGTTCTGCTATGCATATGACATGCTTTTTTCTTTCTTTGTATTTGAGCTCAATATTTAAGTTTTTGGTATGTTTTTGTTTCTTTTCTTTATTTGGTGTTTGTATTCTGATGTTTGAGTATAAAGTAAAATTAAAAAAAAATCAAAATCAAAATCACTTAGTGCAGTGCCTAGCATGCAGTTGTTGTTCATCTCATTTTTGAAGAGAAATAAAGACTTGCACATGAATTGGATTGAAATGAGATAGAGGTGCATGAAGTCATTAGCTTCACTCTCTTGGCATTTTATTAGTGCTTAATCCCTTCCCTTTGATTACCTTCCTTTACTTTCTCTCCCCTTTCCTCTGAGATGAAGACTACTTCATTATATGTGCCTTTTGGTGTATCTGTCACCTTCTTCTCTTCTTTTTCTTCACTCTCTTGTTTTGGGAACTCATCAACTTTCATGATTTGAGTTATTACCTCCCATATCTATATATCCTACTCAGTCTCTTGCTTAAACTCATTGTATATCATCAACTGCCTGTATTTAACAGGATGATATTAGGTCTGGTATGCATCTCAAACTCATGCATGTCCAAAATAGAACTTATGATCTTTCTTTTTGAAAATAAATTTTACTTGCTATCTTTAATTTTTTGTATCACCAAAATTGCTCCCCAGTATCCTTCCCCTTCCCACTTTCCAGATAACCATCTTATATAACAAATAATATTATTAAAAGGAAGACAGAAAAAAAGAAGAATGTTTGATCAGTATTTGAAAAAGTCTGAAACCACATACCATGTACTATACTCGAGGATCTCCCACCTCTGCAAAGGAATGAGGTAGGGATATCTTCTCATTTCTTTTCTTTGGTGACATGAATATAACTTTTTATTCATCTACCACGACCACTCCCACTTCAATTCCTAGGTTACTATTGAAGATACTATGATCCTGCTAGTCACACAGATTCCCATACTCAAAGACATCTTTGGCCCTTTCTTTTCCCTCACACTTTTTGGGACTCCTCAGTAATTTTGTAATTAATTGACTATCGCCACAATCTATCCTGTATACAATTCCTTTTCACTCAGTCACTGTCCTAGTTCAAGACCTAGTTCAAGACTTTTCACCTTAACTATTGCAATAGACTCATCTCTAACTCAAACTCTGAAAAGCTCCCAAGTTTCCATCTGTAAAGCAAAGCTCTGAACTTACAGTCCTCCTGCTCAAAAGGTACCAGTAGTCCTTTCTTATTTCTAAAATAATTTATAAATTCTTTTATTTTATTCTTTCTCAAACTATCTTTAGCTTAATTTCTTAATATGATTACACATTCTTTTTAACATACTTGTCAGCTCTGTCAAATTTACCTACTTGCTTATCTTTATTCACATACATAGCCATCAATTCCCATATCTATGCTGTGAACAGGCTATCCCCCATACATTCATCTTAATGTCAACCTCAAGGAATGCTTTCAAAGTTTACTTCAAGTGCTACCTGTCAAAGGAAATCTAAGTTGATCCTGTAATTGATAATACACTCCCACCCCAGAAATCATTCTGTATTAATTTTAAGCTTCATTTTATACATAACATTGCCCTTCTTTAAATAATGAGTGAGTTCTTTGAGGACAGGCACTGTTACATTTTTGTATTTTTGTCCCTATCACTCAGCATTGTGCATGAAACATACATAATAGGTGCAAATAAATGCTTGTGTGGTTGATTTGAATTGAATATTTTTTTCCACATAAGCAGTTAATAAGAAAAGGGCAGAAAAAGTTTCAAGTGTCACTTTGTGGGTTGGACAGATACAACATTCTCAACAACTGCTCCAGGTAAAGCCACTTAATGCTAGGAGAAATATGCATGGTACCCCAAATTGTGTAGAACCAAAAATGCTTCCTGATCTGTGTCTGATCTTTTCCCTATTAGACCATAACCAATGTCAAACATTTTTATGCAGAGAGAATCTAGGTATTTAACATACAACAAACAATCAATATTTGCTAACTAACTTTTTTATGTGTGTGACTTGGGTCCCCAAATATATAGTAAAATCTTCAAGGGTAAGGAGGCATCTGTATTTCCTTGTATCTACTATAATACATAGGCAGTTCCTAGTATTCAATAGCTACTCAACTAATTTGTTGACTGTTTGATTACTTCCCCTCGCTCCCCCCCCCACACACACTCCTGCTATATCTACTTAGTTCTTGAATAACAAAACAAATTAAAACTCTCACAGTGAAGTATTATAACCAGTGACCTTGGTATCAAAATCCAAGGGTTTGAATTGTAGCCCTACCAATTTACCAATAATTTACTAATATATCAATATGATTAATATTTATATGATAATGAACAAGTCACTCTAAGTGACTTGCAACATTCTAAGTGTCTGTTTCCTCAACCCATAACATGAGAAAATTGTCTTACCTATTTTGAAGAGTTACTGTCAACAAGCATTTATTAAAAAGCTACTACGTGCCAGTCACTGAGAGGAAAGAGTTATTGCAAACTCTAAAATACTATAAATACATGTTTTTATTTTTATAGCATCTATGAGGATTAAATATAGAACCCTGGCTTTCATGGTGAAATCAAATGAGCTAATTAGACCCATTGCAATAAGTTATATAGAACCCAGCTGACACATGTAGGTTTCTAGAACATTCTTAAGTTTCACCATCTATTGAATCACCCTTCTTTTCCATTTTATTGATTGTAATTAATCATATTACAGTAATAAAAAAGTTTATTTAAAACGGAATGCAGATAATATAAGACAAAAGCATGTTGTAACACACAGACACATACTTACATGCATACACACAAATATACATTTACTGGACATTTCCCAACTTAGTTGTTGGGAACAAGTGTTCCCAAAGTTCCTGAGAATGCAGGATATAAGTCATTTCAGCTCCACTTCCTACAGTGAATCTTCATGACTTTGGAAGCTACAAAAACATTAGGCTAAAAAGATAGATTTTCAAGCCCACTCCCTGGGCACTTTCAAAACTGTCATACCAGCATGCTGGGAAAGCATCTTTAGCAGCAGCACTGGGTACAATAGTTTTCTAAGCAAAAGATCCAGATGATTATGGGAAAGACACAGTACAATTCCATAGTCAATCAATAAGGCCCAGATGGGATCTCCTTAGTTATGACTCTGGAGAACACTTCTTTTCAAGAAATGGGGCCTCAGGATGAACCATCAAGTTTTTTCCAATATGCTGTCATCATTCTCTACCATTTCTCTTCTCTATCCCTCTATTCCATAATGCATCTCTCTTCTCTTGCAGCTCCATCTCCAGCACTCTTCCTCTTTCCTTAACTTTGAGCTTCCTTGGGAAAATTTGTACACAGTAATAACCACCATCCCAACACCCACATGACTTGAGCTGCTACTTTAATAAGGACATTGATGAAAAATCAGGCAGGAAAGGAGTGATAGCCACCTCTCTATTAATAAACATTTCTCTTGCTTGCTAATTGTACATCGTCTAAATCACTGGATGAGATTTTCCAGGAGGCAAAGATTAAGATCTTGATAATATATTAACATAAATGTAATTTTTTCCCCAGCCATTGCCTTTCCCTCCAGGGATTTTGCTAATATTTGTTACATATGTGCTACACTAACATTAACCCTAATTAATAGGGCTTGTTTATTTATTCATCTTTTCATACCTGATCACTTTATCATGCCACATAAACAGTGACCCAGAGCAAATTTCTGTGGTGCTTCAGGGAAGCAAGATGAGTAAATAACTTCCTGTGAAAGTAAAATGGCTCTGAAAATGTTTCATCTTCACTTAGCTAAATTTATGGTACTGTTCATGTGCCTATAAGATTTTCAACATGGTTCCAGCTGGTGAACTAATTATTTTATCCTATGTATGGAAACACAGATTTGAAGCAGATAAGGTTATCCTGATAGTCATTGGAACAATATATTTGTTATAAGGAAATACCTCTTGATGAAGAGGAACAATAAGAAGCAATTACACAATGCTAGCAATAAGCTCTGGTGAAGGAAACATACAATAACAAATCCTCACATTCAACTTTCTTTTATAAGCCTGAGGGAGAAAAAGAATAAGTCAATACAGGTGAATCCTGCTTTAGCAAACACAATATGTGAAAAATCAGAATTCATAAATCATATATGTTGCAGAGAGATTTCACTTTACCAAAGTATTCACCATTCTGATTCCTTTAAATAACCAGCTCTTCGTGGATTTCCTGAAATCAGTAAGTATTAATAAATACTCCTCAGCAAAATACTGTGCTAATTGTGGTGATTTTTCATAAAATATAATTGTGGAGATCTTCAAATACCAAGTCTTTGGGGAAGACATAATAATAATAATGATTAGTGTAATTAATTATATATTTATAATAAAATATATAATTGATAAGAAATATTATATGTTTTTTCTGTAGCAGTTTGCGAAGTTCTTTCCCAAGCACAGTCCCATGTAAACCTGGTGGTTCTGGAGACATCAGGAAAGTGAATTACCAGCAGCTGTGTTGGTTTCCAGACTTCTCAACCCATAACCACCAAAAAGAAAGTAAAAGGTCAGTGTAGAACTCTGTTGGGACAGGGGACAGAAGGGTGTGGTGTAGCCCCTGCCCATGGGGTGAGAAGTGGCTGCCTCCAGAGCCCCTGGCTGGGAGATCATAGGGGAACCAAGTGACCATTGAGAGGGTAATCGCTCTTGTTTTCACCTGGTTAGATCTTGATCGGGGTCTTGGGTGGTGGTCCTGGGGTGCGTGGTCAGTATGCCAGATCTTGAGGGGGCTGCAGAAAGGGAGCCCTCCTAATAGCTCCAGCAGCTAAAAAAAACCCAGCTATTTGGGATATAGCTCTCAGCAATCTTGAAACAGAGTTCTACCATGGAAATAGATCAAAAGTTAAATAATTGGATGGCAATATGAGTAAGCAGAAGACACACAAATAGACCAAAGAATCTATTTTTGGAGACAAAAAGGATCAAAGCATGGAATGGGAGGAAGACCACACAGTCAGAACTCCTGCATCGGAAACTTCCAAGAAAAATATGAATTGGTTACAGGCCATGGAGGAACTCAAGAAGGATTTCGAAAATCAAATAAGAGAAGTGGAGGAAAAATTGGGAAGAGAAATGAGAATAATGCAAGAAAATCATGAAAGGTGAGTCAACAGCCTGCTAAAGGAGACCACAAAAATATACTGAAGAAAATAAAACCTTATATAAATAAATAAAATCTGTACTCAAATGGCAAAAGAGGCCCAAAAAGTTAATGAGAAGAAAAATGCCTTAAAAAGCCGATTTTGCTAGATGGAAAAGGAGTTTCAAAAACTCACTGGAAAGAATAATTCCTTCAAAATTAGATTAGAGCAAATGGAAGCTACTAACTTTATGAGAAATCAAGATACTATAAAACAGATCCAAACAAATGAAAAAAAAAATAGAAGGCAATGTGAAATATCTCATTGGAAAAACCACTGACCTGGAAAATAGATCCAGGAGAGATAATTTAAAAATTATTGGACTACTTGAAAGCCATGATAAAAAAAGAGTCTAGAAATCATCTTTCAAGAAATTCTCAAGGAAAATTGCCCTGATATTCTACAACAAGAGGGCAAAATAGAAATTGAAAGAATTCACTGATCACTTCTTGAACCCCCCCCCCCCCAAAAAAAAAAACTCCTGGGAATATTATAGCCAAATTCCATAGTTCCCAGGTCAAGGAGAAAATACTGCAAGTAGTCATGAAGAAGCAATTTGAGTATTGTGGAAATACAATTAGGATAACACAAGACCTAGCCAATTCAACATTAAAGGATCTCAGGGCTTGGAATATGATATTTCAAAGGTCGAATGAGCTAGGATTAAAAGCAAGTATCACCTACCCAGCAAAACTGAGTGTAATGCTTCAAGGGAAAATATTTTCATTCAATGAAATAGAGGTCTTTCAAACATTCTTGATGAAAAAACCAGAGCAGAACAGAAAATTTGACTTTCAAATACAAGGAGCAAGAGAAACATGAGAAGGTAAACAGGAAAAAGCAATCATAAAGAACTTATTAAAGTTGAACTATTTATATTCCTACATGGAAAAATGATAATTGTAACTCATAAGACTTTTCTCAGTATGAGGATAGATAAGGGAATATACACATATATATGTATGTATAGGATGATGTATTGTGTGTGTATATATATATATATATATATATGTGTGTGTGTGTGTGTTCATATGTATGTACATGTATACATAGACAGAGAGCACAGGATGAGTTGAATATGATGGGATGATATCTAATAAACAAAATTAAGAGGTGAGACTGGAATATATTGGGAGAAGGAGAAAGGGAGAGATAGAATAGGGTAAATTATTTCATATAAAAGAGGCAAGAGAAAACTGGTACTATGGAGGAAAAGAGCAGGAATGTGAAAGGGAATGGGTCCACCATACGCTCTTTGAATTTGGCTTAAGGAGAAAATACCATAGACACTCAATTGGGTATCTTACCCTACAGAAAAATGGATGGGGGAAGGGAAAAAGAGAGGGATGATAGAAAGGAGGAAAATTGGGGGAGAGGGAAGTTAGAAGCAAACACTTTTGAAAAGGGACTGGTTCAAAGGAGAAAACAGAATAAGTAGGGAGTGGTATAGGATGGAGGGAATTATAGGTAGTCTTACACAATATAAGTATTATGGAAATGTTTTCTGTAATTACACATGTATAGCCTATAATGAAATGCTTATTTTCCCAGTGGGGGTGGGTGAGGAGGGAAGAATGGAAAAAAATTGGGACTCAAAGTTTTTTAAAACAAATATTTTTTTAAATTGCTTTTTACATGGAAATGGAAAATAAGATATACAGGCACTGGGGTATAGAAATCCATCTTGCCCTACTTGAAAGTTAGTGGGGTGGTGGGGGATCACATAAGAGAGAACAGATTGGGGGAAGGGGTATTCAGTAGGTTTGCTATTTTGGAGTGGAGGGTAGGGGAAGAAGGGGAGAAAAAATGTAGCTCAAAATTTTGTGGAAATGAATGTTGAAAACTAAAAATAAATAAATACATTTGAAAAAAAAGAAATGTGGGAATCAGTGGAGCCACGATGGCAGTGAGAAGCCAGAAATTTGCCTGAGCTTTCCCCATTTTCCTAAGAAACAATGTTAAATGAAGTGTCTAAGAATTCTGGAGTGACAGAATACAAAAAAAGGCCAAATGAAACAGTTTTCTCGCCCAAGGTAGCTTATAAGGAGTTCATGAAAGTTCTGAACCACTTGGGAAAAGGAGCACAGCCCAACCCAGTCAGTGTCTTAGCAAACTAGGGGGAGTTTATTAACCACATCACAGATAAGCAACACAGGCAGCATGTTTCTGGCTTAGCAGACCAGTGGCACAGTAGGCCACCTATGAGGCCTCCAGATCTAGCACAGAAGGCATTTTCGAGGCCTGGGACCTGGCCCAGGGGACAACAGGTGCAACTATGTTAGGCAACCCCAGTGCAATGAGTAAGCCACCAATTCCAGAGGCCCTACTGCAGAAATCCAGTGAACAGGTCCCTGGTACTCAGCACAAGAAGCTCTGAACATTGATGTCTGTACCTAAGAGGCAGAGCTTAACGTTAAAAAAATGAAAAAAAAAACTAAAAAAGGTCCCTGACAATAGAAAACTACTATGGGAAAATGGAAGATCAAACTACAAACTCAGAAGAGATCAACTATGTCAAAATGCCTACATGCAAAGGATTAAAGGGGGATATGAATATATCTCAAGCCCAATGCATTCTAATTTTTTTTTTTTATTTTTGGAGGGCAATTGGGGTTAATGACTTGCCCAAGGTCACACAGTTAGTTTTTGTGTTGTGTCTGAGGCCGGATTTGAACTCAGGTCCTCCTGACCCTAAGGTTGGTGCTCTATTCACTGCACCACCTAGCCATCCCCCAATGCATCCTCTTGGAAGAGATCACAAAGGATTTTAAAAATTAAGTAAGATAATAAGATAGAAGAAAAAGTGTGAAAAGAAATGAGAGCTATACAAGAGAATTTTGAAAAAAAGAATCAATAGATTGAAAAAGGAAGGAAAAAATTGACTGAAGAAAACCACTTCTAAAAAACCAGAATTGACCAGATAGGAAAAAAAAACCACCAAAGGAAATAACTTATCTATAGGTAGAATTGGCCACACGGGAAAGGAAGTTCAAAAGCTAACTGAAGAAAATAATTACTTAAAAAATTTAGTTGGGGGAGTGGAAGCTAGTGACTCTTTTGAGACATCAAAAATTAGTCTAACAAAATCAGAAGAATATTAAAAATAGAAGAAAAAATAAAATACCTCATTGGACAAATAAATGACTTGGAAAATGATCCAAGAGAGATAATTTAAGAATTATTAGACCACCTGAAAGGCATGATAAAAAAAAAATTCCTGGACAGCATCTTTCAAGAAATTACCAAGGAAAACTGCCAGAGGCTTAAATAATCATTGAAAGAATCCCTAAATCACCTCCTGAAAGAGATCCCCAAATGAAAACTCCAAGGAATATTGTATCCAAATTTCAGATCGGGTCAAGGAGAAAATAATGCAAGGAATCAGAAAGGAACAATTAAAATATCAAGGAGCCACAATCCAGATTGCAAAGGACTTGGCAGCTTCTACAGATAAGAAGGTTTGGAGTATGATATTCTGGGAGGCAAAAGAATTTGGATTACAACTAAAAACCAAGTACCCAACAAAATTGAACATAATCTTTCATTTGAAAAGATGGAAATTCAGTGAAATAGAGGACTTTCCAATTTCTCTGATGAAAAGACCAGAGATGAATAGAAAATTTAAGCTTCAAATTCAGGACTCAAAAGAAACAAAAAAAGTAAAGAGTAAAGGAAAAACAAAGTATTCAATAGGGGCAGGTAGGTGGAGCAGTGAATAGAGCACCAGCCCTGGGGTCAGGAGGACCTGAGTTAAAATCCAGCCTCAGACACTTAACACAAAAAACTAGCCAGTGGCCTTGGGCAAGACACTTAACCCCTATTACCCTACCTTCCCCCCTGAAAAATTATTTTAAAAAGTATTCATTAAGGTTAAATTGTATACATACTTACATGGGAAGATGATACTCTTAACTCTTAAGAACTGTATCTCTATTAGGACAGTTAAAAGGATTATGCTTATAGCGTGTGGGCATAAGCTGAATCTGATGTGATGATTAAAAATAATGTGGGGTGAAAAGAGGATTGTCTTGGGAGAAGAGGAAAGGAGGAAGCAGAATGAGGTAAATTATATAATATGAAGAGGCATGACAGACCTATTACAGTAGAGGGAATTAAGGGAGGATGTGAACATTGTTTGAACCTTCTCTAATCAGATTTGTCTTAAAGATGGAATAGCATACACACTCAATTGGATGGAGAAATCTATCTTACCCAATAGAGAATAGGAGGAGAAAAGGGAAAGAAAAAGGAGGGGCTAGGTAAAAGAGAAAAATATTTTGGGAGTCAGTGTTTAGAACCAAAAGAGTGGTAAAGAGGGACAGGGTGAAAGGAGAGAAAAAGGTTAAAAGGGTGTGAAAATAGAATGGAGGGAAATTTAGAGATAATCATAACTGTGAAAGGGAATGGGATGAAGACTCCCATAAAATGAAAGCAGACATTACAATGGATTAAAAACCAGAATACTACAATATGTTGTTTACAAGAAACACATTTGAAGCAGACATGTGTGTGTGCGTTCACACACACACACACACACACACAAAGTAAAGGTAAGAAGTTGGAGTAGAATCATTATGCTTCAGCTGAAGTAAAAAAAAATAAAGTAAGGGTAGCAATACTGATCTCAGTCAAAGCAAAAGGAAAAATAGATCTAATTAAAAGAGATGAGGAAGGAAACTACATCTTGCTAAAAGATACCATAATGAAATAATATCAGTAGTAAACATAAATGAACCAAGTGTTATAGCATCCAAATTCTTCAAGAAGTTCAGTGAGTTATAGGAAGAAATAGACAGCAAAACTGTACTAGTGGTTGGCTTCAACCTTTCTCTCAGAACTAGATAAATCTAACCACAAAATAAACAAGAAGCTTAGATGGTGAATAGAATTTTAGAAAAGTTATATATGATAGATCTGTGGAGAAAATTGAATGGGGAGAGAAAGATACCTTTTTTTCTCAGTGGTACATAGCATGTACACAAAATTTGACCGTGTATTAGGGCATAAAAGCTTCAAAATCAAATGAAGAAAGGCAGAAGCATTAAACTCATGTATTCATGATGCAATAAAAATTACATGCAATAAAGAGTCATGGAAAGATACATTAAAATTAATTGGAAACTAAATAATCTAATACTGAAGAATGAGTGGGTCAAATAACAAATAATAGAAGCAGCCAATAATTTCATCCAAAAGAATGACAAATAATGATACAACATACAAAAATTTATGGGATATAGCCAAAGCATTTCCTAGGGGAAATTTCATATCTCTAATTGCTTATATACATAAAATAGAGAAAAAGGAGATCAATCAATTGGGCAAGCAAGCAAAAAAGCCAGGGAGAGAACAAATTAAAAATCCCCAATTAAATAACAAATTAGAAATTCTGAAAGTCAAAGGAGGGATTAATAAAAATGAAAGTAAGAAAACTATTGAATTAATATAAACAAAGAGCTGGTTTTATGAAAAATACATAAACCCTTGATTAATTTGATTACAAAAAGAAAACCAAATTACCAGTAACAAAAATAAAAGAGTGAATTTACCACCAATCAATATAAAATTAAAGCAATAGTTAGGAGCTATTTTGCTCAACTGTATGGGAAAAAATATAAATTGTTCAGATTAACAGAAGAGGAAATAAAACACTTAACTCCACTTTAGAAATAGAAATTGAATGATTCACCAATGAACTCCTTGAAAAAAAAATGTTCAGAGCCAAATTAATTTACAAGTGAAATCTACCAAACATTTAAGGAATAATTCATTCCAATACTATATAAACTATTTGGAAAAAAAGGCAAAGAAGAAATCCTACCAAATTTTTTTTAAATTTACAAATATGGTGCTGTTACCCAAAACTAGGTTTTGCCAAAACAGAAAGAAAATTATAAGCCAAATTACCTAACAAATACAGATGGAAAATTTCTAAATAAAATATTAGCAAATAGATTACAATAACTTATCAATATGTTAATACACTATGACCAGGTGGGATTTATACCAGGAATGTAGGGCTGGTTCAATATTAGGAAAACTATCAGCATAATTGACCATATCAATAACAAAATTAACAGAAACCATATGATTATCTAAATTGATGCAGAAAATGCTTTTGATAAAATACAACAGCCATTCCTATTAAAAACACTTAGAGAGCTTAGGAATCAATTGAGTTTTCCTTAAAATGATAAGTAGCATCTATCTAAACCATCAGCAGGCATTATATGTAATGGGGATAATCTTGAAACATTTCTAATAAGATCAGTGGTGAAAAAAAGGATTCCATTATCACCACTGCTATTGAATATTGTTCTAGAAATGTTAGCTTTACCTATAAGAGGAGAAAAAGAAATTGAAAGAATTGGAAAAAGCAATAAGGAAATAAAATTATCACTCGGCACATTATATGATGGTATACATAGAGAATTCTAGAGAATCAATTAAAAAACTACTGGACATAATTAACAACTTTAGCAAAGTCACAAGATATAAACTCACATAAATAATTTGCATTTCTACATATCAGTAACAACACTCAGCATCAAAAGATAGAAAGAGAAACTCCATTTTAAAGTAACTGTAGACAATATAAAATATTTGGGAGTCTACCTGAAAAGACAAAATCGGGAACTATGTGAACACAATTACAAAATGTTTTTTTACAAAAATAAAGTCAGATATAAATAATTGGCAAAATATCAATTGCTCATCGGTAGACTGAGCTAATATAATAAAAATGATAATTCCACACAAATTAATTTTCTTACATAGTTCTATTGCAATCAAACTACCAAAAATTATTTTATAGAGCTAGAAAAAATAATAAAATTTATCTGGCAGAAAAAAGGTCCAGAATATCAAGGGGATTAATGAAAAGAAGTGCTAGGGAAGGTGGCCTAGGTGTACCAGATTTAAAACTCTATAACTAAGCAGCAATCATCAAACGTACTTAGTACTAGATAAGAAATAGAGGGGTGGATCAGTGGAATATGTTTGGTACATAAAACACATTAGTCAATGACTATAGGAATCTACTGTTTGATAAACCCAAAGAGTCCAGCTTCCAGGATAGGAACACACTACTTGATAAAATCTTCAGTGATAACTGGAAAACCGTATGGCAGAAAATAGGCATAGATCAATATCTTACACCATCATACATTTCTTTTTGTGTGTGTGGAGGAGGTTTTTTTGTATATTTTCTTTCTCGTGGTTTTCCCCTTTTGCTCTGATTCTTCTTTCATAACATGACTAATGTGAAAATATGTTTAATATTATTGTACATACATAGCCTATAGAAAATTTCATGCCATTTTGGGGAGGGAGAGGAAATTTAGAACTCAAAATTTTATAAAAGTGAATGTTGAAGAATAAAAATTAATTAATTAAAATATTTAGGGTAGTGGAACAGTAATGCTTAGAATCTCAGCATCATAGAATCTAAGAATTCAAAAGGAACTCAGAAGTAAATTAATCAATTCATAGGTACAAAGTGAATGACCATTAAAGAAGATGGGATCTGACAATGAGATTTGAATTTCTAGAGCTTTAATCTAAAAAGAAACACAAAGGAGAAAATTGTTTATGATATATAGTAATGTAGGTTGCTTACAAAGTAACCTCAATGAAGAAAGTACAACAGTTGAGATTCCTAGAGGCTCCTGGGAGATAAGACCTAAGAAAGGTTGTCAGTAGAGAAAAGTGTAGTCTCAAATGTCTATTTACAAAACCTCAGAGTATGATCACTAAGCAAAATAAACTAGAAGTTCTAATTCAAGACAAATTCATAACAGAATTATAAGCCTGGAAGGGTTCAAAAGGCATTAGAAAAGCAAAAATAAAAGAGAGGCGGTAGTATTGTATATTAAGAAGATTCACACATACACACACAAACAATGAAACTCAGAAGTGAGAAAGAATATGATAAGACAAATTTTGGTTAAAAATCAATGTAAGCTGAAAGAGAACTCTCATTGCATTTAGAACTCTTTATAGACTACCTAGGTGAAAATAGATGAGTTCAGAAAATAGATCTCAAGCTGTAAAAGAAGTAGGTGCTATTAGTGATAAGGGACTTTAATTATCCTGACATCTTATAAAGTTCTCTTTCCCTTCTCAGAAAAAAGTGGCTAATACTTTCTTCATTTAACTGATGATAATTAGGTGCTTGGAAAGTTGAAGAAATGAACAAGGGGAATTCTAATCTGGACTTGGTAATTACCTAAAGGGAGGAACAGGTTCGTGTGGCTGGGTGACTGCTACTTCCTAGAGTATGTGATAGATGAAATACTTTACTATATACTCTATATTTGGGGAGAATGGGATTTAAAGGTCTCAGATGAAGGTATATAGAATTCCAGGACTAGAAGTCTATGAAGGAACTCATTCCAGGAAAGATGGGATAATCTCAAGAATAAAATTTCAAACTTTCTCCTTCTGATGAGGAAGAAAGGGAAGAGATGTCTATAGAAATCAGTGTATGCAAAAATAATTTATCAAAATATCTATGTATACATATATGTATATATACATATACACACATATTTATATATACACATGCATATGTAAAGGATAGAAACAAGGACAAATAATTCATGAAAAGTTCACGTGTGACATGGTCCTATAAAAATAACATTGGGAGTGTGAAATGTCATGAAAAACAAAAGTTGATGAAAAAAGTTAAGAACAACAAAAAAAACAAGTTGTAGTTAGATGTATTAGGGTAAAAGTTGTGATAAAAGGAAGGAATAAAATGCCCACTCAATTTGGGTGGCTGAGATCATGATAATAAGCAATAGTGAAGGCAGTGTTGACTATTTCTCATTTTGTTTCTACTTTCTCTGACACAGAAAATCATTTTTTGACTGGAGAGAACAAAATTACTTCTTACCCTGTCTCATTCTATGTTTATACAGCTGATTTGTTGAACCCAAGTTACAGACTTTACATTGGAACATTTCACTTAATAAAACTGAATCTATAATTCAAGTATTTTGATTCATCCAAAATCTTAACTGTTCCTCTTAGCATCATATCAGTCATGAAATTGATAAGAATGCTATCTCTGCCTTCATATAGAAGTTCAACATATGGATCAAAATGACCAAGAATGGGGCAGCGAGGTGGTGCAGTGAATACAGCATTGGCCTTGGAGCCAGGAGGACTTGAGTTCAAATCTGGATACTGATACTTAACTCCAATTTCCCTCCATAAAGCAAAAAAAAAAATGACCAAGAACAGAGCCTTGTATTAGTCTAGATATTGAAATTACTACTCTAAGTCCAGTGGTTTAATGAGCTCCAAATTCACCACACTTTTCCAGTGTGCCAGCAAGGACTAGAAACAAGGTTTCCTGTCTCTTTTATTCTGTTTTTTTTCTACTAAATAATACCACCAGCATAACTTGGGTCAAGAACAGAGCTACAAATAGCTATGACCAACATATATGGGGAAATACAAACTCAAAAAAGAAAGGTGTTAAATAGTTCAAGGTGTATTTTGTGGGGGAGAAACAGTGAGAATATGTGACAAGAGAAACTATAGATGGAAAAACAAAGTGACCATAGACTGCTAGTAATTTACTTCCCTAAATTAGATAAAATAATAAAAAAGTATCATAGAAACAACCAATACCCTTAAGAAATTTTTTATTAGAAATTACTTTTGTTCAAATGAAACTAAAATCTTTCTTTAGTCTTTTCTCAAAAAAATATATATATATATATAATATATATGTATGTGTATATATACACATATACATACACACACACACACACACACACACACACACATATATATATATATATATATATATATATGAAACATCTATTTCTTTTAGGATTTGATTTAAAAAAATGTCATTTTGCAGGATTATCTTTGATATTTTACTTATTTTTTTTCTTTGGCCTGGAAGCATATGCATCCTTTTTCTTTAAATAAAGCCTAGACACCATTGTTCAAAATTGTTCTAAGTAATGTGAAAAGTTATTCCATTTCTTTAATGTTGGTAACCTGTTTAAACTGCAACAAAGGTCTTAAAATGGACATACTTTTAAAATATGTCCATCAATAATTTTTGGTAATGTTCACAAGCATAATTATCTGGATTATAGGGAAATATAATCTGCCCTGAAGCAAAACCATATGGTAGCCCAAAAATCTTTAGATGTGATTGATTAGAGGACATAATATTGGGTGATTTTTCTTTTTATTCTGAGGCAAGGTGTTCAGATACTTGTATATTTTGAGACAGATTGTCACTGAGACTGCTCTTCAGCTGTTCCTAATTTGGTAGGGGAAGCTAAAGACTCCTGGGAATAGAGTCATATTCAGGGCCTTCTACTCTGTTACTTTTAGATTTGCCTGTGGTTTGAATGTTAAAATGTGTTTGTGATAAGAGAAGCAGCTATAAAAATGTCACCTTGTTGCTCCACATTTGTTCTCCACAGTGACTGCCATATTAAATTGGATATGTTTATGAGACAGCAAGAGATTTTTTTTTAACGTTAATAGTGCCACAAGGTCAATTCTTTCTAACAGGTCTGCCTTAAACATTATCAACCACCATTCACACTCTGAAAATCTAAGATTGGTCACAATGTTTTTTTTTCCAGCCAAAGAAAAACAAAGTTTATTAAAGATATACCATATTGGTTAGACCTCTGGCAGAGTCAAGATTGCAGAGTAGAAAAAGGACCTCAGCACAGCTCCGTCTCCAACTGCCTCCAATTTATGTAAAAGGGGACTCTGAAAAAACTTTGGATGTACAGAATCCACAAAATGACACAGAGAAGCTAACCTCCCACTGAGGACATCCTGGCAGGCCGGCAGGAATAGGACAGTGCAGCGCTCTGGGAGTTGACTCCAGCCCTGGGCAAGCCAGAGGTTTTAGCCCCAGGACCGGCCTGACCAACGACCAGCTGGAGGGACTTCAGATCATCAGCAGCTGTGGTGGTCCAGAATTATCAAAACACAGATGCTAAGGACAAGGTGAGAGGTCAGTGCAGTGTGGATTTGGGACCCAGAAGTTGGGAGTGCATCGGCTTTTGCTCCTGGGGCAAGAAGCTGCTGAGGGCTGGGGTGCTTCAGCTCCTGGCCTGCAGACTGAAGGGGGACCAAGCGACCAGTCTGAGGGGTAATTGCTCTTGCTTTAACCTGCTTGGATCTGGATTGTAGCCTTGGGTGGAGGTCCTGGGATATGTGACCAACTTGCCAGAATGGGTGGAGGCTTCAGAGAGGGCACCCAACTAAAACTTCAGGCAGCTGAGAAAACCCTAGCATTTGGAACCAAGCTCCCCTGTCTGGTGGCAGAATGCTACTGTGGCAAAAAGCCCCAAAGCCAAGTAATTGAGTGGCAAGAGGACCATGCAAAGGAAGCAAACCAAGCAAAGCAATCCAACATTGGACTCCTATTTTGGGGACAAAAAGGATCAAAACATGTAACAGGAGGAAGACAGTGAAGTCAGAATTCCTGCACCAAAAGCTTCCAAGAAAAATACAAGCTGGTTACAGGCCATAGAGGACCTTAAGAAGCAGATAAGAGAAGTGGAGGAAAAATTGGGAAGAGAAATGAGAATGATGCAAGAAAATTATGAAATGAGAGTCAACAGCCTGACTGAGGAAAATAACACCTTAAAAAATAGACTAACTCAAATGGCAAAAGAGGCTCAAAAAGGCAATGAGGAGAAGAATACATTAAAAAGGCAAATTTGCCAGATGTGAAAAGAATCTCAAAAGCTCACTGAGGAGAATCATTCCTTCAGAATTAGACTGGAGGAAATGGAAGTTAGTAACTTTATGAGAAATCAAGATGCTGTTAAACATATCCAAACAAATGAAAGAATAGAAGGCAATGTGAAATATCTCATGGGAAAAACCACTGACCTGGAAAATAGATCCAGGAGAGAAATTTAAAAGTTATTGGACTACCTGAAAGCCATGATCAAAGAAATAACCTAGAAATCATAATCCAAGAAATTCTCAAGGAAAACTGCTGTGATGTTTTAGAACCAGAGGGCAAAATAGAGGTTGAAAGAATCTACCGGTCACCTCCTGAAAAAGATCCCAAAAAGAAAACTCCTAGGAATATTATAGCCAAGTTCCAAAATTCCCAGATCAAGGAGAGAATATTACAAGCAGCCAGGAAGAAACAATTTGAATATTGTGGAAACACAATCAGGATAACTCAGGATCTTGCAGCTTCTACACCGAGGGATCAAAGGGCTTGCAATATGATATTCCAGAGGTCAAAGAGCTGGGATTAAAACCAAGAATCACCTACCCAGCAAAATTGAGTATCATGTTTCAGGGGAAAACATGATCATTCAGTGGAATAGAGGACTTTCAAGCATTCTTGCTGAAAAAACTAGAGTTGAATAGAAAATTTGACATTCAGATACAAGAAGCAAGAGAAGCAGGAGAAGGTAAACAGAGAAAAGAAATCATAAGAAACGTATTGTAGTTGAACTATTAACATTCCTACATGAAAAAACGATAATTTTAACTGATGAAACTTTTCTCACTATGAAAATAGTTGAAGGGAATATATATATATATATATATATATATATATATATATATATGTGTGTGTGTGTGTGTGTGTGTGTGTGTATGTGTATATAGATATATATATGTCTATATATGAGGGTGTACAGGCATATGAATACATATGTGAATGTGTGTATGTATGTTTACAGGTTTACACAGATAGAGGGTACAGGACCAATTGAATAGGAAGGGATGATACTTAAAAGGTGAAATTAATAGGCGAGAGAGGAATATAATGAGAGGAGATGGGGAGAGATAGAATGGGGGTAAACTATCTCGTATAAAAGAGGCAAGGGAAAATAGTTACAATGGAGGGGAAGAATAGGAAGGCAAAAGGGAATGGATCCACCTTACTCTCATTGAATTTGGCTTGGGGAGGTAATGACGTACACACTAAATAAGGTATCTCACCCTACAGGAGAGTAGCGGGGAAGGGGTTGAGAGGGGGGATGATGGAAGGGAGGGCAGGCTGGGGAGGGAAGTAGGAAGCACCCATTTTTGAAAAGGGATGGGATCAGAGTACAGAATAGAACAAGTGGGATGTGGGATAGGAGGGAGGAAATTATAGTCAGTCTTTTGCAATATATCTATTATGTTAATTTTTTGCATTAGCTACACATGTACAACCCATACTGAATTGCTTATCTTCCCAGTAAGGGTGGGTGACAAGGGAGGAAGGGAATGAATCTGGAATTCAAAGTTTTGAAATCAAATGTTCAATATATATATATGTATACTCTTATTAATACTATTTTACATGTAATTGGAAAGTAAGATATACAAGCACTGGGGCATAGAGATCCACCATGCCCTACTGTAAATGTTGAAGGGGGTATGGGAGAAGATATGGGAGAGAGCAGATTGGAGGGGATATCCTGTGGGACTGCTATTTTTGGGCAGTGGTAGGGGGAAAATGGGGAAAAAAATTGCAACTCAAAATCTTGTTGAAATGAATGATGTAAATCAGTAGTTAATAAAGCATTTGAACAATGAAAAAAAATAAAAGATACACCATATTGGGTAGAATCTTAAGGAATCTGAACCTTTGTGACACTTGTGTTGTCAAATAAGACAGATAGAATTTGAGCCCTTGTGATGAGGGTCAGATTGAATGAATCAGTGTACCATCATGGAAACAAGATGTATCTAATATACAGAAAGACTGAGGGAGGGATCTAGGGGTGGTTCAGGAGACTAGCATGATTGGAGGAAGTGTCCGGGGACGATATTGATGGGTGTGCCCTATAGACTGGTGTGCCTAGAGGTCAAGCACCAGGAACCAAGATTTTGATATGATCAAGGGTGGTAAGTAGTTGGAGGTAATTTGGATGTAACAGAGATTTAGACAAAGCAATAATGAAAAAGTTATTATAACCTCAAGGGAATGCCAGCTCAAGTGGGAAGATACAAGGAGAGTTCAAGGGGGTTCTCATAACCTGAACTCCATCATTCCCACATCAAACAAATGGGACCAAAATTCTTTTGTGGTAAGGGCCAAAGTCTTGCCTTCTGAAACTGCTCCCTGTTGGCAAGAGATGTACAGCTGTCTCTGCCTCACTGAATGTTATTCAAGGGATACATAGCTTGAGCAGTCATCTGGAAGTTGATGTCTTAGACCATGGAGAAGACAAACCTGGAAAGGAGGTTAAGCAAAGAAGGACCAAAAAGGCACAAAAGGAGTATAGATCCCGTAAGAAGAGAGTGCATTCCCTTCCCCAAACTACTTTGAATTCTTTATACATGCACACACACATACATAAACATACATATATATATATATATATTTTTTTTCTTGTGAACATGTCTCCACCATTGTAATATCAGCTTCCTAAAGGCGGAGACTGCTTCACTTTGTATTCCAATATCTTAGCAAAGAACATGATACATAAGAGATGCTATGTTTATTGACTGATCAATACAGATCACAATCTACCCATGTCTGCCCATTCCTGTCCTCCTTTAAGTTTGTGTTGGGTATAAATTATGTGACTCTCAGTACCCGTCTCTTTTTGTTGCTGTTGCTAAGTGACTAACAACAACAACAAACATAAATGTGCTTTGTTTTATAGGCTAACATTGCCAAAGATACCACCTAAAGAGTTCTGCCCCCTGGGGCCAAGTTAAATGAGTTGAATGACTCTTCCACACAACAACCCTTTAAACAACTGAAGTTCATTCTCATTTTTCTCTCATTCTTCATATTAATCATCTCTAAGTCCTTTGACAAATCATCATATGACTTGAACATTCATCATTTTGGTTGGCTTCATATGGATAGAATTATCAAGGCCTTTCTTAAATGTAGCACACATAACTGAATATGGTGCCCCAGCTGTGGTTAGAGTATTTGAGTATACTGGCAGTAAGCATGCAGACTTGGATAAAACTGCCTACTACAAGAATAGGTACAGTACTATCAGTTTTCAAATAATTCCACCCCCTTGGTTGAAAAAAATGGCTGGTATTTTTACAGTGTCAGCTTGTCCTCAAAAAGTAGTTAGAATGAATTAGAAATATTGTGTTCCTGATATGGTCATGATTTAGATATCTACTATGTACCAGTGACAGTCGCAAGATTCCCTTTATGGAATTTTCCTACTGATGAAAGAATTCAGAAATAAATTGTCCTCTCAACTTCTCTCTCCTTCCCAACCCATCCTATCCCATTCTGGAGCCAGACTTTTCTCTTACTTTTAAGCATAGCAGCAGAAGGATGTTTGTGTGTGTGTGTGTGTGTGTGTGTGTGTGTGTGTGTGTGTGTCTATGTGTAGAATGCTGTTTACATTATCTGGGGTAAGCTCACATTTCTTCCTCAAACATCCAAAATTACTTATCCTTTATGGTCCAACCAAAATGACATATCCAATAAGACCTCCTCTCCTCTATATTCTCCCTCCTCTTCTTGTCATTGGGAAGTAGTTGTAGTATAGTAGAAGGTTCTAACTCTGTTTTTTTTTTCTTTTTTCGGTGGGGAGGGGAGAAAATTGGGATTAAGTGACTTTTCCAGGACCATACAGCTACTTAAGTTCCTGAGATCAGATCTGAGTCTTAGGTCCGGCCAACTACAGGGCCAATGTTCTATCATTCCACCACCTAGCTGCCCCAAGAATTCTAACTCTAGAGCTACAACTCATTTTAAGAACTGGCCTGTTACTGAATACTTGCATGCCTTGTAGAAGTCATTAAATGGTTTAGAAACTACTTTCTCATTTGTAAAATAAAGATAAGGATGACTAGATTATTCACCTGTACTACATGGTATTGTGAAGATCAAGTTATATTGTATGTGGGGTGGCTAGGTGGCACAGTGTATAGAGCACCGGCCCTGGAGTCAGGAGGACCTGAGTTCAAATCCAGCCTTAGACACTTAACACAAAGCTAGTCATGTGACCTTGGACAAGTCACTTAACCCTAATTGTCCTACCTTCCCCACTCCCCCAAAAAGCAAAAATAAAGTTATATTGTATGTAAAGCTGTATATACTTATTAGCTATTATATGGTATTTTCTGAATCTACTTGTAAAAATGACTGATTATGTTAAATAGAATAGTAGGCACGCTGCTAGTTTCAATATTTCCTCAGGTATGAGCAATAGGACTCTAGGCAAGCCGCTTTCTCTTTCAATGTCATAATTTCCTCATCTATAAAATGGAAATAATGTTTTCACTCTCTACCTCATAGATAGATGGATAGGTAGATAGGTAGGTAGACAGACAGACAGATGGATGGATGGACAGAAGGACAGACGGATAGACAGACAGACACAGACAGATAGATAGATAGATAGATAGATAGATAGATAGATAGATAGATAGA
>NW_027187358.1:15809289-15815510 GCF_028583685.1 Petaurus breviceps papuanus
AGATAGATAGATAGATAGATAGATAGATAGATAGATAGATAGATAGATAGATATTAGGCATTCTGAATTCTCAAAAGAAATTTAGGTAAATAATTCAAACATATGTATGTGTGTTTACAGAGACAGAGAAAAATAGAGATACCGAGGCAGGGTGACAAAGAAATAGAGAAAGAGAGACAGATAGGACATAGCATTTCATTGGTAAATAGAATTATTAGATGAGGAATCCCCAGCTATCAAATGAGGACACCACCTTCTCTGCAGTTTATAGAATCATCAAGAGGAGCTCAGAGCACTGAGAGGATAAGTAACTTGATTAGAATCAAAGAACAAGTATGTGTCAAAGATGAGACCTGAAACTCAATTTTTTCAACTTATGACTTATAATATTTCTTCTGGCTCCAGCCCTATGATTTTGTCGGTTGTCTGTCTAAAACAGTACAATAATGGTTTGTTCTTTCAATCTCAGAAATTCCTTGAGGGCAAGAAATGTGTTTTAAATTCTCTATTTTTATCACAATTCTGGGCAAGTAGGAAGGACTAGGCAAGAGGTTAATGTCAATTTGTTCTCTATTTATTCTCTTCAATTTATTTTGTTTATATTTTGCTTTTATATAGTTTTTAAAATATTATCTCACATATTAGATTGCAAGTCGCCTGAGGGAAGGGACTTTTTTTAAACTTTCTTTTTTATCTTCTGTGCTTAGTATTGTTCCTGGCACATACTAGGTTCTTAACAAAATGTTCTTGATTTGATTTGGAAAGTCTAATAATTTTAAGGCTACTATATTCTATACAATGTTTTAACAAATGTAAGCATGTTCTGAAAGACACATAGGTATTTTGGTAATTTTGAAATTTTTTTCCAATCTGAGCCTTTCTTAAACTCCTTTACTTACTCATGTTCTTTTCCTGGTTTCTCAGAATGCATATACCCCAAGATCCTTACTTCTTTTCTTCCCATCCTTTCTCTATTGTTTACATTATCGCTTTCATCAGACCTTTGTGCAGTTAACTCTTACCTCTTCCTTGAGTTAGGGGTATGCACTTGTAGGTCCATGACAGATTTTTCCTTATGGATTTCCTACTAGCATTCTCTAATCCCATTTGGCCAAAGAAGCACTCATCTTTCCCTGCTAAAAATCTAGATTCTCATAATTAATATATTGAAGTTCTCTGTGTCAAGAGATTCAAAACCTTCAAGCCATCTTTGATTTTACCTTTGCACTCATCCATATCCAATCAGTAATTCACCTTTGCAGCACTCAAATGGGTCTTTGATTTCACAGACCATTTATCCTTATCATACCTTCACCATTTTACCAAGCCATCCTTTTGTATTATTACATATTTTCTTGATGATATCTCTTACTCCTTCCCTTCTTAGAAGTTCCTCATTGGTTATATGCTACAGTCTACTCTTAACCACCATATGCTTCTCTATTCCCTATGTATGATGGAGAGGAGGGAGGGAGGAAACAAACATTAACTAAACACACCCTAGATGCCAGATACTGTGCTAAGTGATTTATAAGTATTATTCCATTTAATCTTCACAACAAAATTGGGAAGTGGGTGCTATTATTTTCTCCATTTTACCATTGAGGAAACAGGCAAACAGAAGTTATGTGATTTCCTCAGGATTGATCATGCAGCTAGAAAATACTTGAGATTGTATTTGAACTCAAATTTTCCTGCCTCTAAGTCCAGAACTATATCAACTGATCTACCTAGCTGCTATAGATATCATGTCATGTTTGAGGAAAAACAGTGAAATACATTTTATTGGATCGCAGATTATATGAAGGGCAGTGAGGCATAAGAAGACTAGAATGACAGTGTGAGGGGCCAGGTTAAAGTTCATAATAGTGAACAATCTCAAAACATTATCCATTCAAATGTGAACCAAAATCTAAGCAACAGACATTCTTCATCTACTGTGATTTTCTTATGAGAATGGTCAGGCCAAATTCTTTTGTGTTGTTATAGACCACTACTCAATGTTTCTACAATTCTACTACTACAATGTTTCCAGACTTGCTGCAAGCAGTCATATATAGTCATACACAAACATCTCCTGGAGGACTTCACCATAGAATCCCTCTTCACCTTGGGTTCTATAAGTGACTCTCCTCTATCATCCGATAAATGCCCTTCACATTCAGAAATCTTGCTTTTTGCCTTACCTGATGTTGCTTATCAAATCATCTAATAGAGTTATTTCTGTTGTATTTTTTTCCAAGGGAAATAGATTTCAAAAAGGCTTATAGGGGATATAAAATCAAAACCCATCATTTTATAGATGAGAAACTAGAGAATGGAAAGGGATGGAACATTTTCATAGTCACACTAGTAAGTGTTTGTGGTAAGATTGAAAATTATATCATAATGACACCAAGTCCTGTGAGCTATATACTACACTACACTGAATAATGAATGGATTTGATATATGAATGGTAGAACCTTAATGGAAAACATCTTTAAAATGTATTTTGTTCCACAAAACTAAATATTTTCAATATTGACCAAAGGGTAAACAAAGAGGTTTAGCTACAGTAATCTGCTGAATGTCTTTTGGGAAAGATTGCTTGTTCCTTCTAATACTTTCATCAATAATACCACCAATTGGGGTGGCCAGGTAGCACAGAGAGTAAGAGCACCAGCTCCACTGTTGGGATGACTTGTGGATCGAATCTGGGCTCAGACACTTAGCACCCAGCCAGAAACACCTGGCTGTGTTACCTTGAGCAATTTACTTAACCGCAATTGCTTAGGGGTGTCCAGGTGGCTCAGCAAGTAAGAGCACCGGCTCCAGTGTTGGGATGACCTGGGGTTCAAATCTGTTCTCAGATACTTAGCACCACACCCAGAAATAACTGGCCATGTAACCTTGAGCAAGTTACTTAACCCTGATTGCTTTAAAAAAAAATAATACCACCAATCCTTATAAAGATGACCTTCAGAAAGATTTTTATATAGCACAGAGTGTAGTTATATGGGCTGGTAGTCATTAACATTCTATTGGCTATATTTTTGGGAAAAAAGGGTAATATTGAAGTCATAAATATTTTTTCTCCATGTCTTTGATATCTTGCCCAAATTTAGGTACCTTGAACATCAATTCCTAAATATACTCATAATTGTGTCTCTTGAAGCATGAATCTCCTGTATATTTTATTTAATCTAATTGCTTTTCTTCTCTCTCTCTCTCTCTTTTCTTCTCTTTTTCTTATTTTGATGTAATGTCTACCTTCAAAAAATCATATTCAGCACTTAGATGTGAGGGTCCAAGCAGGATTAATCACTGTCCTTTATGGTGAAAAGTTTGTTACAGCGATGTTTATAATATTTTCCATTATTATGTTGTCTTCTTTTTATTTTCTTTTTACCCCTCAAATGCCCTTGAGATGATTTTGCGTAATGGATTTCTTGCCAAACTGGTTTTGCCTTTCCTTTCCTTCCCTTTACTTTCTGCTTTCCCTTTCCTTTCCCCATTTTCCTTCCCCTTCCTCCTCCCCCCCTATCTTCTCTTTGTCTCTTTTTTTAATGGATTCTGCTCATTATTTTTCTTTGTAAGTTTTGGCAAACATTTATTTTACAAACTAGTATCACTTTCTGCTCCTATATCTCTTTGCTTGGAAAAGAAGCCAAATGTTCACTCCCCCATAGATTGGGAAAGCTGAGTCTATTGATTCAACCTTACTCAGCTGAGATTAAAAAGAGCTGATAGAGTCACAGTCTATGAAAACTTTTATTCTTTAACAAAGCATACCAGAGCTCACATATAGGAAAATTGTACTTTTCTGTTCCTTAAAGCTCAACCTTCTGGAACACCAGCAATGATTCTGGATTAGCAATGAAAAAAATAGCTATTAAAAATTCCATGTATTTTATATAATGTGTAGAACCAGCCTCAGATCTATTAATTTAGAAATCCATTTAAAGTAAGACCACTGCTTTAACTAACTTGACTTTCTTATTTCCGTTGGTTAACTTTAGTCCTTCCTATGTAATATCAGACAGTAGATTAGAAGCAACCAAAGAGTGAATAGAAAGAAAAAGGAGAAACTAAACAATTACTAGAAGATTATTAGCTGGGAATTGACAGCTGACACTGAGGAAACAGGAGGTAGAGGCAACAGAACAAAAACAACAATAAAACTGTCTGGTAGCCATTTAGTTAGAGGGGGAAATGATCCCATACTCCCATAGATTGAACTCATCAATATAATTGGCTTATAAATGCTAGTCTTTATTATTGTCACTAATAAACTTTATTTAATATGCTTTCATGAAACAGTAAACATAAAATATTTCAGTGTATAAAATTTTAGTAAACTGAAAAATTCACACCATATAGCCATTCTTAGAAATGCCAGAAAATTTACGTGTCACTGTAATATCTGGATAGGAATCAAATTATACTACATAACATTTGCTCTTTCTATTGCCCATTGCCAATGGGGATATCAAAAGTACATTCCTATGATGCTCTTCCCAAGGCATTTTGAATAGAGAGTGCTTTTGTGTTTGAAATGGACTACTTTTTATTCTTTCAGTTTTTGTACAATAAATAATGCTCCCTAGGAAGAAATTAGGCAATTAGAAGGATCATTAACTATTTCAAGTCAACAAAGTACCACTGAGTACATTTAAGTAATAACTAGTGAATTAATATTGATATATACTATGAGTGGAAAAAAATTCTAGGAGGTACTTTTGAAGATTCATTAGTTTGCATTATACTCAGTGTGAGACATTCTGTGCAGTAGAATAAAGGATTTATTTACTTAACCTATAGACCAGACCAAGGAATTGATTCCTTGGACATCTGTTTAGGCTTCTTGGCAGTAGACTTTATCAAAAGTGCTGAACCTGAAACCAGGAAGGCAGCCTTAAATACTGTTTAGCTACATGACTACTCAAGCCACTTAACCTGTCTCAGGTTTATTTTTTTTTTCATAATTAAGATGAGGTTAATAATAGCACCTACTAGATGCCCAGCAATTGGGGGAAAGGCTAAATAAGCTGTGGTACATTATTGTGATGAAATATTATTATGTCATAAGAAATGACAAGCATGACTTCAGCAAGAATGACTTCAGCAAAACCTGGAAAGACGTACATGAACTGATACAAAGCAAAGTGAACACGACCAGAACATTGTACAAAAGAACACTAGTATTGTATGATGAACTATGACTTTGCTTTTCTCAGCAATACAATGATCCAAGACAATCTAAGACATCATTAGACCCAAGGTCTAATGATGAAGCAAATTATTTGCCTCTAGAAAAAGAACTGATATTATTTTAATATAGACTGAAGCATGCTATTTTCTCTTTCATTCTTTTTCTTTTATTCAAGTCTTCTTGTACAAAATGAGTAATAAGGAAATGGTTTACATGATTGCTTACCATCTCAGAGAGAGAAAAAAGGAGGGAGGGAAGGAGGGATAGAATTTGGAACTCAAAATGTAAAAGAAAAAGAAATGTTAAAAGATTGTTTTAAAATATAATTGAGTGAAAATAAAATATATTTTAAAAATAATAGTTCTTACTTTGCAGGGTGTTGTGAAGATAAATGAGATATTTCTAAAGTGCTTCTTGAAACTTAAAACACTATATAAATGAGTTATTGTGATTATTTCATCATTTAAATGATTACAAATAATCATTTAAATAGGTCTGTGTATATAATGTATGATGTACTCTCATATATGCATTTATTATTCACATATACACATTCACACATACTCCCATATTTATTTAGATATATACACAGATATGTACCCTTTTCAATCCATTTGATCATTTTTCCTCGTTCAATGGATATTCAATATTTAATTGTGACCCTTGGTGTCTGGTTGGTAAGGTTTTACCACCTTTGTTTTTGCCTAAACAAAATCTACCATGCTCCTTTTTGCCACCCTCATGCCTTGCTACATTGTGTGTGGTCCCTTTCCAGCTCTAGATATGAAGAAAAACAACCAAATCAGTACTGTCATTTATGCAATTGACATCATAATAAATTTTATTATGACTGCAATCACCAAAAACCCTTTAATTCCCTGATCCCCTATTAGGTATTTCCCCCAATTAGATTGTAAATTTCTTGAGGGCTAATGCTGTCTTGCTTGTTAGTATTTGAACAGTGTTTGATACAGTAAGTACTGGAAAGAAAGAAAGAAAGAAAGAAAGAAAGAAAGAAAGAAAGAAAGA
>NW_027187358.1:15815610-15901632 GCF_028583685.1 Petaurus breviceps papuanus
AGAAAGAAAGAAAGAAAGAAAGAAAGAAAGAAAGAAAGAAAGAAAAAGAAAGAAAGAAAGAAAGAAAGAAAGAGAGAAAGAGAAAGAAAGAAAGAAAGAAAGAGAGAGAGAAAGAAAGAGAGAAAGAGAGAAAGAAAGAAAGAAAGAAAGAAGGAAGGAAGGAAGGAAGGAAGGAAGGAAGGAAGGAAGGAAGGAAGGAAGGAAGGAAGGAAGGAAAGAAAGAAAGAAGAAAGAAAGAAAGAAAGAAAGAAAGAAAGAAAGAAAGAAAGAAAGAAAGAAAGAAAGAAAGAAAGAAAGAAAAGCAGTTATTGTTGTCTTTCATGCTCAGAAAGGACCAAAATGGCATCACTTAGTTGGGGCCAAGGTACAGTGTGTCCAGCTGTGGCTGATCAGATCAGTGCAAGCTCAGAAGGCCTCTACCACAAGTTGGTCACAAATAGTTCATAAGCATTTTGAATGAAGATATGTCTAAATTTGTCTCTCTTACATCTCTTTTGAGTTACTGCAATCCTGCTTTGTTCATAGATGCCAGCACCTTTTCTGATTCAGGCATGCCATGCTGGCAGTCCTGGGCCACTGTCTCCCATGCTTCACAATTGATTCCAAAGTTCTTCAGAGAGAACATGAGAGTTTCCTAGTATCACCTCTTCTGACCTCTGTGTGAGCTGTTGCCTCATGTGAATTCTCCATAAAATAGTCTTTTAGGCAAATGCACGTTTGGCATTCAAACAACCAACATGACCAGTAGAGTTTGAATGTTTAGCAGTTTAGCTCAAAAAAGGACATCAGAGTCTGTTACCTTATCTTGTTGGGTGGTCTTCAGAATCTTCCTGAGACAATTCAAATGGAAGTGATTCAATTTTTTGTCATGGTGCTGTTATACTATCCAGGTTTCAAGGGTATTCAACAATGAAGTCAGCAAAATGGCTCTGTAGACTTTCAGTTTGGTAGGCAGTCTAATAGCTCTTCTCTCCCCCATTGTCCTTTGGAGTTTCCCAAATGCTAAGCTATCTCTGGAGATATGTGCATCAACCTCATCATCTATATGGACATCCCTAAAAAGTACACTGATAAAGTAAGTGAAATTATTCACAGCATTCAACATCTCTCCATTTGCTCTAATTATTCCACATATGGATCATGCTGGCTAATGAAGAACCTCTGTTTTCTTGGTGTTGTCAGGCCAAGATCAGCACAAGTGGCAAAGAATCAATTCATACTCAGTCCATGCATCTCAGCCTCAGGAGCTACATTGAGGGCACACTCATCTGCAAACAAAAAAATCATACTTCAATTCTCCTTCCACTTTAGTCTTGGCTTATAAGTTTTTCAAGTTAAGTAATTTACCATAAGTACAGTAGTTAACCTTGATTCCATTTTCATCTTTGTTGAAGGTGTATGACAACATTGCTGAAAACATCATGCTAAAAGACATGGGAGCAAGCACCCAGCTCTGCTTCGCTCCATTGGTGACTGGGAAAGCATGAAAGCATTGTCCATTATCCAGAACCATCATGGAACTGACTTGTAATATTGAAGAACTTCTCCAGGCAACCAAATTTTGCCATGATTTTCAACAGGCCTTCATGACTGACAATATGAAAAACCTTGGTCAGATGGATGAGTGTGGTGCTCTCTGCATTTCTCCTGGACTTGGGAGGCAAACACCATGTCAACCATTCCTTGAAATCACACTTGTTCTCAGGTAGATGACCATCTTCCAGGTGAAGAATCAATTTATTAAGGGGTACTCTGACAAGCATCTTACCAGAAATGACTAATAGAGACCTCTCTGTGATTGTCACAAAACCTACTATTTCCTTTCCCTTTATAGAGATGAACATTAGAGGTATCCTTGATCTCCTGGGGGATAACCTCCTCTTGCCATATAACCTGGACAATTTTAGTCAGCTTTTGTATGAGCAGTGGACCTTCTACCTTGTAAATCTCAGCTGGAATAGAATCATCACCTGGAGCTTTGTCACATGAGAGGAACCTAATGACATTTAAAACTACTTCCTCAATTGCAAAGAGCATGGGGCCTAGAGTGAGGAAGACGAGTTTCAATCTCAGATATTTACTAGCTGTGCAAACCTGGGCAAGTCACTTAAACTTAGCCTTTGTTTCCTCATCTTTAAAAATGGCATAATAATAGCACCTACCACCTATGTTTGCTGTGAGGATCAAATGAGATAATAATTGTAAAGTGCTCAGGCACTATACCTGCCCCTAATCAGTAGTATATAAATATTAGGTATTAACTTTCTAAAAATATATTTTGTAATATTTTAATAAGTATGAAATGCTGTGCTCTTTTATAAACTTATGTGTGAATCCTATGTGTTTTTATTTTACATATTTAATAGCATTATTCTGAAGAGTACATATCATTCACCAGAATGTCAAAGGGTACATGACCAAAAAAGAAAAAGTTAAGAAATTTTGATCAGATCTAAACCCCTAATTTCATAGATGAGAGAACTGATTCTGTAGGGATTAAGTGATTTGCTTAAGGTGAAATAGCTAGTAATTGGCAGAATCATAACTTAAATTAGGCTCTCAAACTCTATCTCCGAGGATCTTTTTATTCTACCTCTAGAACAGGGCACCTGTCAGTGTCCCATCAACTTTCTAAGACTATAAGTTCCAGCTGAGTTGTTTTTTTTTACATTAGAGAAATGGCTTTCCATAAGGGTAATTTCTCATGCTTAAGAAAACCTCAGCTTGAACTCTTTCTATATATGCTTATATGTGTGAATACATGTTTTTAAGGTACTGCTATAATTGTTATAGTATGAGTAAAACAACTGCATAGAGGAAGAGCATACAAATTAGAAAGTGCTGAACAGTATCGTGAAGTATGTAACTTCACCTTGTGTTTACTCTGTGCTCACAGATTAAAGATGATAAAGTCCTGATGGGATCCCGAAATACACAGAGAGATATGAAAGTTTTTTTAATTCAACAAATGCAATAATCCTGGGATTATTGTGATTGTTTCAAATGCCTTTGAATTAATTTGGTTACTACCATATGCTACAGATTTTCCAAGTCCAAGCTCTTTAACTGTAACTAATTTAATTCCAGGTGTTATTATTTTTACTAATATGAATATCTCATAGGATTGTTTACAAAACTTAAAGCAAACTATTTTATATAGCTCAAATACACTCAATGACTCAGACTATCTCCTAAATTCTCAAATAAACTGCTCATTTTCTCCTAATATTGTATATTATTTTAAAAAATTAGCACTTAGGGAACAATTATTGTCAAATAGTATACATGATATCCCAAAGTTCAACTTCATTGTCAAACATGTTTGTCCTTAAGATTGCCCAGGTATATATTTGACTTATGATTACTTTCTCTTCTCACTTCATTAGAGTCAACATTATTTGAATGCTAAGTCTACAGTGGGGAAAAACCAAGGTTTACATCCTGCCTCCTATATCCTTTTGGCCATTATGGAAAAGTAACTGAACTTAGTTACTCATCTATAAAGTTGGGTAATAACTGCTGTGACTATCTCAAAGGTTTGTTATGAGGTTCAAATAAGATGATAAAAAGTGCTGTTAAAATGCCAGTTGTTATTATAAGAGCTATTTACAGAATGGGTTGGGGAAGGTACAGAGAAAAAAAAGATTAAAATTTCTCAAGATTTCAAGACATGTTGGATGAGTAAAAACAGTTTTATTTTCTCCAAAAGAATTGGAAATTTCATCAAAAACAGTCATAGTTTATGATGCTGAAGCTTCTCTGAATATGGATAAGAATTAGAAAAAACAGCCAAAATTACATAAGTAATATTTGTTTGTGCAATGTGTAGAAAAAACCATTTAGAAACTGGATATCACTTTCATTTGGAAACAACATTAGCATAGCCCCTGGATATGTACAGCTGAATCAACATGCTTTTAACTGCACAACTCTAATTACATTTAATAGATTGAACCACTTGTTAATGAAATGCAAAGATCATTCTCTACTAAAAAATCCAATGCTGATTTCAGATGTTCTGAGATTTTATATGTCTGTTGTTTCCAGTTGTTTTATTTTTTTAATGACAAGACTTTTGTGAAGTAAGTAAAAGTGGTCAAAATGAAAAGGAAGGAAGGAAGGAAGAAAGAAAGAAAGGAAGCAAAAAGGATGGATAGAAGGAAGGAAGAAAGGTAGGAGGGAGGGAAGGTAGGATGGTAGGAGGGAGAGAAGGTAGGATGGAAGGAAGGAAGTAAGGAAAGAAGGAGGGAAGGAAGGAAGGAAAGAAGGAAGGAAAGAAGGAAGGAAGGAAGGAAGGAAGGAAGGAAGGAAGGAAGGAAGGAAGGAAGGAAGAAAGGAAGGAAGGAAGAAAGGAAGGAAGGAAGGAAGGAAGGAAGGAAGGAAGGAAGGAAGGAAGGAAGGAAGGAAGGAAGGAAGGAAGGAAAAATTGTAAGCACCTACTATGTGTCAGGCCCTATGTTAAGTGTTTTACAAATATCTCACTAGATTTTCACAATAACTTTGTGAGACAGATGCCATTATTATTACCATTTTACATTTGAGGAAACTGAAACAGAGTCTAAGGGACTTATTCAGGGTAACATAGCTAGGATGTATCTGAGGCCTAATTTAAACACATCTCCCAGACTCCAACCCCAATGTTTCTTCCACTGTTCCAGCTCGTCACCTTCATGGAAAACTAGATGGGAAATACAGTTTACTCATTAGAAGAAAACAAGTTCTTTGATTTAAAATGTAAGGTTATCATCAAAAAGCATTTACTAAAGGAACTAATTATCTGCCTTTGGAATAATAAGTGCTTCATGAAGAGAATTACAGAAATACTGTACAGTCCTTGACCTTTGAGGGGCTAATGATTAAGAAAGGTAATAGTGATTCAAGTGCATAGATAACAAAAGTGGAGGCAGCTTTACCAAATCATTAAACCAAAATGGAGAGAGACATTAAAGTGTGGCTAATATATACTGAGAGAAGGGGGGTAGTAAACAGAGCAATGGGCTAGGTTTAGTCCGGGGTCCGGTACTAACATGGGGAGACTGGGTAAATAACTCAGCTTCTATGGGATAAGACAACAAACTGTCTCCATGGAGATGTTCTGAAAAAAAAGGTAGCAGATAAGCAGGTGATTTTAAAAGTATGAAAACTAGACAAACACTAGTCATAAATTCATTACCATCTTGCTACTTCGTGTTTCTTTTGACTTTTCCAACTAAATTAAACTCAAGGACCAGGACTTATACTTCATTTATAATATTATAGTGTTGGGCATTAAGGCTTCTCTGGGTCCCTCTTGCATACCCCACCAAGGTTATTTTGTCTAGCATTAAAAAGACCTCCTATAATCTGGAGTCACCCATGCTTTTTCATTTCTATTTTGTATTACTTCCCTTCCCATTCAATATTCTAGATAATTCCAACTCTTTTTTTTTTTTACCTTTTTTTTAGAAGGGGGAAGGCAGGGCAATTGGGGTTAAGTGACTTGCCCAATGTCATACGACTAGTAAGTGTTAAGTATCTGAGGTCCAATTTGAACTCAGATCCTCCTGACTCCAGGGCCTCTGTTCCCTGTGGCACCTAGCTGGCACAAATCCCAAATATTTTCTAACCCTCAAAGATGACTTGCCTCTGTGCTTTTATTCACACTGCTACCTTTGCTTAGAAAATCTTCCCTTTCTCTCTCTGCCTATTTAATTTAATTTATTTCCTACCCATCTTTTAAGGACCAATGCAAATATAACCTTCTTGTGAAATATTTCCTATTTCTTAAGTTCCTAATGATCCTCTCTCATCACACCTCACAAGATAATTTGCTTTGTGTGTTTCTTGTGTAATATGATTTTGTTTTTGTTTTTGGCCTGTATAGGCATTTGTTCCTCCCAAGACTAAAAATTTCATGAAGGCAAAGATATTCCATCTAAATTTTGGATCACATTTAACAACAAAATGGTACTTTCAGTACCTTAATTGCTTAGTATATGCTAATTGAATTCAGGAGGAGTCAACCTGGTGATAAAGGTTTGGCTTTGGCATTGAGAAAGTCTGGACTGAAGTTCTCTCTCTGTTTAACACATGTCAATAGCATGGTCACTGGTAATTTTCACAGTTCCTCAGGTAATTAGCTCCTTAAAACTCCTTAAATCTAAAAGTTTAGGATGAGTTGTTGACTTCCATCAATGAAGGTAGTACCCATTCTATTTTGATTACAAATCCAGACACCCTTATGCCCCTTAAGAATTTGGAGAAAGTAGGGGCGGCCAGGTAGCACAGCGAGTAAGAGCACCGGCTCCAGTGTTTGAGAAGACCTGGAGATCGAATCCCGGGCACAGACACTTAGCATCCACCCAGAAACACCTGGCCGTGTAACCTTGAGCAAGTTACTTAACCCCAATTGCTTAGGGGCGGCCAGGTGGCTCAGCGAGTAAGAGCACAGGCTCCAGTGTCGGGATGACATGGATCAAATCCGGGCTCAGATACTCAGCACCACACCAAGAAATAATAACTGGCCGTGTAACCTTGAGCAAGTTACTTAACCCACATTGCTTTAAAAAAAAAAAGAATTTGGAGAAAGTAGACACTTGAGAATATACATATAGAATTGACTTGTTAGGAAGGGGACAAGAAAATATGACTATATTTCTGAGAATTCATCCAGCTGTCACATAATATAGTATATAATACTTAACATTATAAAATTATACGTGTTGAAATATGTGTGTGCATGTGTGTAGACAGACATAGATAGATAGATAGATAGATAGATAGATAGATAGATAGATAGATAGATAGATGGTACAAGGGAAGTAAGAAGGGGAAGCACAAGCCTTTACTTAGTCTTCCTTAAAAGATAAATGATTAATTTCTTTAAAATGTAGAATAAAGGTGCAGCTAGGTGGTGCAGTGAGTAGAGCACCGGCCCTGTAGTCAGGAGGACCTAATCTCAGATCCGGCCTCAGACACTTAGCACACACACACACACACACAAACCTAGCTGTGTGACCTTGGGAAAGTTACTTAAGCCCAATTGCCCTCCAAATAGCAAAAGAAATAAAAAATAAAAATAAACAAAATGTAGAATAAAGTGTCATTAAAAAAAAAACCTACCTGGTAAAATATTTCTCTACTTGTGCTTGTTCCAAAAATAAGTACAGGGAAATTATTTTGATGGAAAATTTTTTACCCTTTTGCCTCTCTTATTACAGTTCCTCTACTTTTGGTGAGTTGTCACATTCATGCTCTCTGTATATACTGTATCTTCTAATAATGATAAAGTCCTCAAGAGTTACATGTATCATCTTCCCATATAGAAATATAAAAACAGTTTAACTTTATTGAGTTCCTTGTGATTTCTCTTTCATGTTTACCTTCTTATGTTTCTCTTTCTTCTTTTGTTTGAATGTGAAATTTTCTATTCAGCTCTGATTTTTTTTCATCAGGAATGCCTGAAAGTCCTTTCTTCCATTAAACATAAATGTTCCCCTGAAAGAATCAAACTCAGTTTTGTTTGGCAGGAAATTCTTGGTTGTAATTCTAGCTTCTTTGCCTTCCAGAATATTATATTCAAAGCCATCTGCTCCTTTAACATGGAAACTACTAAATTTTGAGTGATCCTGACTATCACTCCACAGTATTTGAATTGTTTCTTTCTGGGTGCTTGTAACATTTTCTCCTTAACCTGGGAGTTCTGGAATTTGCCTATAATATTCCTGGGAGTTCTCATTTTGGGATCTCTTTCAGGAGATGATTGGTGGATTCTAGCCTCTGGATCTAAGATATAAGGGCTGGTTTCCTTTATAATTTCTTGAAATATATTGTGTAGACTCTTCTTTTCATCATGGCTTTCAGGTAGTCCAATAGTTCTTCAATTATTTTTCCTTAATCTATTGTTCAGGATAGTTATTTTTCAAATGAGGTATTTTACATTTTCTTCTACTTTTTTTCTTCTTTTGATTTTATTTAGTTGCTTCTTTTTTTCCTTTGTATCTTTTGATATTTTAAGTTTTCAACAATCACTTTTATAAGATTTTGAGTTCTAACTTTTCCCCGCTCACTCCCTTTACCCCTCCCCAAGATGACATGAAATCTGATATAGGCTACACATGAACAATCATATTAAAAATATTTCCACATCACTCATGTTATAAAGACTAATAAGAACTGAAGGGACTAATCACAAGAAAGAAAGAAAAATCAAAACAAAAAGAGAAAATAGTACATTTTGATCTGCATTCGGATTTAATAGTTTTTTTCTCTGGATGTGCATAGCATTTTCTATCAGGAGTCTTTTGGAATTGTCTTAGATCATTGAATTGCTGAAAGGAGCTAGGTCTATCAAAGCTGGTCATCACACAATGTTGATGGTATTGTGTAAAATATTTTCTGGTTCTACTCACTTCACTGAGTATCAGTTCATGTAATTCTTTCCAGGTTTTTTTTTTTTTTCTGAAATATGCCTGCTCATCATTTCTTATGGAACAATAATATTCCATTATATTTATATACAATAACTTGTTCAGCCATCCTCCAATTTATAGGTATCCCCTCAATTTCCAAACTTTTCCTACCATAAAAAGAACTGTTATATATATATATATATATATATATATATATATATATATATTTGCACTTATGGGTCCTTTTCCTCTTTGTATGATCTCTTTGGGATACAAACTTGATAATTGTATTCTTGAGAAAAAGGATATGCACAGTTTTACTACCCTTTGGGCAATCCAAATTGCTCTCCAGAATGGTTGGTTTAGTTCAAATCTCTACCAACAATGTATTAGTGTTCCAATTTTCCACCTCTTTTTCAACATTTATCATTTTCCTACTTTGTCATGTGAGCCAATCTGATAGGTGTGATGTGGTGCCTCAGAGCTTTTCTAAATTGCATTTCTCTGATCAATAGTGATTCAGAGATTTTTTTTCATATTAGTATAGAAAGCTTTAATTTCTTCATCTGAAATCTGTCAGTTCATATTCTTTGACCATTTATCATTTGGGGAATGTTTATTGCTTCTTGGTGTTTCATTGAATCATTGATTTCTACTTGCCTACTTCTAATTTGTAGGCCATTATTTTCTTTAGTGTGCATTTAATGTATCTCTTTATTATTAAGCCATTTCTGTTTTTTAGGGTGTTATTTTCTTTACCACTTTTTTTGCCTTTTACCAAATTGTTAATTTTCTTTTCACAATTTACTTACATCACTATCATTTCTTTTCTAAAAATTTCATCTACCCCTCTTACCTCTTTATTTAACTCTTCCAGGAATTCTTGTTAGAGTTTTGTCCAATTCATATTTTTCTTTGAGACTCTGCTTGTATCTGTTTTCACATTATTGTCTTCTGAGATTTTGTCTTGGTCTTCCCTGTCACAATAATAGCTTTTTATGGTCATTTTGTTTGTTTTCTGATTTTTGCAACTTATTTCTTGACTTTGAACTTTGTTACAGTTGGAATCTGCTCACCTGGGGGTGAAGAGGCACTGTTGTAAGCTTTAGGCATTTTTATATTGCTGTTTTCAGAGCTACTTCTGGGAGTCTACAAGTTTTCAGTGCTTCTAAGATGTTATGTTCCATGGAGAGGTGGGATCACTGCTCTCCTGGTCTGAGCTCTTCCTGGTCAGGAAGCATTGTTTCTCCTCTGTAGCTGCAAATGCTAGTGCTTCTCTTGGCCCTGGAACTGCAGTGAGGTCTCCTGTTCTCCTGTAATCTCAAGCAGTAGTACTCCTTTATGCCTTGAAACTACGACTGAAAACTTTTCGCTTGCAACTGAACACAAACTTTCTTTTTGCCAGAGAACGGTGACCCAAAACTGTGTGTGGACAAAGGAGTTCCAATCAGTGCCAATTGTATCCAGTGCTAGCAAAAAGTCCCCTGCAATCTTTTTTCTGATCAGTTTCTCAACCCCCTTTCTTTCTTTGGGCTGAAAGTTTCTGAAGTTGCTGCTGCTACTGTTGAAGCTGCCTCCAAGGTCCACAACTAGTGCTGCCATCATCTGTACTCCAGACCTGTCTTCACCCCAGTGTCACAGACCTCTCCTGTTGACCTTCTAAGCTATCTTGGACTGGAAAAATGTTTCATCTTATGTTGGCTCTGCAACTCTAAAATTTGATTTGTTGTGTTATTTCTAAGTTGTTTAGAGGAGAATGTTGGAAGAATTTGGCTAGGTTGCTGTCTCTATTATCATGGCTCCACCCCTAACCCATTATTTTTCATCTAAATAAGGGTCATAATTGATATTTGTCAGCTAGTGACTTAAAGGCAAGGGTATTATAAAATTACACATATTTGTCAAATACATCTCTAAGATCTCTTCTAATTTTGACCTATAATTATTGTCACATTTCTTATAATCACAAATAAAGGACTATTTGATGATTACATGTTTTTGTCTCAAAACCTAGCATATTACCAAAACATAAACAGTTAACTTAAACAAAGTAAGCATTTAATATATATTTGTTGAATGAGTCAAAGATGAAATTAAGATGATGGTTTATAAAGAAATGTAAGTAACTCTCAGGGCAATTTTAATTTTATTGGAGAACTTGCCCTTTGACATGCAAAACATATAGCTATGATTGTGGGCATTACAGTTGAATTCAAGGGTCCTACTTAGCTCCTACTCCAATCATGCCAAAGCAATAACTTAGCTTCTCCTGCTCCCCAGATTGCCCCATTACACTACTTTTTGGAAGAAACCTTTGAGCTATTTTGGGAACAAATAAAAATCAGGGACAGAGGAAATCTAGGAGTTCACTGGGTGCCTCAGAAGGAGTAGCGAAGGCAAACAAGTAATGCCTTTTTCTATTCAATATCCTCTGCATTCTGTACCACTCTGTCTTCTGTATTCATTTTTAACAACTGTGCTGAGAGGTGAGGGGAGACCTTCCCAAGCCAATGCTGTATTTATGTTGCCTTAGTCCTGCAGTGACAGTGATAGAAATGCTTGGATCAAGAATTCAGATAGCTAGAGTTTATAGGAGTCTGTTTTAAAATGGCCTCATTTGTTCTCAATAGAGATATTATTCATGCAGATTCTGTACATAACAAAGAAGCATTTTCTTCCCTCTGGTTAGCAATAATCCCCAAGAGGTGTGTGAGATGCACACCAGTTTAGAATGGTCTGTGGGGTTGCTACTCTGAATGCTGTCCTAGCATTCACAATGCAGAAGTGTGGGATCCAATGTGCATCAAGATTGTACCCATATATCAAATATACCTGTTGAGTCATTCTAATGCAAAATGAGTAATTCCGCCTGCCAGGGCAGCACACAATAAAACTTCCTCATCCACTTATTTCATGTTTCACCGCCTTCAATAGCTTTTATATGCTAAACACAGTTTAATCTTCACCAGGTACCCTTCTGTTCCATGGATTTAACCACCTCCATGGAGAGGCCAAAGAAAATTTTGGGGAGAGACATTTTTAGGGATGTCAAACAGGACTTAGGATGGGATAAGAAAAGGAGAAAAATATTTCAATTTCAGTTTCAAGAAACTAGGTTCCAAAGTGAATAAAGCCTTTTACCTGTAGTCAATAAGGCAAGTTCAAATCAATCTTCATAGTGTGGTCTTCCATAGATGCATATGAATGTCTATGTCTATATATGAGTATGATAATAGATATCTAAGTATGAGTAAGTGTATGTATGTGTATACATGCATGTATATATATATATATATGTATGGTTGTATAAATGTGTATATATGTATGTATCTGTGCTTAATGTAGCTTTCTTAGGGGAGAGGGAGAGGAAGGGAAGGGGAAAGAACAAAGTAAAAAGTGCACAGCAGAGAACAAAAGAAAATATATAAGGGAGCAAAGAAAAGTTGGATGGCTCTGAACACAATGTATAGTTATTATATAGGCTTTCTTGAAATGGAAATTTATTACTGTATATTTTGAATCAATTCCTATGTATGTTTCTTTTTGTTTTCTTGTATATTTAAGTTTAGAATAAATTATGAAAAAAAGAAAAAAATCTATCTTTAGACACTCCATAGGTGACCTTAGGAAAGTCACAGTTTCTGTCTTTCCCTGTTTTTCTCATCTGTAAATGGAGATAATAATAGCACTTACTCCTAGGATTGTTATTAGCATAAAATGACAAAATACAAAGGGTTTTAAAAGCCTCAAAGTATTATATAACTCTTGTTGTCTTTGCTATTATCAAATCATTATGTTATTGTTGTTAATTGTTTTTTGAAGGAAGAGTGTTTTGGTTTGACTCTGTGGTTTTTGAACAGGTGAGGAATACCCAGTGTGTTGGGAGGTGTAGGGAAATGTTCCATGGCAAGATGTAACAGTTGCAGAAACAGGCTGAATCATAGAAATTCAGGGTTAGTTGAGAGATCAGGATCACTGAGACCAACCTAGACATAAAGAGGAACGTCTTCCCCAAATCCCTGACAATGCTCATTAATCAGAAAGGGAGACCTATCCTTATTGGAAACACACTATCTCCCATTCAGGGGTTCATAGGATTGATTGCTAGGAAGGACCTTAGAAGTCATTATACCCAACTCCTTGCTTTTACAAATGAAGAAACTGAAGCCCCAAGAGAGGTTAATTGAGTTATAGGAGCTTAAAATATTAATATGTAACAGCCAGGTTTCAAACACAAATTTTCTGATTCTAAAGCTAATTGTCATTAAGACAACAGTAAGGAGTTTTATTTTGTTTTTTATTGTCAACAAAAATCTGCTTCACTGCAACTGTTACCCATTGCTTCTATTTCTTCCCTCCAGGAAAGAGCAAAATAAGTTTAATCACAGTGAGATATGGCAGAAAGAGTTCTGAATTTGGAGTCAAAGAACTTCAGCCTCTGGTTCTATCACATACTATGTCATCCTGGACAAATATATTAACCTTACTTGGCCTCAGTTTGTTCATCAACAGATGAAAATGAAGGAATTGGTCTAGATGACTTCTAAGGTTCCTTCTGGCTAGATATCTTTAATCCTATGATCCCTCTTCCATATAGACAATTGTAATGTTCCTATGTTGAGCAGGCAGCAAGTTTAATATGATTCAAAGGGCTTAGAAAAGGGAAATACGGTGTGATGATTCTAAGAGATAAATAAAACCTAGATCTCCCCATACCAAATCCCAGGGGCTTTCCACTAAAGCAGGCTGCCTCTCTTGTGATCTGTTCTGCTAGGCTTTGACAATTGATGGAAACCAACAATCCATTCTAAGCTTTATAGAAAAAGGATACTGTCAGGATGAGAAGGCATGGATGGGCAGTGAGCTGTACCATTGGAGGGAGTCTATTGTCAATGAGAGCAAAGAGCCATTAAAAAACTGAAATAAATAAGGTGCTTTCAAGTGGAATAAAATAACTACTCACTTTGAAAATTTCTGTTCCCACAAAATAACATATTTACTCTGAGTCATTATGCAGCCCAAATCTTCATTTTCTTGACGACAAAACTTCTTGCTTGACCCAGTCCATTGCAAGTGGTCTCTAAAAATCTATGTTCTATTGATATTGATTCCTGATCAAACCCTTGTTCCTTTGATACTAATTCCTGGTTTTTATCTGCATAAGTAATGGAAAAGGAGTTAGACTTCATCATTTTGGGTCCAAAGAACAGAACTCAGAAAAATGGGTTGGAGTTACAAAAGGGCAAATTACCTACCAATAAGAACTTCCCCAAAGTGACATGCAGTGCCTTGGAAGGGAAGTTTTATATAAAAACTTGATAACCATTTGAAGAAGTGTTTCTTTGAAAACATTTATATCATTTTATATTTTTAATATTAACATCTTCCATTTTTATTGCCTAATTTTTCCCAATATTCCTCCTTATCTCTTTCCTCAAGAGTCATCCCATATAACAAATACAATTTTAAAGATAAAAAGAAAGGAACAAGAAACAATCAATAATACTCACCAAAATGGAAAGCCCAACAACAACAAACAATAAAGATATCATTTATGTTCTACCTCTACAAACCTCTCGCTTAAAGATGTTAGGAGAGGTTGTCTTCTCTTATTTCTTGTTTTAGATCAGTCTTATCATTTGTAATTTTGTGACATTTATTTTTGATTATTTTGTTCTTATTCCATTTACATTGCTGTAGTTATTATATATATATATTGCTGGATTGGATATGCTTATTTCACTCTGTGTCAGTTCATGTAAGTCTTGCCATGCATCTCTGTATTTATCATATTTGTCCTTCCTTACAGCACATTAATATCCCAGTATATTCTTATACATACAGTAATTTGTTTAGCCATTCTCCAGTCAATGAGAAAAGGAGGCTTTGTTTCCAATTCTTTGCTACAACATAAAACGTTACTGTAAATATTTTGGCATATATGGGAACTTTATCAATCTCTGAGTCAAAGGATATAGACATTTTCATCACCTTTAAAAAATTCCAAATTGCCTTCCAAAATGGTTTTACAGATTCATATCTTCACCAAAAGTATTGAGAGGGTTGTTCAGATGGTGTTGGACTAGATGTCCCCTGGGGAACCATCCAACTATGATTCTGTAAATCCTTCCTCTGATGTTTACCAACCATAATAGTTAGTTGGTTTATCCAGTCTGAAATTCAATTTTTTAATATATCAAATGACCATGATTGATATGTGTAATACAGCATTCCATTATAGGACCTTTTGAAGGATCAAATGAGATGTATACAAAACCATTTGCCAGACTTAAAACTTCATATTATTATAATAGTTCTGAGTACCTTAGCAGCAGGCAATTTAATTTCAAAGTCCCTAGATTGTCTTTCTACTTCTCTTACTCCCCTTCTTTCCCCATCCCCAAAGTTATGGAGGATATAGGGACAGGAGATGGGAGGTAATCTTCCTTACTCAAAATACTGGAACTTGGCACAACAGTTCTCTACTTCTCCCCAAACAATAGTGTGGAAAAAAAAAAAACTTATGGATGTTGGAATAGTGGGTTTCACAGATTGTTTGATTTTAGGTTTTGAGAGTGCTGAGTTGACAGACATAATTAAAAATCAAGGGTGGGGGAAAGGAGAGAAGAGGACAGGGGCAAGGGAAAATAAACTATGCACTTTTATATCCTCATTCATTCACTCATTCAATACATATTCATTAAACCTCTATCATGTGCTATTGTACTATGCTAGAAGATGAACATTGAAAGACAAAAAATAAGTTCCTAACTTTAAAAAAGTTTATATTTTATTGAAACAACAAGAAAAAAATTTCACAATGGTTGTCATTGTAAAACAAGGTAGTGCTAGAATACAGTATTTTTGGAATTCGAGGACATGAGTCCTCCTTCCACCACTCAGTACAAATGTAATTTGGGCAAGTCACTTAACTACTGTGTTCTTCATTTTCTTAACTCACAAAATGCTGAGGTTGGACTAGATGACCTCTCTGGTGCTTTCTACCTCTTAATGTACATTAGCACTGATGTACTCCCTCACCCACAGAAATCATGCACTTCCCACTGGCCTAAGCTATTACAAATAGTCTATTGGATTTTAAATAAATAAATAACGTAAATAGTTATTAAATTGGAAAAAGATGACCATTTGTACAAAATTTGAAGAGTCAAGCTGAGGTACACTCTCCTAGAGGGTCATGGGAAAGGTGAGCTCAAATTATGGGTATGATGGTAGGGAGGCACACATAAGGAGAATACACTTGGCAAGGTGGTATCACACAAATCATTATTGGACAGCTCATCTCTCTTCATTAAGTCATTATGCAACTCTCCTTGGGCACAGTAGGAGAGTAGTTTCCTCAGATGGGATCCAAGTATGTGTTCATTTCTTCATTCCTTGCTAGAACAGGGGTCATGATCCTTGAACCTCTTTCCATCCTTAAGGGAATATCTTTCTACATTCATATCTGTTCTTGGAGTGACTTTTTACTGGCTGGATGCATTGTCTCCTACTGATCCAATCCCTTAAAAATAGTCAATGGTAATGGGGGGGTAGGAAAAAAAAAGTTTCCTCTTTCCTCTACCTCTCCCAAAGAGTGATTTCTTCTCAGGGGGTTGGATCTTCCTCCTTCCCTACCTCTAATTTAAAAAATGTTGATTGCTGAAATTCCTCCAGTTATTTAAAGCCACCCCCCCGCCTTATGTGGCCTACACAACTAATTAACCATTCCTTTCTAGACCTACTCAAATATGAAATATCCCCACTTCTACTACCACTACCATTACTACTACTACCATTGCTGCTACTACAATTTACATAATGCTTTGTGCTGTTCAAAGTATTTTACATGTTACCTCAATTGCTCAGAGAAGTTTGCACCTCATAAATAGGTCACAAGGTTAATAATGTATCCTTTTCATACATTAAATTTCATCATTTGGGTCTATGTTCTGTTATTATGTTACAATGTTAACTAAGTTGCAGGGTAGGGTGAGGATCACATTTACATGCCTTCTACACTTTCATTAGCAAAAGAAAGAGAAAATTGTCATTGTGCACATGAAAATATTAACTCTTCTTCCCTTCCCGCTATCCCATCCAAAAAATAACTTTTAAATTTCTCAGAGAGAAAAACATTCATTTTTCTCTACAGTTACATCTAGAGGAAATTGCCAACTACCTGTTTAATATAATTCAAATGGTTTTCTCATTCAGCTGACATTGCCCATAGCAGTGGATTTAGCTAACCCACAGTATCAGATATAAACTGCTTTGGCAAGAGGTAAAGAGATTTTATCAGTGCCATAACTAACAGGAAGTAAAGGTTCCCATAGCCTTGACATAGGGAGGGAAGGATAAATAATGTCCTGATGACTGTCATCTTTGTCCCTTACCTTAAAATCCTCTGACTAAAGATTACCCAACTTACTTTCACAGCATTCTCTTTGGGAAGGCCTTCCCTTCCAGATCTGATTGTACCCATGGTGAGACCCTCCTCTTTGTTATAAATGTAGTAGAGTTTGTTATATCCCTTGACAACCTTAAACTGCCATTACTCATATAAAGGGCAATTGGGAACTGCTAGCGGAAAGGAAGTTGGTGTATATGTGGACTCTTTATGTTGGCCTACTGCTGCAGCTCAATTGGATTCCTGCCTTCCAACATCCCAATGGATTGAGCTCTGGGGTTGAGGATTCCCCTCTTTGCCTTAGAACTTAAACTACAAACAAAATGAGCACGAAACTTGAATTCTGGATTCTCCATGGGATAGAGGTGTGTAGAGGGTGCAATGTTACCCTTGAGCATGACCTCCTTACTGCATGGTACTATCTTTTGAGAGTGAATGGAACTTTTACCCTTAAACATGAATGCTGAAAAGAAAGCTCACTGTGTTCAGTCAGAAAGTTTTAAGGAAGCACACAGTTCTTGCTAGTCAGTCAATGGTGGTGGTGGCTCCCAAATATGTGATAGACTAATGTTGAATGTTCACAAATTAGGCGATTTTTCTTTCTCTAAGGAGCAGGTCCCAAGAGTTTTCAAAGTGGGTAAGCCCATTTTTGGTAATATGGTGATCCATTAAACACCCATATTCATTCCACTCAAACATTCCCTTTCCCTCTCAAACTGCCTTTTTACCACTGAACTCCAACTCAGCTCAACTGAATCTGCCCTAGGAATAGTTTTGGCTACTTATGGATCTGGAATTGATTTACACCAGATTAGCATATTTTAAAATATCATTTAAACCAGATTGTTAAACAGAGACTCAAAGGAATTTCAAGACAATTTTAGAGAAAGATGAGTGAAAAATAAGTCAAGAAAGTCTTGCTGCAATGCTGAGTTTATTTAAAAAAAAATAGTACCCTTTTTGCAGAGCTAACCTTGGAGTAAGAGCAGGTTACAGGGTCAGATTTCTCTCTTTCTTTGCATCCTCTGCGCAGGAACTCCTGGCAAAGAGCCAGACCTGGAATCAGTCAGGTGCCTGAATCAATTTTGAAATGCTCCACTAATCCATCTGGAATAACATGTTTGTTTTCCCAAACATAGCTGAAGAATTCTGTAAGGTAAAGACTCTCTTCCTGTCAGGGTGTAGATTTCCCTAAGGTGAAACCTGCAGCAGGCTGCACAGATGTTGCTATGGTGGCATTTCAGGACAATATGATGGCACGGTGCTAAAGGCAAACAGTCCAAAACATGTACCTGCCAGAGTATGGGGATTTCAAAGAACCTGCCTGCCACTTGTCTGCTTTCTGATCAGCTTGATCTCCTGTTACCTACAAAAGACAAATATCATAGAGAGCTGAAGTCTAGAGCACTGAAAGAGAATGGATGTTTAATGAGATTCTCATGTAAGCACATGAGGGATATTAGAGGTTGTCTGGTCCCCTAGTTGACTTCAGATGACATAACTGAGTACCAGAGAGATGCAGTGACTTACTCAAAGTCATATAATTATTTATGTAGTTTTGTTTGAAGATGCTTGACTAGATTTCAGGTTACATGACTCCCACTTGATAGCTTCTTCCTTTAGACAATGCTGCCTTAAATGTTTTATTATGTTTGCTTCACTCCCCCCACCTCAGGCCACACACACACACACACACACACACACACACACATACACACACACACATGAGTATAAGGTTACTTTGAGCTCAGTCAGGTTGCTTGAACAGAGCATGACTTTTGGCTTCCTTCATATCAAGCTTCCTATCTGTCTACCTTCCCTACACATGAGACTAGACCTGACTAGATAATAGTCTAGGAGTGCTACAAGAAAATTTATATTGAAAAAGTACCTTAAGGGTGGTGGGCATTGTAAAAATTTAAATAGATGGGAGCAAGAATGCAAGGATGAAGTGGGAGGGAGTTTAGAAAAACAAAGTTGTTAAACAGAAGAAAATGGTGGAATCCAGGGACATGAAGCCTGGAGTCATGTAGATCTTATTTTGACAATTACTCAAGCAGTCCCATAATTGATAAGGTATCAAGCTATAGAGGTTTGGTGGATTAAGTCCTTTGGGATGGTTGTGACTTTTACTCTAATCTGTCAAGATTTGTCTCTGTGAGGGACAGGAACTGGCAAGTGGGATCAATGCCAATGTAACTACAACTGTTTTTAGATTTTATTTTTCATTCTCTTTGATCCTGGTTTCTCACACTTGATTCATGCATCCTATGCTTTTCAGTAAAGTTATTACTACTATTATAGTCTGAGACCATTCATCATTTACTAAATATTAAAATTAATAAGGGAAGAGTCAGGTAACAGGAGCTAAAATGCTCTGTAAGTGGGGCTGTTAACAGATGTACTACCTGACCACCAAAACCAGAATGCCAATTGTTCAGTCCTTTAACCATGGTCTTAGTGTTGTGTGTACTTCTGCCATCACAAACTCAGCTACATATATTTAAGATTTGTGGTTACATGAACAATATCCTTTTTTTCTGTTCTTTTTACACAGAACTTTCATATTTCTTGATTCTTGTCATATTCAGTATATGTAGTACACAGAACAGAGAACAATACTTCCAATGTGCACTGACCAGGGCAGAGTGCAGTGAGCTTATCATTTTAATATTCCAGGAAGACATGCTTCCTTTAGCATAGTTCAGAATCATATTATGTTTTTTTTGGCCCCTGTCATAGGAGTCTTAATTCACCAAAACCATTTGATTTCTTTCTGAAAAAAAATTGTATATACATGCCTCATATTATATAAAGATTCTTTTTTGAATTCATCTAGGATATACATACATATATATATATATATATATATATATATATATATATATATATATATCTGTATTCAATTTTATCCTATTACATTCAGCCCAGTGTCTAAACTGGCAAGCTCTTTGAGGATGCTGTCCCTGTATAGCTAAATATCATCTGCAAATTAGAAATGTATGACCATCTACATCTTTATGAAGGACACTGGCAGAAATGCTAAACATCATAGGGTTGGGGCATGTACTGAGATACTCCAATCAAGAAATCCCAAGTTTACATTAAACCATTCATAACTTCTTTTTGGTTCTGTTCATTTAAGCAGTTCTGAAATAAGGTCCCAAGACCAGGGTTCAAATTTTGTCTCAGACACTTACTAGCTATGTGACCCTGGGCAAATACTTTAAGGCTGTCTGCCTTAGTTTCTTCATCTGTAAAAGGAGCTGGAGGGAGAAATGGCAAACCACATTAGTGGCTTCACCAAGAAAACCCCCAAAAGGGTCATGAAGAATCAGACATGACTGGATGACTAAACAACAACAAACAAGCTAATTATATTGGCATCTAGCTCATATCTCTCCATCTTTTCTAGATTAGCAGAAAAATCATGGTAGACAATAGTTATACCATTCCTCTGAATGATCAGTTGATTAATGTTGTCCAAAAAAAAAAAGGAAATAAGGTTAGCTTGGCATAGCCTGTTCTTGTTTCAGCTATGAAACACTGTGATCATCTCTTATTTTTCTAACTACTCATTAAGCATATCTTTAATAATCCCTTTAAAAATCATGCTAAAAGTCAGTTCAATTTAATACGATTGCATTTGTTTACTTTATTGTCTTCCCTTTTTGTGAAATTTGGGACTTTTTTCCTATCCCAGTCCTATACTGAGGTACCTTTGCTATTCTCCATGACATTTCTAATACCTCTGAATGGATCCTAGGAAAGATATCCACCAGATCTTTCATCACCTGGGAATATAGTAAATACGGGCTCAATGATTTGAATTAATTGAAGAGAGTTTATTGTCTTTATATTATATACCTTCTTATTTATATTGTATATCAATTGTGCCCTTTTTCCTTTCCTGTTCAAAAGTCATCCTCCTTGGCAGATAAAACAGAAACAGAATAAGAGAGCTTGGATTACTTTCCTTTACCAGGGTTCATGATACTATCAACTCTTTCCTATAGCATAACTGGCAAAATAAAACAAAACTTTCCCTTCTTGTCCTTCTAAGAGCTATCTTCATTAGTGTAAATTCATTCTAAAGTTGAGCATTCCTGACACTATTCTAATTAGACCATTAGAGATCTTATATCTATTTTTTGCAATGTACCTTTGTTTATATATTTTATCTTAAAAATCCAAGGGTCTGCTAGGTGGTGCAGAGAATAGAGCAAAGGAAAGTCAGGGGGACTTGAGTTCAAATCCAGCCTCAGACACTTAACACTTATTAGTCATGTGACCTTGGACAAGTCACTTAATCCCAACTGTCCTGTGTTCCCCCCTCCAAAAAGCAAAAAAAAAAAAATTCTAACTGGTTAGTGAGTTCACTGTGCATTCACATGGGTCTCTTCAGAGAAATTTCCTTGTATTCTTGCTTTCAGAATTTCATTATTGATTATTAACTATTCTTCTTGGGTTAACTTCACCTGAAAAATTTTATTCAGTATGATCCAGCCTATGCTTCTTCTGAACTTTCTGCAATGGTCTGTTCAAAAAATCTAAAGTACCAGTCATTGCCTGGCTTTACTCACCTTCTGTGAGCACCTTCCTCTATAAGCAGTAATACTTATTAATCCCCAGACCCTATCTTCCACATACTCTCCACCAGTGCCACTGGTCTTCTGGATGTTCTATGAAAAAAAAAACACACACACACACCAAAACATTTCATATCTTGTCTCCAGGCATTCTCTCTGGTTGTCCTCTGTGCCTAGAATGCCCTCTTTCTTCATCTCCATCTCATAGTTTTTCAGGCCTCCTTCAATTTCTGGATAAAATCTTACATTCTACAGGAAAACTTTTCTAAACGCTTTTCATTCTAGAAGTTCCTTCTGTTGATTATTTCTAATTTATCCTGTATGTGACTCATTTGTACAAAGCCATTTATATGTCATCTTTCTCATTAGACTGTAAGATCTTTTAGGGCAAGTACTGTCTTTTGCCTTTTTTTTGTATACGTAGCATTTAGCACAGCACCTCATATATACAGAACCTTAATAAATGCTTATTGTCTGACTTTATCCCAAAGGGTGTTACCATTCTTTTCCCAGCAATGAATACAAAGCATTTAGCAAGAATTATATCAACAATAGAGTTTCCTTTCTTGGTGCCTCCACATTCAATATATGACCAGCCCAACTCCTTTGCTGGTCAACCATATCATTAGGTCAACCAAATCATCAATTTTATACCATTTTTGTTACTATATATAACATTCATATTTATTATTCTTTTGACAATATTTAAATTATTCCCAGTTACATTACAAGAAAATTGTCAACATTAATTTTAAAAATATTTTACGTTCCAAATTCTATTCCCTTCTTCTGAAGATAGTAAGCAATTTGATGTCATTTATACTATTGCTAACATATAAAAATATTTCTGTATTACTCACAGTTGTGAAAGAAGAAACAGATCAAAAGGAAAAATTCAAGAGGGAATAAAATAAGTGAAAAAAGTACACTTCAATCTGCAATCTGAGTCTGTTAGTTCTTGGTGTGGAGCTGGATAGTATTTTGCTTCATGAGTCCTTTGCATTTGTCTTGAATCACTGTGATGGTAAGAAGAACTCAGTCATTCATAGTTGATCATCATACTATGTTCCTGGATGTAGTGTGTACAGTGTTTTCCTGGTTCTGCTCATTTCCTTTGTGTCACTTAATTTTTTTTCCAGGTTTTCTGAAATCTTTCTACTCATGATATCTTTTATTTTAATTAAATTTTATGTTTATTTTTAGGTTACATCATTCATTTCCACAAGATTTTGAGTTAAAAATTTTCTCCCCATCTTTCCCCTACCCATCACCCCAAAACAGCAATCTCACTGTATACCCCACCCCCAATTTTTTCTCTCCTATATCCTCCCCCATTATCCCTCCAAATTTCCAGTAAGGAAAGATGGATCTCCATTCCCCAGTGCCTGTATAACTTATTTCCCAGTTGCATGTAAAAAGCATATATATATATATATATATATATATATATATATATATATATATCTTATAAACATATAATTTTAAAACATTGAATTCCAGATTCTTTCCCTTCTACCCTCATCATCAACCCTTACTGGGAAGATAGGCAATTCAATATAGGTTGTATGTGTGTAGCTATGCAAATAATTTCCATTGTGGATATATTGTGAAAGACTGACTATATTTCCCTCCATCCTATCCCCCCCCCACTTGGTCTATTCTTGACTTTATGTACCTTTTCAAAAGTGTGTGCTTCTAGCTACCCTCCTCCCCCAACCTGACCTCTGCTCCATCATCCCCCCTTTCATTCCCTTCCTCTTACTCTCCTGTAGGGTGAGATACCCTATTTAGTGTGTATGTCACTCCTTCCCTAAGCCAAACTCAATGAGAGCAAGGTTGATCCATTAACTTTTGCCTTCCTGTTTTTACCCTCCATTGTAACATTTTTCCCTTGCCTCTCCTATATGAGATAATTTACCCCATTTTGTCTCTCCCCAACTCTTCTAATTATATGCCTCTCTCAACTCTCAGTTTCATTTTTTAAGTATCATTCATTCCTATTCAATTGATCCTGTGCCCTCTGTCTATGTATAGTAGTACACAGATATACAGACACTCATATATGTATTCATACACCCCTATACCCTCCTATATAGACATACATATGTATGTATATAGATATATGTATACATATATATATATATATTTATATTCCCTTCAACTATCTTCATACTGAGAAAAGTTTTATAAGTTACAATTATTGTTTTTCCATGTAGGAATGTAAATAGTTCAACTTTGATAAGTTCCTTATGATTTCTTTTCCCTGTTTAACTTTTCATGCTTCTCTTGCTTCTTGTATCTGAATGTCAAATTTTCTATTCAACTCTGTTTTTTTTCATCAAGAATGCTTGAAAGTCCTCTATTTTGTTGAATGACCATATTTTCCCCTGAAATATTATACTCAGTTTTGCTGGGTAGGTGATTCTTGGTTCTAATCCTAGCTCCTTTGACCTCCAGAATATCATATTACAAGCCCTTCGATCCCTCAATGTAGAAGCTGCCAGATCCTGTGTTATCCTGTTTGTGTTTCCACAATATTGAAATTGTTTCTTTGTGGCTGCTTGTAATATTTTCTTCTTGAACTGGGAACTTCAGAACCTGGCTATAATATTCCTAGGAGTTTTCTTTTTGGGATCTTTTTCAAGAGGTGATCAGTGAGTTCTTTCAACCTCATTTTTGTCCTCTGGTTCTAAAACATCAGGGCAATTTTCCTTAAGAATTTCTTGAAGGATGATTTCTAGGTTCTTTTTTTTTATCATGGCTTTCAGGTAGTCCAATAATTTTTAAATTCTCTCTTCTGGATATATTTTCCAGGTCAGTGGTTTTCCCAATGAGATGTTTCACATTGCCTTCTATTTTGTCATTTGTTTGGATCTGTTTAATAGTATTTTGATTTCTTATAAAGTCACTAGCTTCCATTTGCTCCAATCTAATTCTGAAGGAATGATTCTCTTCAGTGAGCTTTTGAGATTCTTTTTCTATTTGGCAAATTCGTCTTTTTAAGGCATTCTTCTCCTCACTGGTTTTTGAGCCTCTTTTGTCATTTGAGTTCATCTATTTATAAGGTGTTATATTCTTTAGTCTGGTTATTGACTCTCTTTTCATGATTTTCTTACATCATTCTCATTTCTCTTCCCAATTTTTCCTCTATTTCTCTTATTTCATTTTCAAAATCCTTCTTAAGCTCCTCTATGACCTGTAACCAATTCATATTTTTTGGAAGCTTTTCATGCAGAAGTTCTGACTTCATTGTCTTTCTGCCATTCCATGCTTTGATCCTTTTTGTACCCCAAAAAAGGAATCCAAAGTTGGATTGCTGTCCTTGCTTTTCTTCCTTTGCTTGCTCATGTTGCCACTCAGTTACTTTACTTTTGAACTTTTTGCCACAATAGAACTCTGCTTCCAGAGAGGAGAGCTTTGTCCCAAATTGGGGTTTTCACAGCTTCTAGAGCTATTAATTGGGTGGCCTCTCAGAAGCCTGCATAGGCTCTGGCACCTGCTCACATACCCCAGGACCTCCACCCAAGACAGTGATCCAGATCCAAGCAGGTTAAAGCAAGAGTGATTAGCCCTCTAATGGTTTCTTGCCATGCCCCCCTCCTTATAATCTGCAGGCCAGGAACTTTGAAGCTGCCACATGGAGGTGGTTGCAAGGCTGCTGTGCCTCAGCTACTTATCCTTCTGGGGACAGAGGCTGAACCACACTCTCAGTTCCCCTGTTCCCAAAGTTCACACTGGCCTTTTATTTGCCTTTGGCATTTATGGGTTGATAATTCTGGAAACCACCACATCTGCTGGTGATCCACTCTCCTAAAATCCCTCCAGCCACAGCTGGGTGGTGCCCCCCTGGGGCTAAAACCACTGTCTCACATGTGTTAGGCTCTGCTTCCAACCTGCTGTGATGGACCCTTCCTACCACTCTGCTGGGCTGCCTTCAGTGGAAGATTTGTTTCTCTCTGTCACTTTGAGGGTTCTGTAGCTCTAAAGTTTTTTTAGAGTTATATTTTATAGGTATTTGAAGTGATTATGGGGGGAGCTCAGGGAGTTTTCCTACTTCTACAATTTTATACCATTTTTAAACCCAAGTCAAGAGTGTTACTGATATTGTATCTTACATACACCTCTTTACATGCAAAAATAAGTGTACTAATTTTTATGCTACCTATTGAATAGCTGTAATGGCAGGCACAGAAGTAGTTCACACCTTGTTTCAGTATTGAATTAACACTTTGTTTCAGTGTATTAAGAAATAGAATGTGTGAAATCCACAACTTGTGAACCCTAGAACTTGCGAAAGCCTAGGGAAGAGCTAATGACTATATAAGGAGAGCCCCAGGGCTAGAGACAGCAAGAGCTGAAAAGAGGACTCTTTTGGTGGCAGAGTCAAGGAGAATACTTGTGATATCCTGGCACTCTGTTTGTCTGCTCTGTCTGTGTTGATGTCTCTTTGTGATACTTTATACAGAAGCCCTGTGAACTTACTGGAAGCCCCAAAAGAAGATTTTCTGGTTGTATGTTTACAGAAATCCTGGAGGAGGGTGTTGGAGGTCCTGGGACTTTACTGATGATTTGTGGTGACCTCTTGGACCTTATTTGTGGGTCAGTATTGATTTCTATGTTGATTATTTGGGTTGAGTTCTCAGACCTTGTTGGTGGGTCTGAGTTGATTTCATAGGAAGATAGTGAATTGATGATGGTGCCAGCAATATGCATGAATATTACTGTGGCTCTGTCAAGCTTTGTCTTCCCAGAAACAGGAACTGTGAAGGATTGAGGTGGACTAGACACTGTGAACTTCAATATGGAATGGGAACTGGATGAAGAACTGGACAACGAACTGGGAGCTGCCTGCCCTTGAACCCAGTTGACGGTTGGACCTGGAAACATAGAAGAGGAACTATGGAAGTTGAGAGTCAGACTTGAGTCAAGTTGAAAGAAGACTTTACTTGGATGCTGTGTACTGACTGAGAAGATTATGATTTACTCGTGACCAAGGGGTGGATGGTCTGTGTATTCTCCACTACCCCTTAAGAAGGTACTGAATAGTGACTAATGACTGAATAATGACTGAATATTGAATAGTGACTGTTGACTTAGTAATGACTGATACTGTAATTTAGTGTGCCCCATGAGTGGAGAACTTTGACTGTTGTTTTTGTGACCCTTAAGGAGGCAAACCTCCTTAAGGATGATTGAATGATTGATTTACTAAATGATTGCACTTTGTAGAAAGCTATTGTTGCCACTATGGTGGAAATTATGTGGCTATTTTAATGATAAGCTGTTGTGAATACTATACTGTGATTTTCTGTGGTAAGTTGTAATATTGCGAATGTTATACCTTGATATTCTGTGAATGTTTTGCTTTGATTTGTTATGGAATAAATAGAGTGTTCACTATACTGTGTAATCATAATCTTAAAAGCTATTCACAGTAGCATTCTTCTGAAAAGCTTCTAGTGCTTGTCTTTACAATAGGATTTCTGGATCACATGAAATAATGGAGCAAATATATGTCATAGCTGTAATGTTCTGTATAATTGCAACCTAGCAATAGTAGTACTAATATCTTTCAGTACTGCAAGGTTCTATTAGTTCAATTAACTGTAATTCAACACATGATTATTAAATGCTTAGACAAAACATATATATGAATTAAATCCTTTTTTTTCCTTTTATATGGATGTTTCAATGTCAAATAGACATAGCCACAACTTAAAGTGAATTTTACCGAAATGTACCATCTGAAATTTCCCTTTTAAAAGGAGGGGGGAGGGTGCTATAGAGAAGATAGCACTGGATATGGAGACAGAATACCTGGGTTTAAATTGTAGTGTTGACATTTACTTCATGTATGATGATTGGCAGGTCTTGACTTTTCTGGTCATTAGTTTCACTGTTTATCAATAAGTAGAGTTGAAGTAAATTATCCATGATGCTTTCCCTTCTTTAAATCATGTGAATCTGAACTTTAATTCCATGACAGGAACCCATGTGATCCATGTCTTTAGCTCATGCAGTTTTGTCTTTGAACATTTATTTCTTCTTTTTTCTTAATTTATTTTAACCTCAATTACTAAAACAAATGCAAAACAAGAAAATGAAAGATTACACACTTAAATAAAAAATAAGAAAAGAAAGAAAAAGCATTGCCATGCACACAGTAGAACTTGAGAGATGATTCAAAATATACAACAATAAATTTCCATTTCAAGAATGTTTATAAAATAAATAACACACTGTGTTCAGAACTGTCCATCTTTTCTTCCTTGTAAGTTTTCTTTTGTTCTATCCTGTACACTTTTTGCTTTGTCCTTTCCCCCACCCTTCTTCTCCCATCACCCAAGAAAGCTATAATCAATCACAGATACACACATACACATATATACACATGCATGCATACACACATATACATACATGCATGTATATATGCATATACAAACATATACACAGATATATATACATACTTAGATATCTATAATCACAGTCACATATAAACACATACACATACACACACATATATATGTATATACATATATTCATATGTGTCTACGTAAGACCATAATATGCTAATTTGTCCTTTTACTCTGAAGGTAGATAACCTCTTCCTTTAAAAGGTTTGGCTTTCTATATTTTTCTAAGTCCATCAACTTATCATTTCCTACACCACAGCAATAAGCTTATACTATCTAGTTATTTTAAGTAGTCTACAACAATATTGATTAATATTGCTGACATATAGTGTAGTTTCCCTATTTTTTTCTTTTGATTGAATCTTTTTGCTTTAACTTAGTCTGACATCATGATTACTACCCCTGCTTTTTCCCCCTAATAAATTTTACTAATGATTTTTTTTGCGTGTGTGTATGAAGTTTTATTCCAATTCTTTATTTAAATCAGCAGCTAAATATTCCTTTACTGTTATAAGCATCTTGGAAGTCATCATGTAATTTTAAGCCTTTCTCCTGTTGAATGATCCATGTTTGTGTCTAAATTTTTGCCTCTGCATTATTTTTTAAATTAAGGAGCAAATGAAAATAGTGATTATTTTCACAAAATTAGGACAAAAACTGGTAGACAAGATAAAATACAATTATATATTTATTGGGTTGAAAGTGTTCCTAGAAGGTCCTCTAGTTCATTTCCCTGCCTCTGGACAGCATTGTTTTAATTCTATTTGAAGGTGTTACTTTTCTTTATTTCTCTTTTCTTTAGAATCTAGAAGGAAAAAATATTCAGTGGAAAGAATAGTGGATTCAGTATCTTGTATTTTAAATCTTGGCTCTGGTACTTCTTGTGTAACTTTGGGAAAGTCAATTAATATATCTACTTCTCAGTTTCTTTATCTGTAAAATGAGGTGTTTGGACAAGGAATCAGTCAATAAACATTTAAGTGCTTACTCTATACCAGACATTGCATTAAGTGCTAGGGATACAAAGAAAGGCAATATAGCTTAATATTCCCATCCCTCTAAAAAGTTACTATCCTATGAACCTTCCTTAGTGATGTATTACGGATTTCTACCAAACCTCTTCACCAGAAAACCCTTTCTACTGTTAGACATCTAAATGTTGTCTTCATTGATTTTAATCCATTACTTTTTGTTCTATTCTGACTTGAAAGAGAACAGTTAGCTACAAGTTCTCATGTTGAGTTCATTGATATAATGGTATTTTATAACTGCAGACATTCATTCCCTATATGTAATTTGTAATAGCTCTGAATAATCCAAAGCATCAATGTTGCATTCAAAGTTTTCAAAGTAAAAATTTAGTTCGTTTTCAATTAGTGTCATGCCATAATATATTATTTTGGTGTCTCACTAGGAGGCAAAGTAATGTACTCTAGGGGCATATAAAGCATATAAAGACATTAACACTATTTTCTTTGCTATGAATTAAATACTATATCAAGAATACTGTAATCTGTCCTTGAATCCATTTGTACTCAACTTTTAAATATGGGGCCCCAACAAATAAGAGGACTTGATTACATTAAAGGAAGTCATCATTTTTTAAAGATTACAGATTATATGCCAATGATAAATAGATGCCCACCAATGAATTGATAGAGGCAATAATACTCTACTGGCTGAATAGATCAATGGTCTAATTCATATGTTTATTCATAAATTGTTCACTGATCCATAAGTCATTAGTAGGACAAAAATGGGGTGGGGAACTTGCAGTCTTGAGGTCACATGTGGCTTTCTAGGTCCTTGGGTGAGGTCTTTTGATTGAGTTCAAGTTTTACAGAATAAAGCCTTTTATTAAGGGGTTTTGTTTTGTGAACTTTGGATTCAGTCAAAGGAGCACTATAGGGGACTTAGAGGGCCACAAATGGTTCTAGGAATGTTAAACGATATTTCACAAGTGGCTTGCTAAGTGGAAAAATGTACACAGGACACACATTTAAGTTTAATCTGCATTACTAACATTTTATACATCACTTTGTTAAGTATAGATAATCAATAAAATAATAAATCAATCTGTGATTTGTAGCAATTGAAGACAAATGATCACACTTAAAATTTAGCAATTAGCTTCTACCTAAACAAACTGACTTTTGGGTGGATACCACTGAATAAAACTCAGGTTTCCTTACTCCTGGTCATATGTTTATTCACTCATTCAACAGGCATTTATTAAACTCCTAATATCTTCAAGGTTCTAGGGGATATATAAAAACAAAGGGGACAGCACTTTCATCCTTAAGGAGATTAAAGCCCAGTAGAAGCAACAAGATTACACATAGTTAATTATAATGTAAAATGAATATGATACATGGTTAAGAAAAATACTAATATGATGTTATGAGGTGATGGATAGAGCACTGGACTTTAATCCAGGAAAACTCGGGTTTCAATCTTACCTCTAACACTTATTAGCTATGTAAACCTGAGCAAGACACTTAATCTCTGTAGTCCTCAGTGTCCTCATTTATAAAATGAAGAGATTAATATTAATTTCTGGGGCAGCTAGGTGGTGCAGTGCATAGAGCATCAGCCCTAGGGTCAGAAGGACCAGAGTTCAAATGCATCCTCAGACACTTGATACTTACTAGCTGTGTGACCTTAGGCAAGTTCCTTAACCCCAATTGTCTTGCCTTCCCCCGTCCAAAAAAAAAGAAGAAAAGAAAACTCTTAATTTCTGAAGTCCCATTCAGCTTTAATTTTATGGTCATATTATTTATCATATAAAAGAGATAACACTTCTGACTGGAAGAAGGTTGATTGGTAGTATTTTAAGTAAATTTTGAACACTAGGAATCCAACAAGTAGAGACAGGAAGGGGAGAATATTTCATTCACAGAGAACAGCATGGACAAGGGCATAACATTTAGCACAATGCTTGGTGTATACTAGATTAAAAAAATGATTATTTGCTGACTAAAAGGACTATATCAAAGATAATTGCATGAGTTAATTTGAAAACTATAGTTTGGATTCATAATATGGAGGATCTTGTATGCCCAGATAAGGAGAAAAGGGTAGATATTAAATGTATTTGAGCAATGCAATGGAGAGACATGTGCATTAAAAAATGCTGATTTAGCAGTAATGGATAAATTGAAGTGAAGAGATAAAGATTCAGGGTTGGGATTCCAAATAGAAGACGGTTATAACAACCACAGTGAAAGATAAGGAGACCCTGCACTGGAGTGGTTTCATTGGGAATAAAAAGATGGGCTAGCCAAAAGCAATGGTACAGAGAAAGAGCTGGCAAGATCTGATGAATAAGGAAATGTAAGGGTTCAAAGTCAAGTAGACATTTAAGAGTATGTTGAAGCTCGTGAATGAGTAACACTCAGAATTATAGTAACTTGAAAAGAGAGTAGTCGGGAAGAAGAGAAGCTATCAGGAAAAAAAAATGGAATTTAGTTGAAGATGAGTTGAAGTACCAGCAAGACATCTAAGAGAAGATGTCTAGAAGACAATTGGAAGAAAAAGTCTCAGTCTTAGGAGAGGGAGGAGTTACAGGTTTGAGAATCATCTGCATAGAGGTGATAAGTGTAACTTAATGTCAAGGTCAATATTTACTTTAAAATAAAATCATTTTTATTATTCTAAATGTGAAAAAGATGAAGAGATATATGTAATTTCTTATATAAGGAAGAGAAAAAGAGGATTGCATATGATCCTCTGAATCTCCATATACATAGCTTATTTTAATTGTATATTAAATTTAACATGGAGGTTATAGTCTTATATTGTTTTTCAATGTATCCCATTAGATATACCTCTGATACATGTAAAATCAATAGGTTGGGTTAGAAAATTTCTAACATCTTTGCTGTGCAAGTTTCTATCATACTGTAAAGGTTTCAGCTCTACTCCTATTATCTTCTTTTTTCTTTTCTTTGTTTAGAAAAATGTTTATGTCTCTTGCTACTTTAACAATTTATAGTAATGAAAATGATTTTTTAAAAGAAAGTCTTGGTCTTGGCCTTGAATCAACTATTGTCTTTATGCACAGAGCACAGAGCATATCTTCTTTGTGAGGATGAAGCTACTCAAGGACAGAAAAATTCATCAGTAGACTAGCCAGTTTGAGATGAATTACTTGCTTACGGCAATGCATAAAATGAAGAAAAACACAAAAATGACTATAATCCTGTTCAACCCCCTCCTTCTAAAGTGATGATAGCAGTGTCAGAGAGAGGGGTCATGTGATTTTTAGGTTTTCTATAAGCTTTTACTGTGTTGTTGGTCAGTCTGAATATGAGATCCTTATTCAGTGATCAATGAAAGAAGATACTGCTGGAGGAAGTGAATCATATCAATCTTGACATTTGTGCTATAAACAAAACTAGAAAAAAAGAAGGAAGTTGCAGCTAAATAGAAGGATGGCTCACAGGGGACTTCTTGCAGAGAAAAGAAAAAATTCGGCAGAATTGATTTTATTCTTATGCCCAATTTATATGATACTTGGCTGTTTTCAATTGCAATGCTCATGATAAGCATTTACAAAAAGACCACCATGAAAATAATTGCAGAGTATGCACCAACATCTATTTCAGAGGATAAAGCAAGACATTAAAAAAAAAGAAAAGAATAATTCTAAATAAAATCAAAATTACTTTGTTACTTTGTAACATCAATGAAAGGTGGTAATAGATGAGAATGGTGAGAAATGTATTGAAAAATACGAGTCAAGAATAAGGAATTTGTGAGGCTAGAGATTTATAGAGTATACAGAAACCTCATGCCTATATATCATGAATACATTGTTTGAGAAAAGAATGTGCTGGCACTGAACATGGTGAGCACTGAATAACCTCACAAAAATAAAATTGATTATATTTTAACAGGCAGGAAGTGATTCACTGCTGAAGTGAATGTTTCCTAAATCAGCTCTACATGTACATTCATACCATGGACTTCTTAAAGAAAATACCAAAATTAATAGAGAGCTGGAGGCAAGAATAAAATTAGAAAAAAAATATATAGGATGTACATCGAAACCACTGTATCCTGACCTATTCAAACAAAAGTCAAGAGCATTTAATGGATAGGTTTCTAGGCCTGGAGTCAGGAAGACTTCAGTTCAAATACTGTTTCAGACATTCACTAACTGCATGGTGGTGAGCAAATGAGGACTCAGTGTCCTCAAGTAGAAAATAAAGGAGGTGGACTCAATGACCTCAAAGCTCTCTTCCAGCTTTAAATTTATGAAACTGTTAATAATAATTATTTGGTAACTGGAAGAAATTATATAGACAGTCAAACGTAGTTCATATAAATATTTAACTGATATAAATAAATTGCCAGGACAAAAAAAATAAAATAAAAGAGTCTTAAAAATAAGTCGACAAATACTTTGTAGCAGAGAGATCTGGCAATCAAAAGCAGCACCAGAGAATATTCATTTGTTTATAAATTCTTACAAAGAAGGATGATCGATCAATCAATCAATCAAATTTATTAAGTACCTACTATGTGCCAAACACTGGGCTAAGCACTGGAATGGTGAGACATTATTAGCAGTATCAATATATGAAATAGAATCAGTGCATGGTAAAGCTTGAGAAACAACCAATTAAGCAAATTCATTCAAAGGATATTTAAGGCTGAAAATGGAAGTCAGACAGCAAGTGGAACAAAAATGGAAAAGATCAGTAATAATTTTGCAGCAAACTCTTTTCACAATTAAATAGAATCAACACGTATACTTCACATTAGACTTTAATAAAGCTGCAGAAATGACCTTAAATAAAAGAAGGATGAGGAAAAAACAGAATAAATATAATTAAGAGAGAAATAGCAGAGGTGTTAACAACTATGGGAACATTCAGGGATAGTTCACAAGATAAGGAAAGGGAAATTTAAAAAGGACAAATCAAAACCAAAACTTTGATATTAATATTAAAAGCATTAAATGTGAAACTATCAACAATTACTGACTTACATATCTTATATCCTATAAATAAAACATTTTAGGTGAGTCATCCTAATATTCATGTTAATTTATTTGAGTATAATTCATACTATTAACATTAACTGGACCTTCACTGATGTTCTACCATCTATTTTATTTTAACTCCTGTCATTTAACTCATGTTCATTCTCTATCACATTCACCTATAACAAATGTTCCAAACTCTTCCCCCTTTTCTGTTGCCCCCGATGCTATCTTCATCCACCACATTTTCAAGAAACAACAGTCTCCTACTTATTGGAAAATTTGAGGCCCTTCACCATAAATTCTCTTGATTCCACTCCCCCATACATCACAATTTCATTTTGATGTCTAATACCTTTCTCTTCTCCCAAAGCAACTTAACAGTTCTTCTCTGTGACAGGGTCAACCTGTATTCTTGACCCATGTTATCCTTTTCTTCCAATTTTGTTTCCTCAATTATCCCCTCTCTCCTGACTCTTCAAGCTTCTAATATAGGTCATCTCTGTCCACCTTTTCACTGCAAATCTCTTAATAGGGTATTTGTATTTCATCTCCAATGCTTTCTTCATGTGTCCTTTCTGATTTGTCTTCCATCTCAGTCATTCTGTGGGGACTGTTCTTTCCAATGCCATATAAATCTCAAGGCCTTTTTCTCAGTTCTCATATTCTTTAACCTCTCCATAAAGTTCAACCTGATAGAGCCTATCATATTCTTTCTGCTAATGTGACTTTCCTTTGATTCTATGAAATTTCCCTACAATGGCTTTCCTCCTACACATCTGAGCACATTGTCTCCCTTCATCTCATTCGTTAATTCCTGTTTTTGCTGTCTTCCCTTAGAATTTGGCATTATCCAAGATTCTGTCCTTGGTCTTATCCTCTTTTGTTCTCTCTGAGGTGTCTTGAGAATATCTTAAACTTGTTATGATTAAGACTGAACTCAATGTCTTCTCCCATACATATTTGCCTCCTCCTCATTTTTCTATTTGTTAGTGGCACATTCTCCCAAGCACTCATTTGAAACACTGGTATTATATTGACTGTTCCCCTTTATTCATCCCATCTATTTAAATTATAAATGATCTCACACTTACTATGTTAGCATTATTTCATATAACTTCCTTTAACATAACATTTTGAACTGGAAAGAAAATTCTAGAAAATTTACTGCAATTCCTTCTTCATTCAGAGTTAAAGAAACTGAGGTCCTGAAAGTTGAATTAATTGCACTGGGATTGCAGAAGAACCCAGGTTTCTGGACTGTTGTACCTGTGCTCTGGATTAATCTATCTTTACAATTATCTAAAAACATTTATAGGTGTATTTTGGGATGGCATCTTCTGTAGTGTAGTTGTGGTGAGTTAAGTTGCTTTCTATTGAATGAATTGCTAAAGTATATACTTGTGAATGTAATTCTAATATAATCATATCAGGAACAAAAATATAAGAACAAATGGAAACTGAGGTAACCTCATATTGTAAAAGATAATATTATTGAACTGAATGAACCAGTTACATTGAATATTTTCATTATGTCTTTGTGCTTTATTTAGAATGTTGAAACAAGAGATATTAGCCTTAATAGAATCTGAAATGTGTGCGACAAATTTATAGATAAGTCAGGGTTAAAAAGTAGTACACAGATGATTAAGAAAAATAATCACACAATTTCCTTTCAGTTATACTGACAATAATTTTCCCTCCAGTTCTTTGCCTTGATATATTTGTATGAGACATCACTTAATTTCTGGAGACAGCATTGGTTTACAAGTAACAGTCTTGCTAATGCTTATATTATGCAAAATTTGATAACTGAATCCTGCGCCTGTGGATCTGTGTCTGTAGCTAAGAAATCTCCCTCCTCCAATTGTAACAAAACATAACGTAGTTCTAATGAGGTGAACCCAAGGTGTTTGACTCAGTGAGAACATTACATATTTCAGCAAACATTTAGTGACATTTAAATTTCTGTTGACCTTCATCTACCTAATATTCTTGCAGAGTTTCCCACGGTGAGGTACCCTGGTGAGAAAGTTGGGTGGGGGGTAGGAAGATAGTTTCTAAAAGACCACAATATATTTGAGCTACAGTCTTCACTGAAGATTTCCTAGTTTTAGTTGTGTTTTATTATTCACTTTAATTGGGCATATCCCTTTGATATAATTTCAATGAGCCAAAGCCCATGGGGGCAATCTGGTATCCAAAGTTCCTCATAATCTTTTAGTGCCTTCTTTTCCAAACTTATGTCACACTACTGCCCTCTATGTACTCTATGCTCTAACCAAACTGGGTTTTGTAATTTTCACCTCTGTTCCAAGCTTTTTCTACCTCTGTATTTTGATCAAACTATCCTTTGTGACTATAGTAGCCTCATGTGACTTCTGTTCACTGAAATTTTAATCAACTTTCAACAGTCAACTCAACAGAACCTTTTCTCATGAAGACATACTTTTCTTTCTTGGAACTTTATTTGTACTTTTGCACCTATACTAATTTGTTTCACATTCCAAATATTTAGATGACAGCTATATCCCTATCTATTAGATGTATTATGAATTCCATGAAGATTGGGATTACATTTTATTCATCTTTATATCTCTTGTGGTACCCACATCATCATCATTACTATATGTATTAGACACATTAAATTTAATGAATGAAAAAATGTAAGTACAAAGTTTTAGTATAACTTTTGGAATTCTATTTTATATTTAAGGAATTAACTGAAGAAAAATATGGGGAAAAAAAGATTCTACTAGACGAGCCTCCAAAGACTACATTTACATGTCTCTAGATGTATGGTGTGAAATCCATATTCTATGGAGTTTTAGCAAACGAAGCCAGCCCCTTGGTCAGATAGGTGATTGTTGCTTGTTCAATTAGTCTTACAGTAGTTCCAAGATGAGCTAAGGAGGATTTACTGACTGAGACTTGAGCCTTATCACCACAGCCTTTTGGGTGATAGATTAATGTGGAAATGACTTTTGCATGCTTCAGTGAGCTACTGCATTAGGAGAAAGACTTTACTCAAATGTATTAAAAAGGCCATTTGCCCTGGACAAGGCAAGAACACATTTGCCACCAAATTAGGTAATGTCCTTAGCAGTTTGACTGCAGCCAGGCCAAGAGAGGGGCCTTCTAGTATAAAGGTTCTTCTAGAAGCATAGACTATTAGAGATCAAATGGATATTAAGCAGTCATCTAGTAAAAATCCTCTCACTTTAAACATGTAAAAAAAATTAAGAACCCTGAAATCTATAGAAGAGTGACTTGCCCAAGGTCACATAGTTAGTAAATTGCAGACCTCAGGCCACCATTAGACGATTCAAGGGTCAAGCTACCAAATGACAAAAAAGATTGCAGGCAACAAACAAAAATAAGCCCTGTGAAATAATTTTGTGCTGATCCAGTCTTATAGATGACTAATGATAATGATGCTCATAATGATGAAGAAAGTTTATTTAGGGTCTATAGTAACAAACTAGTCAAGTCATTCTGTAGTTCTTCCACATCAAAATGTCCCTAAGAAGTAGGAAATCCTACCTCAGAGCTTTTAATTTTAAAGCCATTCACATGATCAGGATTTCTGTAGTTTTCAGGGAGGTGGTGGAGAAAAAAATCATTCTCTTTCTCCACTTAGCTCTGTCTTTCTGTGTCTGCCTCTTCCATCTCTCTACTTTTCTCTTCCCTTTCTGTGTCTGTCTCTCCTCTCTCTTCTTTATCTTCTCTTTTTTTTAAAGGCTTAGGTTTTCTTAAATCACAGTGGGATCTAGAATCTGCTTTGCTTCAAAGCTCTCATGCTAGAATTTTGTCCCTTGAGTCATGCCCTGCCCACCACCCTTTACTAGTGTCTCTCTGGTTGTGAAATCAGAGGTGAGAAGGCAGGAGTCTCCTAGAGAGATGCCACCCCTCCCTAAAAACTCCTAGCATTCATGCATTTCCCTCTTAGTCCAGGAGGTGAGATGGCTTATTCTTCTCCAGTAGGTCTGATATCCTAATATTTGGGACAATCCTAGTAGGAGGTTGAAAGGGGTAATGTCTGTCATTTTTAGTCATAGGTGATGGAAAGTAGACATAAGGAATTTTCCACATCAATTAGGAAGAAGGACCAGAAATTGGGATACAGCAGTGACTAAGATCAGGAAACAGTCACTTCACAGGAATATCACTTAAATCTGGGGTTTGGACTCTTTGTATTCTGCTCCACTCTAGATTTTGGTTATTTCTTTGTCTCACTGGTGACTGTAAACTTAATCCTTCATACTATGTTCATTTTATATTTCAATTAAATTATTATTTCAATAGTAACTATTTTCAAGGAGTATCCCTGAACCTTCTTCCTTTACCCTTTCCTCATGCCCTTCCTTGAGTGTCTCTAAGTCACATTACCTTACCCCAAGTGGAAATAATAAAGACTCCATTTCTTTGCACCACTGGTTTTTCTAATTTATCTTTTTCCCAGTAAGGATCTAGCCTCCCACACCCTCCCCCTTCTAGTTCCCCTCCCTCTCAGCAATAAACATTGGGGGTTCTTGCCTGGTTATTGTTATCTTTTGGTGATTTGGTTTTGCCTATGGGTTTCATGGACCAAACTGGCAGTGAAATAGAACACGAAACAGAAAACCCAGCCACCCCTTAGTTTTCAAAAGTGCCAGCAAATAAACACACACAATTACACTGACTATTCCCTTCCTCCCCCTCAGAAGATTTCTGCAAATAGATAATCATTGGAGCAGTGTAAGAAGCAATACTCAGAAACATTCATGGGTTGAAAGGATCGCATGTGTGCTCCTGAACTTCAATGACACCATCATTTCCAAGAAGGAAGGAAAGGCAGACAATTAGCTGCTGTACTCCAATTTCCTGGTAATTTCTTAGTGCTCTAACAAATAGATTCTCTTCTACAGACTAGCTCAGAGAGAAAGCTCTTAAATATGGATTTCTTTGTCCACAGGGAGCCAGAAGACGTATTTGTTGTTCTTATGATTGTTCCTTTGGGCTACAATATGGATGTAATGTTGGGGTAGAGTGCTAAAGGAAAGTTCAGATCTCAATGTGTTTTTGTTGCATTTGGAGGCGCAGATTCCTCCTGTTCTTTAATGTAGCCCAATTTATTAAAAAAAAAACACATAAAAATCCAATGTTACAAGATACATAAAGACAATAATGTTTCAATTTGTGTATAAGGCTTTTTAGAGAGGTCGTATTGCAGTTACTAGAGAGCCAGCCTTGAAACCAAGAGGAAAGATTCAAGTCCCAAGTCTGACATATTCTGACTGTTAATGTAAGCAAGTCATTTAATCTCCCAGGGCTCTAGGGCTAGGCAACATAATAAATAATAATGACAACGACAACTCACATTGATAAAAGAATTAAAGTTTTGCAAAGTACTTTAAATATATTATTTCATTTAATACTTATTCTAACCATTTTATAGATGAGGAAACTAAGATTTAGAGCTTAATTGACTTGCCCAGAATCAAACAGCTAGTAACTATTTGAACCAGGATTTAAACTCAGATCTTGTAAAGGTAGCTTTATCCACTGTACTCCATAGTTTCTTGTTAAGAGTATGAGTTGCAGAGAAGGTACCACCCTGCTTTACTAAGGTCTGAAATCATAATTCCAGTCTGTATCTCTAGAAGACTTGTAACTTTTAAAAACAATTTTATGTTACCTCTTTTGACCCTCACAACAAAAGCATGAGATAAGCAGACAAGGTTATTATTACAATTTATTTTGCGTCCATTTTGCAGATAAGGAAACTGAGAGGGAACTTTAGTGACTTTACCAAGATCACATAGCATGTTAATGAAAGGATTGAAAAAAAGACTACCTTCTCTAGGGAGAGTCAGAGGAGAGTCAGAGAGGCCTGAATTCAAGGTAGAAGTGATATAACCAACTGAATGACCACAGGCAAAATGCTTAATCTCTCAATGCCCTAGACAGCCATCTAAGATTATGAATTCTGGAAGAATTACTGATCTGTGATAGTGGATGGAGTATCAGCCCCGGCTTTGCTGCAATAATGAAATTAGACATATGGCCCTAGCTTTCAAGTAACAACAAAACATGGACTACTAAGCTAAAGAAGCAGTAAGGAAACATTTTTTTAATGGTCAGTGAAACAAGCAATATGTGAATAGGCCCAGAGGCAAAAATGGCAATCAACTGCAATTAGTGGTGGGGGAGAATAGTGTGAAAGGTTGGGGGGGGGGGGTATTTTAAACTGTAAGATATGAAGAGGGGAAGGATGTCTAGAAATGACTAATTTATTTGAGGTGCCTTACTTTCTATGTTTTTGTGTGTGTGATGCATAAGGCTTCTGTAGAGGGGAGAAAGAACACTCTGTCATCTTGCTATTCATTAATGCCCTCCATGACATCTTCCTCTAGTCTGCTAGGGTAAGATGTCATGGAAATGCTGGCCTCCTCTTATTATTATTATTATTATTATTATTATATTATATTATATTATAATATAATATATATTATATATTATTATTATTAGATCAAGTGGAGGATCTGTTAATTCATAAAATATATGGTGGCAAATGCAACATTGAAAAGAAGTACATTTCAAAAGAATTTGTATTTCATTAATCCCATCTAGAGAAATTGAAAAATTCGAAAGTGTTTACGTATGTAAACACACTTATATCTAATATTGTATATTATTTATACAAATATGTGTACGTATTATGGATGGATGGATTTATATATGGACATGAAGACAGAGACAGACAGATACTGAGGTTTTTTCTGTGGTACCCAAATAATCAAATTTTATTACTAATAGCTATGCACAATGCAGATAGAATTTTCAGCTCAGTGGATAGGAGACTTTGACCTTACTGCTTTAGCCCAAAGTTTTGTTCTAGTTCAAATTCATTTACAAATAAGACAAATCAGATCTTTCAAAAAGAAAGAATGTCAAGGAGCCCTAAATTGGATATTTCTATAATAGAAGACTTTGATGTCTCACTTGACTTAACTATTATGAAAGAAAGTCCTAATCTTTGCCTGGGGGCACTCTGCCTGGCTTTTGTTAGCTGGATTGAGGCTATGACTAAAGACTTTCAACCTCCATTTATTAAGGACTAGTTCTACCCATTACACTCTAGCAGATTGAAGCTGAGATAGATTGTCTGGCCCTGAAAACATAAACCCAGGAGACTGCTGCAGGGAACAACACTCAGCAAAGATGTAGAGACCACCAGGGGCTAGCAAAGGCTAAAATAATATACCCAGAACACATGCCATACAAGAATATCACTAGATGTTATGAGATATCTTACAGCATTGGAAGCCCTCCACACCTACCTCCTAGATGTGGGTCCCTTTCTATGTGATTGTGATACATACTAATTCTTCCTATTGATTTAAGATACACACACATTTATAGGAAAATTTATTTGTATTAGGTATCTGGGGAAAATATTCTTTTGAAAATCCTGCTACAATGGTATCTCACCAAACATGATTCCTCTGAAAAATTGTTTTGAACTGGTGTCCTTTGGTTAACTAGAGAAAGAAGTAAATTAATACCATTGGTGGGGTCTTGAGAGTTATTATTTAGAGAGGATAAAAAAACAAAAAGTATTTTCAACCTGAGGTAAATATTCAGGGGGCCCTATATGTAAGAAATGGTTACATGCAGGAGATGATAGATTGATAAATAAATAAATGGATAGATATAGATATTTATAAATCTGTGTGTAATACTCAGACTTATACATGTGTATGTATACAAACATATGTAGATGTATGTATGTGAATGTGCATATATATGCATGCATACATACATGCATGCATGCCTACATACATACTTAAGGTATTTTTCATCTATATAGGGTATATACCTTTTTTATACTGAGTAATGTATATTTTGCTGCAGCTAAATAAGGATTGAAATGACATTGCTTGCTGCTTTTAACTTATAGATTCTTTTGTAATTCTCCATAGACTTCAAGGATTTTGTCTCCTGGTTTGCAGACCACTGGTAGAACATGTAGGTGAGAATTTGATTTTCACTAAATCTTACTGATTTGTTTAGAGGACACTAGTTCTAGAGTACAGCAACTTAGTTGTATATACAACAAGGCTTTCCTTCCTTCTTGACCAGCTAGGAAATAAGAAAGTATATTAATTATGAAAGCTTGAACGACTTCTTTCATTTTCACCCTGGGGTTAATTAGGCAAATCTATAAAATCCATCCAAGGAAGATGTAAGAAATAGCTTAATGGGAAAAAAGAAACTCACTGATAATTCACAATATCCACATGCAAGTCTAGGAACCTGTTTTGAAGGCATACAACTAAGGAAATGAATATATATATATATCACACAATAGTACAATTAGAGTCTTTCTTATCAAGGCAATTTGGTACAATAAAAAGACCATGGACTAGGAGTATAGTGACTTATATTCTAATACTAACACAGGTATTATGTGACCTTGAATTAGTTGGCCTTCAGTATCCTCATTTGAAAAATGAGGAGCATTGGAAGAGATGATTTCTAAGATTCCTTCAGAATCATTTATTCTATGATTTTAATTATATATGTGAATTTGTTTGGGTTGTTTTGATTTTTTCCAATTACATGTGGAGACAATTTTTAAAAATCATTTTTATAAGATTCGCACATTTTCTCCCTCCTCCCTTCTCTTACCCCTCCCTAAGACAGCTAACAATTTGATATAGGTTGTACATGTAAAATCATTTCAAACAAATTTCCACATCACTCATGTCATAAAAGAAGAATCAGAAGAAAAGTTAAAAACCACAAGAAAAAAAGTGAAAATAATATGCTTCACTTTGTATTCAGACTCCATAGTTCTTTCTCTGGATATGGTTAGCATTTCACACCATGAGACTTTTGGAATTGTCTTGGATCATTGTATTGCTGAGAGGAGTTAAATCTATCAAAGCTGGTCGTCACACCATATTGATGTTACTCTTTAGAGTGTTCTCCTGGTTCTGTTTATTTCATTCAGCATCAGTTCATGTAATTCTTTCCAAGTTTTTCTGAAATGTGCCTGTTCATCATTTCTTATAGCACAATAGTATTCCATTACATACATGTAGCACAATTTGTTCAGCCATTACCTGACTGATGGGCATCTCCTCAATTTCCAGTTCTTTGCCCCACAAAAAGAACTGCTATAAATATTTTTGCACATGTGGCTCCTTTTCCCTCTTTTATGATTTCTTTGGGATGCAGATCAAATAGTGGTATTACTCAATCAAAGGGTATGCACAGTTTTATAGCCCTTTTGAAGTAGCTCCAAACTGCTCTCCAGAATGGTTGGATCAGTTCACAACTTCACCAACAATACATAAGTGTTCTAATTTTCCCACATCTTCTCCAACATTTATCCTTTTCCTTTTCTGTCATATTAGCCAATCTGATAGGTGTGACATGGTACTTCAGAGTGATTTTAATTCACATTTATCTAATTGATAGTCATTTAGAGAATATTTTTGTGAATATAGTTTTAATTCCTTCATCTGAAAACTGTTTGTTCATATCCTTTGACCATTTACTAATTGAGGACTGATTCGTTTTCTTAAAAATTTGATTCCATTCTCTACATAGTTTAGAAATGAGGCTTTTATCAGAAACAATGGCTGTAAAAAATTGTTTCTCAGCTTTCTGCTTTCCTTCTAGCAGTGGCTGTATTGGTTTTGTTTATGTAAAACCTTTTTATTTCAATGTAATCAAAATTATCCATTTTGTATTTCATGATGTTGTCTCTCTCTTGTTTGGTCATGAATTCTTCCTTTCTCCATAGATGTGACAAGATGTCTCCTAATTTGGTTATGGTTTCTTTATATCTACATTATATATCCATTTTGACCTTGCCTTGGTATATAGTGTGAAATTTTGGTCTATGCTTAGTTTCTGCCATACTATTTTCCAGTTTTCCCAGTGGCTTTTGTCACATAGTAAGTTCTTATTCCAGAAGTTGGAGTCTCTGGGTTTATCAAACAGTAGATTACTATATTCATTGTAATCTCTTGGCTAATATTTTATTTAAAAAATTTGCATCAATATTCATTTAATAAATTGTTATTTCTATATTTTTAGATTAAAAATAGATTTTCTTGCTATATTCTGGATTTTCTTGGTTTAGGTATTGTCACAATATTTGTGTTATACAAGGGATTTGGTAGAACTCTTTCTATTTTTCTAAGTAATTTAGAAAGTATTGAAATTAATTATTATTTAAATGTTTGGTCAAATTCACTTATAAATCCATCTGGCCCTGGAGATTATTTTCTTAGTGGGTTCAATTTCTTTTTTTCTAAAATAGGGTTATTTAAATATCTTATTTCTTCTGTTAATCTGGGCGATTTATATTTTTTTGTAAATATTCCTCCATTTCCTTTAGATTGTCAGATTTTTTGGCATAGAGTTGGGCAAAATAGCTCCAAATTATTGTTTTAATTTCCTCCTTGCTGGGGGTGAATTCAACCTTTTCATTTTTTATATTGGTAATTTGGCTTTCTTCTTAAAAATCAAATTAACCAATTTTTAAAATTTTTGCTTTTTCCATGAAACTAGTTCTAAGTTTTATATATTAGTACAATAGTTTTCATACTTTTAATTTTATTAATTTCTCCTTTGATTTTCAGAAATTCTAATATGGTATTTAATTGGGGATTTTTAATTTGCTCTTTTTCTAGTTGTTTTTTTTTCAATTACATGCCAAATTCATTGATTTCTTCTATTTTGTTCATGTAAGCTTTAAGAGACAAAATTTCCCCTAAGAGCTGTTTTGACTGCATCCCATAAGTATTGGCATATTGTCATTATTATCATTCTCTTTGACAAAATTATTGGTTGTTTCTATGACTTATTGTTTAAGCAACTCATTCTTTAGAATTGGATTATTTTGTTTCCAATTAATGTTTAGTCTGTCTTTCCATGGTCCTTTATTACATGTAATTTTATTGCATGAAGTTCTTGGAAATATGCATTTAATATCCTTGCCTTTCTGCATTTGATTGTAGAGTTTTTATGCTCTGATATATGGTCAATTTTTGTGCAGTTGCCACTGAGAAAAAGGCATATTCTTTTCTATCCCAATTCAATTTTCTTAAAAGATAATGCTTAACTTTTCTAAAATTTTATTTGCCTCCTTAACTTCTTTCTTGTTTATTTTGTGTTTAGATTTTTCTAGTTCTGAGGAGTATGGTTTTGCTATTTCTTCCTGTGACTCACTTAATTTCTCCTCTAAGAATTCTATGCTATACTATTTGGTGAATATATGTTTAGTACTGATATTATTTCATTGTCTACCTTACCTATTAATTAGGTCTGTCTTTGCTTTTGCTTTATCTGTGATCAAAGTTGCTACCCTTGTTTTTTTTTTTTTACTGCATTGAAACATAATATATTCTGCTTCAGCCTTTTTACCTATCCTCTGTGTGCATTTCTCTTCTTCAAATGTGTTTCTTATAAACAACATAATGTAGGATTTTGTTTTTTAATGCTCTGCTATCTGCTTCCATTTTATGTTGGAGTTCATACCATTCACACTCACAGTTAGGATTACTAAATGTGAATCCCCCTCCATCTATTTTTTTGCCCTGTTTAGACTTTTCTCTTTCCTTTCACCCTGTACATCCTCACCAGTGTTTTGCTTTTGACCACCACCTCCTTTTAACTGTCCTCCTTTCTTTGAGTCCCCTAGTTTCCTTTTCTTTCTCCTTTCCATTCCTACTTCCCTATAGGGTAAGATAAAATTCTATACCCAACTGAGTGTGTATGTCATTCCCTCTTTGAGTCAAATTAGATGACAATAAGGTTCAAACGAAGCTTACTGCCTTCCTCTTTCCCCTCTAGTGTAATAGGTCTTTTGTGCCTTTTCATGTGATAAAATTTACTTTATTCTACCTCCTCCTTTCCACTTTTTCTAGTATTATCGGTTTTTTTTACTTAATCATCACATCAAAGTCAAGTTATATCCATCCCTCTGTCTATATATACTACTTCTAACTATTCTGATAGAGACACAGTTCTGAAGAGTTACAAGTTTCATCTTGCTATGTAAGAATGTATATAATTTAACCTTATTAAATATATTTTTCTTTCCTATTTATCTTTTTATGGTTCTCTTGAGTCTTGCATTTAAAGATTGAATTTTCTGTTTGGCTCTGGTATTTTCATTAGGAAATTTTGAAAGTCCCCTATTACATTGAATATCCATTTTTCTCTGGAAAGATTATGATAAATTTTGGTGGGCAGTTGATGCTTGCTTGTAGTCTAAGTTTCTTTGCCTTCTGTAATATCATATTCCAAGCCCTCTTATCCTTTAATATAGAAAATGCTAAGTCCTGTATTATCATGCCTGTGGCTCCTGGATATTTGAGTTGTTTCTTTCTGTCTGCTTGACCTTTGTCATCACATCAGAGTCAACTTATACCCATACCCTCTGTCTATATATACTACTTCTAACTGTCCTAATAGAGATACAGTTCTGGAATTTGACTACAATATTCCTCAGAGTTTTCATTTTGGGATCTCTTTCAAGAGGTGATCAGTGCATTCTTTCAATGACTATTTTACCCTCTCATTCTGGGATATCAAGGCAATTTTCTTAATTTCTTGAAAGGTGCTCTCCAGGCTCTTTTTTTTTTATCATGGCCTTCAGGTAGTCCAAGAAGTCTTAAATTATCTCTCCTGGATCTATTTTCTAAGTCAGTTACTTTTCCAAGGAGGTATTTTATATTTTCTTCTTTTTTTTCATTGTGTAAATTGTGTTGGACTGATTCTTGATGTCTTATAGAGTCATTAGCTTTCATTTGCCCAAGTCTAGTTTTTAAGAAAGTATTTCTTCAGTTAGCTTTAGTAACTCCTTTTCCATTTGATCAGTTCTGGTTTTTAAGGAGTTGTGTTGTCTTTATTGTTTTTTCCATTTAGCCAATTTTATTTTTTAAGTAATTGTTTTCTTCAGTCAATTTTTGTCCTTCCTCTTCCAAGCTATTGACTCTTTTTTCATAATTCACCTGTGTAATTCATTTCTTTTCCCAATTTTTCATTTGCCTCTCTTATTTGATTTAAAAAAAAACTTTTTGAACTCTTCCAAGAGGACTTTTTGGGTTTGAAACCAATTCATATTTTCCTTTAAGGCTTCACATCTAGGCATTTTGACATTTTTGTCCTCTTTCTGAGTTTGTGTTTTCACCTTCCCTGTCATCATAGCAGCTTTTAATGGTCAGGGGTCTCTTTTGTTCCTTACTCATCTTAAGCTTATTTTGTGACTTTTAAAATTGAGCTCTGATCCTGGGCCATGGGGGACACTTTCCTAAGCTTTTTTTTAATGCTGGGGGCCAGGGGACTAATCACTGGCATTTCATGCCAGGGTCTTAGGTGCTTGTGGCTTGCCCACTGTGCTGGGGTAACCTGGCCTAGTTGCACCTGTTGTGTTGAGGTTCTAGGGCTTGCAATTTGCCTTCTGCAGTGGGGCTGGAGATCTCACAGTTGGCCTACTGTGCCATGAGCCAGGGCAAAGGGGCCTCAGTTGCTGATCTAGGATGTGGCTAAGAGTCTCCATGTGACTTTTCTGGATGCTGTGCTAGAGTGCATGCACCTTTTACCCAAGTGAGGCAGATCTTTCCTGAAGTCTTTCTAAGCTATTTTAAGCTGGAAAATTGTTTCACTACATCTTTTGGAGGGTTCTATGGCTCCACAATCTGTTTAGAGGCTTGATTTAACATTGTTTCTGAGGGAAACTGGGAGAGCTTGGACAGCTCCCTGGCTTCTCTCTGTCATCTTGGCTCTACCCTTCCTCCCCTTAGTTTCTGCTGTTTCAGGTACTGCACAAGCATTTTATTTTTAAACAGGATTGATTTAAAGAAGAAACATAATATATGTAATTGTATATGTTACATGCAATTATGATTTAATTTCTTCTTGGACATCAAATGATAGTTGCTAAGACAATAAAGCCATATATGTTCCTACACTTAATCACAGTGCATCAAAGCCATAGCACAGAACTTGCCTCCTTATCTTACTCCAATATATATGACTTTTACTATTCTGAAGCCTCATGAGGACAAAGATCCTACATGTGTATCTGACTATAAAGCAATGTGAATGGAATTGTTCCTATGTGTAAGATGTTCCCATTAATAATCCCAATTTTAAGTACTTATAATTTTGTTATTCTCTTTTCTTATCTTGCCCTATTCTGACTACATCCCCATGGGAAAAAAAGTTCAAATGGGGAAAAAAAGCAAGTAAGTTTAACTGAAAATTTATTTTGGAAAGACATAATTTGATAAAAAGTCATCTAACAAGAGATCTTATTTTTTTCTTAAATACCACAGAGTTCCTGCCCTGAATGTATTTAAAATATACGTGGGAGAATATAGTCAAATACTCAAATGGATGTGTGCTCTCATTGATTATAGAGTCCTATCTGGTAATATATATTACAACCCATGAAAGACTGCCCATCTTCTATGGCTCTTCTCCATGTCTCCTCATAAGTTAACAGAGGAGCATGCTGGCTGTCTATGTGTCATCCCTCATTATTACCATGACATTAGTCCTTCTTTTCTTCATATCATGCAGTAACTTGATGACATCGATTACTCTTGTTCTTCAGACTTATTCATTGGTTACATGCTGAAGATAACTTACACTCATACTAAGACTCTTCCTCTGCAGCAAAAATGTTTAGAGATATTCCTGGGATAGATTTGTTTTCCCTCAAAGGAATATGATTATACTTCTTTCCAACACATGAAAAACAAAGTAGATGAAGAATGTCTGCCCAGATTTTAACAGGTATTTATACAGCCACTTTCTAAACCCTATCCACTAGCATCTATATCTCAAGTATATAATAGAAATGGACTATGGCTTGGGCTCAGAGTTTAAAAGGAAGTCTGGGGGCTGCAATAACTTCAGGGATTTGCAAAACTTTTTCACCAACCCCAAATTTCCTTTGTAGCAAGGGCCCATTGTTTTCGAACTAGCTTTCCACTAGTGCTACAATAAGGCAATGAGTTAGAAAATATACTAGAAGTTAATACAAATAAGAGATGCAAGGGATCTTTTCAGGCTGACTGTGTTAGACAAGGCTTCTTGGAGAAGGTTGCACTTGAGCAGCAGCTTGAAGGTAGGAAAGGTTCGTAAAAATCAGGTTTCCTTCTTTTGAGATATAGCATACCTCAAAGCCTTTGGAAAATCATGCAACTGCTATCTTCATTTTAAAACCACACACTTGTTTCCAAAAGGACTGAAGCTTCTTTGACAGGGTTGAACAACCTAGATTATAAATAAATAGTACTGAATAGCTAATCATAGACTGAATTATTATGAAGTGCTAATATCAGACACTCCACATGTGTAGGAAGCTGTTTCTATAAGCTGTTTGACTGTGTAGTGAGGTGTGATGCTTCAAATACATAAATATATAAATACACTTGGACAGACTCAGTATATTCAAAGCTTCTCACACTGATGCAAAGGCAGCTGTGTATTTCAACAATACAGCATTTAAGTAAACAAAACAGTGAATTCATTTAAATAGAATGTCACAAATGCAAATAAATATAACCATTGATTTGAATGGGTTATTAGGCTGTCTTCTTTTTCGGTTGCTCTCTTCTGAAACATAGAGGAAAATTAAATACATAGAGGGTGACATTGTTGTGAAGAATATAAATGGCCAAATGTCAAGACATTCAGGATTAAAGCTAACACTGCAAAAGCAATATGCTTGTGTGCTGTGTACTAGAATGGAAAATAGAACATGAACATGACCCTGCTTGCTTGCAAAATGGGAATGCAGAATAGTCTTGACCCTAACAAACAGTGACTCTATATGACCTTGGACAAATCAAAGTGTTTTTTTTTTCTTGGTTTCCCTATTTGTAATAGAGCTCTGATTAAAAACAAAAGAACAAAAAAACAAAACAAACAAACAAACAAAAACCCTGGTGGTTAAGGGTAAAGGAAACACCCAAGTTAGTGGGAAAGATATTTGTTTTACATTATAGAGTAAGCAAAGTAGTAAGATATGATCAATAGGGTGACTGAATCATGGCCAAGGACCTACTGAAAAGATTTGCATGCATTTATCTGTATTACCGTTCTATTACTCTTGTAGAATGTAAGCACCATGAATGAATAAATGAAACATTTATTAAGTGCAACATACAAAGCAACATGCTAAGTACTGGGAATACAACAAGAAAAACAAGACAAATTGAAATTATAACATAATTTTAAAAATAAGACAAATAGAAAAAATTAAACCCTTGTCCTTATGTAGCTCATATTCTAATGGTTGAGACAACATACATGAGAGTCAGATGAAAAGATTCTATGGTCCTTAGGGTATAGCAGCATAACAGATATTAATAACACTTCCTTAATGTTATTTCTGGTGATAAAATCTTATCAATTGCTGAGATTAAAACATTAATCATTGCAAGGATTTTAGTGGTAAGAACTTTCTTTTTGGAATCTTCAATAGATGTGACTTATAGCACCTTTAGGATCACTTGCAAGGCTTCACCTCCACAGTAGTTGCTTCCCAGGATGTTGAATATAGGCAGTGGACTGGGAGTATTACTATTGTAGAAGCTCTTGGGTTCAGAATATTGAACTTTTTCCAATGAAGTTAGAGGGGAGATAATGGTTATAGTGGTGGCGGTTTGATTTCTTGGCACGTGCTGCCTTATTTCTCTCCCATAGGGTATACCATTGCTACAGTTAGGCTGGACAGTCTGACTTTTGAATGTCAGGTGGTTGGTAATTGGTGGGGATGGTTGACACATACTTGATGGGTGGTATTTTTCTGGATGATGGTTGTGAGGGTTTGTCTAGAAGCAGAACTGGTGATCTGGGGATGCGAGAGGGTGCTATCATTCTTGGGGCTCTTGTAACTCATCTGCTTTTTGGTAACTATTGTACTGTAGTTGTTGCTGGTGGTGATGAGGAAGGTGAGTCATTTCTCCCCTCAACAATGATTATAGGGAAAGAACTGGAAGTAGATCTGGTGCATGTGTGTGTGTGGGCTTGTGGGTGGGGAAGCAGTGTTATACCCAAAGCTCTTGAGATCAGCATCTGATAATATATTCATTAGGATCTGAAGAGTTATTATAATGAAGGTAGAGATTTTTCAACTTGCCTGATACATGCTGTCTCAAATCTCTCCTTTGGTGACCTGCTACTTCCTTGAGGCAAGAGACTGTCTTTTGTCATTGTATCCCTGGAGATATAACAGGAATTTGAAAATAGTAGGTACTTAATATGTGCCTGTTAAATTAAATTAGTATTCCTAAAAGAACAACAATGAAGTCAAATTTGACTATAGCCCAGTGGTTTCCATGAAAATTCTATGCTCTCGGGGACAATGAATTGTATTTCCCTCCCTGGTATAAAACTTACTGACAAATCACTTCATACTTCATATCCTTTGAAGAACTCTTCATAAGGAAGGTTATCTTCCCTCTTCCAAAAGCAGATCAAAACCTGTTCATGTTTCTAACGACCCCCAAGAGTCACTAAGTCTAGCAAATTCATCAGTGATCCTCTTATCCAAGTTCATGATGAACTTTTTGAAGCAATGCAAAAGGGCTCTGAAAAGAGACACTAACTAATCTCACTTGAAAGTGAACTGTAGTCATTTTGGTCTTAGGGCTTTCTCCTGCTCCAATAATTTTTTTTCAGAATAGGTTTCTGTTTTTTAAGCATGATCATAGGTTTGGTTATAAAATATTATATCAATCTTCACAGATTAGTTGGACACATTTGGGGAGGACCAGCCACTTGCACAGTGTATTCAGGATATGATGAGTATTTAATAAAAATGTCACGATTCACTGAATAATGCAAGGAAACCAAATATCATGGGCTGGATTCCAAAAGAATTCCAATGGTATTAGTAAATCGGAATTTTAAATAGAACTACTGGATTTGTGATACTGAATCTTAAATCCACTCTATGTCCCAAAGCACTGAGTAACTGATTGCTTTATGGCATAGTAAATAATGGTAGGCATAGTTTTACTTATTTTTTAAACAAAAAAATAATTTTCATGTTTGAGTTACTCTTTAACAGATAAATAAAATGTTCCTTGTTCAAGTTAGACTGTATAACTCATTTCAGATTCACTAAATTTAAAGAACATTGGATAAGTCCTATCATAAAATTTGCCTATGGAAGCATTTCACTGGAAAGTATCATATACATGGTATTTCAAATAACTATATCAAATCATTTTTGGCAATGCTACTAAAATTTTGTGAAACCAAATTATTTACCAAATGAACCCCCTCCCCCAAAAGTTGTTTGTGGGTTTCTTTTCCACAGAATGACAGACGCTATACCCCTTTTAAATAACAACTTGTATAATTCCAAAATTTTAGCTGCATCTGAAGCTTTTTATTCTTTGGTTAACTTCTTTTTCATTAATTCCTGTACTAGTTAGAAAACAATAAGGATGATGATAGTCCAGTGAAATTTCATTCGTGAAACAAAATTTCATTTTAAAATACCAGACATTAGAAGAATCACTAAGAAGTATGAGATGGGCGTCCCTTTTACTTTTAAATGTACAAGCCTATAATCTCAGATCTCTTTGCAGATTCATTCCATCTTCTGGTGTTCACAGATACCCAGCTTCTTCCTGAGGGCCAAGAGGCCCCCGCCATAAAAGTGGTTATTTTTCTCATAACTTGCAGATACAATTTGAGGAAGAAGACTTTCCATAGTCCTTTCTCCCAACTGCTACTTTCAGATGTCTACTCTACCGCAGCCACTCAGTGATCACCTCTACTCATTTGAAATTCACTACAATCTGCTCAGATCCTTGTGACTATTACTTAGGTCCCTCTCTTCTCAATAAATCCAGTACTTGATGTATAGGTTCCTCCATCCTAACCCCAATCCTCATCTAACATCTTTGGACTTTCAGTTCCTAGACTCCCTCTGATCCCCAGACTTCTACTTCCAAACTACAGCAACCACTCACAAGGGAGACTCTGCCATAAATACCATATAACTCCCTTCTAAGTGAGCTTCAAGGGATCCCTATTCCTCCAGGACCAAATATAAACTCCCTTATTTGGGATTTAAAGCTCTTTATATCTGCTCCTTTCCTACATTTCCAATCTTATTAAATTTTATCCCTTCTGCCCCCTGCACCATGAAAACTTATGATACATTTATACTGACCTACCTGCCATTCCTCAAACCCAACATATTTTTCCTTTTTTACTGACTATCCTTATGTCTGGTATACCTCTGCCTCTTTTTTTTCCCTTACATTCCCTTCAAGTCTCAATTAAAATTCTACTTTCTAAAGGTGGCCTTTCCTGATCACCTCAGCTACTAATGCCTTTCCCTCTGAGATTATCTTCAATTGAATACACCTATCTTCTCTGTACCTAGTTATTTATATGTTGTCTGACCTATTAAATGCTACTTAAGGCCAGTGACTATTTTTGCTTTCTTTGTATCCCCAGTTTTTAGTATGAATGCCTGCTATGTAGAAGAGCTTGCTGATTTATTGTCTGATTATACCATTAGATATTTGGTGTATGTGCACCTAAGTGTATACATAAAAATGCATGAAATCATAAAATCTAAGTTTTAGAAGAGAACTTGAGACAATGCATAACTGAATAAGAATTCAATATACAATATAGCCAAAAAATATTCATCTGGTTTGAACAACTATTATATATATGTATGCATTTGTATGTTTGTGTGTGTATATATATATATGCATACATACATACCTATATTATATATATGTGTGTGTGTATATATATATATATATACATATATATATATGCACAAACAGATTTGTGGGAGGGTTGAGAGAATAAGGGAGAGTTAAAGGGTACATGGTATGAGCTCCTGAAGCATCATGTTCTACGTCTAATTAGCCCTAATTATGAGGAAGTTCTTCCTTACCACTGTTGTCTCCTAATTTGATTCTGCACTTCTAGACTTTCTCCTCATCAAACTGCTGGCAAACAGATATTCCTGAGAGGTAGATCTGACCAATGCATTCCCCTTCCCCATAACCTTTGATGATTTCCTATTATCTCTAGAATAAAATACAAAATCCTCACACTGATATTTAGAGCCTTGGTATATGAATGTAGTAGAAAATTACTGTGCTATAAGGAATGAGGAAATAAATGATTTCAAGGAGATATGGAAAGAATTAGATGAACTGATATATACTGAAGTAAGCAGTGGCAGAAGAATGGATTCTGCTATAACACTGTTACAAAACCAAATGATTTTGAAGATATTCATAAAATGATGAAGAAATGAGAACTAGGAGAACAATTTATACATTAACAACAACACAGTAAAGACAAATAGTTTTTAAAAAACTGTCATAATTATGATCAATACAGTCATCATTCATGATTCCAGAGGAACAATGATGTAACAGTCTATGTACTTCCTGACAGAGGTGATAGATTTAGGGCACTTTAAAATAATACATACAGATTTTTTTTTTAATGCAGCCACAGGCAGATTTTGTTTTGCTTGACTATGCAGATTTGTTATAAATAACCTATTTTCTATTTTTTAAAAATAGGTAATAGGTGGAAGCAAGAAATTGGATTTTTATTAGTCAAATAAACAGTTTAAAAATATAGAAGTTATGTTGCTATATGTAGAATGGTGCATGTGCTTTCAGGTGAAGTATATTGTTCCAACTACTGTTAGTATAGCTTAATTGTCTTATTTTGTTACAAGATCTCATGGAGTAGAGATAATCTGGAAATATTTGTAATATATAAACAAAATAAGTTACTTTAAAAAATTATACAGGAGAGCAATTTAATCAACTAGGAAATACAATCTCACCCTCTACAGCTTATATTTACAAGCATTTTCATTTCCTCACCCCTTTGTTCTTTCTTTATCTGGTAAATTCTTCCTTTATTTTTCACAAATGTCTGTTCTATTCTTTAGTCTTCATATAATTTGTTTCCTTTCAATACTATCTTTCCTCTTTACCTTCATTTCAACTTGTTCTTCAAGATAAACTTAATTTGGGAGAAATTTGCAACCCTAATTTCTTCTATTTGATTAAAGCAACTAGGTGGTTCCTGATTGGTTACTGTTTACATCTGTTCTTTTTCCTTCCCTACCCTGATTAATTTCATTCCCTACCACCTCTTTTCCACTCTTTTGTCACACTCCCTCTAAGACTAAGTTCTTCCTGAGTTGTGGAAACTTTGGTACAGACTTTTGGTATAGCTGCCTCCTGTGAACAACTGTAGTCTTAGAGAGTCCACTGGGACCTCCAAGAAGTTGTTTCCCTTGCTGATAGTCATGTAGCCAGAATATATCGGAAGGCAATTGGAGGCAGAGAACCCAGAAGATTCCTATGAAACATGGAACCACAGAACATTGTCCCAGAATTATTCAAGAGATAAATAAAAATTTTAAAAAGAAGAATTTATGTATCAGAAGAGAAAAACTTGAATCCATGATGGCAAGACTTACAAGGAACAAAAGAGCAAACAATTGGTTGAGAATACAAATATGCTTAAATGAAAGAGAACCCAAAAGAAGGGAAGCAAAAAAGAATAATTCCAAAAGAAGACATCATACAAGCAAATCATGGTGATCTCAAAAAGACAATGCCTGGAGACTGAATAGGTTACCCATAGAGTTAGGGTTGCTCTGGAGACCCCAAAATACCAACACATCAGGGTCCTGCCAAATGAATTCGACTCAAGTATTCTGTCAGCCAAAGAAAAGTTTATGGAAAGTTCACTTGCATTAGACACAGAGTAAGTCTGTGCTAGGTCATTCTATGGCACTCTCACAAACATGGACACAAGATGGGGTCTTATATACAGAAGGTTGTGGGAGGAATCTAGGGGTGGTCTAGAGGAGGAGTTTGGGGAGGGTCTTCAGGAGGAGTTAATGAGGTTAATGAGTGATTGAAGGTGGGAAGTTGCTGGAGGCTATTTAGAGACTACAGACAATGGTGGGCTAGGTCAGTTCAAGGTTGAATTGATATTTTTATAGGCTCAAGGGTGGGAAGTCTAGTAACAGGTTTGGGCTCAGCCACAAAGTAAGGCTTTTGGCCTCATGCAAATGCCTCATCAAATGAGATGTTTTAATCAGAGTTCAAGGGGGGGTTCCCAGAGCCTGTACCTCAAGGATTCAAGAAGAGCTTGAGGGGGGTTCCCATAGCCCATACCTCATCAGACTCAACTCAAGAACCATTGGTTTCCCAGAAGAACATGACTAGTCAAAAACACTTGATCATTATAACACAAGAAATCATGCTGGAAATAATAAAAGAAAACTACCCAGAAGCTCTCAACACAGAAAATAAAGTAGTAATAAAAAGAACCCACAGATTGACATTTAGGGAAAAAAACCCATATTGTGAACTCCAAGACAAACAGTGCTTAAATTTAATAATTCAAATGGCAAATAGCAAAATCTGCAGCAATCTAAAAAAAAAATCCTTCAAATACAAAGGAAAGAAAATTCGAATAACATTAGACTATTATGCACCAACCAGATACTGCAGAATGAAATGAAATTATATGTTTTGAAAAAGCAGAAAAGCTCAAGATGAAATACAAGGTGACAAACTCTTCACAATTGAACCTCATCATTAAAGACAAATATGAACATAAAAAAAATACAATCTCTATAGTACAAGGTTTGGCATCAGGAAGCCCTAGCTTTCAAATATTATCTCTGATATTAACTAAATATGTGATCTTGGCCAAGTCATGTAACTTCTCTTAGCCTTAGTTTCTTCTATAAAATGAGGATAACAATAGCACCTACTTTATAGGGTTGTTATGAGTATCAAGTAAATTAATATGGATAAAATGCTTTGTAAACCTTACAGTACTCTATTAATAGTGCTAAATTATTATTTAAATGATGATGATGATCTACCATAATCATTTCTAATCATGCACATATCCATCCATATGGAGCCATGCATTCAGATAAGGGAATATTATATTTCTAATGCAAGAAATTAATTGATTACTAGTAACAAACACTCTGCAGGTAGTTTAAAACATGTAGACAGAGTTGCTGAAATGCAAAAAAAAAAATAATTAGTGGACATAGTGGTTTGGGAAAGCCCAACATCAATATTTTTCTCTAGCATAGTGCCACCTACCTGCCCCTAAAATCCTACCCAGTATTAAATGATCTTATATAATATTTCACTTTGTAATAATAACTTAAATAATATAGCACTTCAGAGCTTGCAAAATATCTTAAATATATTATCTTCCTTGAACTCACAAGAACTCTTTAAGACAAATTCTATTATTATCCCGAATTTTACGGATGAGGGAAATAAGAATGAGAGAAATAAAATTACTTAGAGTCATTCATTTTACAAGACTCTGAGCATAATCTGCATTCAGGTCATCCTGATTTTTTGGTTTGGTGACCTATGCACCACAAACTTTCAATTACTACTACATTGATAATTCATTTTCCATTGGGATATTTAGAATGGGGAAAATTATATTGCTATAAAAGTATGTAAACAAGTATATTTATTTCATGGTAATATGTTACAATATATGTATAAATATTTATGTGTCTCTGTCACTGCACCTATGCAAATCCTATAATTTTATAGGTTCTTTAAGATCCCTATGAATTTATGGCATTCCCTCCATATCCTTTCTCTATATTTGAGCTAGAGAAGAAAAGATGTGGCAGGGATTATGCCTGATATCTTCAAATATTTGGGGAAAATGGTATTCATATGCAAATTAAGATTATATGGGTAGAAATATATTGCCACTTAGAGCAAGATGAGCCAGGACTTGGAATTCATCCATACATTGAGGTGGATGACAAATTTCTAGGGCAGAAGCCATAGGATGTTCATTTGAGGTCAAAGGTTGATTAGTGGATAGTAGTAGCAGGTAGGGGACAAAGACAGAAAACTTAATAGCCTTCTTCAGCTTCAAGGGTCTGTGAGTTTATGTGTTAGGGCAGGTGAAAACTATTTACTAGATTGTTCTCATGAGGTTCTATGTCCAAAGTATTGCTCCTAATAAAAGACCTTGATGAACTTACCTAGGCTAATGGTCTCAGCACAAATATACAATCTGTTGCCAGCTTGTACATGCTGCCTTTTCAGATTGGTTGAAAGGACCTGCCAGGTCAACTGTTCATAGTTGGCATAGCCATCTAAAACGCAGATTCACAGCTGAGCCATGATGAGGAATCAGAGTAGAATATTGAGGGAGAGGTTGTAATGTAATGCCAAGGAAAGGCAACTTCCCAAGGTTCAAAATACCAGCATAGGTGCTCTCCATTTTACTCAGTGACAAACCAAGAACAGAGAAGATCAAAACATGACATCATTTACTAAGTGTGATTAAATAATCTCCAAGTACTACCCCACCCCAGGACCTTCCATTCATTCAATCAATTACAAAGTCCCCTTTCAAAATACTACTTTACCCCTAGGCTGTACCTTCATTTAGTCCACCACAAAGCCCCTCTTCTCAAATGGAGATTAGTTTCCAAACATAAGTAAAATACATTCATTTGTTCAACCATAGAACACAAAAAGGTCAAAAGTTCCCCACCCCTGGATCACAATTGAATCTACCCCAGAGTTACAACAAATTTAAGCACAGCACATAATACCCAAATGGAGGTCTTTTCTTCATCTTGACAAGAGGCTAGTTCTCAGCAATCTTAGTTCCTGGGGAGACAAGGCTTAGCAAGGCCACAAGATACATTGCCAGTCTCTTCATTAATTCATCCTCTGTCTGCAGAACAGTCCTAGAACCCCTGAAAACATTAGCAAAACCCTCTCCCAGGATTTCTGTAAACATACAACAAGAAAATCCTTCTTTAGGGCTTCTGAACCAACAGAAAGGTTCCCAGACCCCTGCAACAATAGCACTGTCCTTCACCAGTGGACAGTATTCACTCTCTGTCTGCAGGACAGTCTCAGGAGCTCTTAGCCAACAGCCAGGTTCCAGGACTTCTTCAACAGGACTGTCTTTCACCAGTGGAAAAATCTGGCAAAACAACATCAAAACAGACAGACAAAGTACTAGCAAAACAGCCATGTCTCCTCAGTCCTTGGCAGCTCAGGGGGCAGGTCTCAAAACTCCAGGGCAATTCAAAGTGGCCATCAGCAATCCACTCAGTCTCTCTCTGCCTCCAAGAGGGTGCTGCTTCCAAAAAGTTCTTCTGCCTCTCTCTTGTCTCTCCAAATCTACGTCACCAGCTCCTCCCAGTTCAGGACTCTCTTTTCACATCAACAAGTCCATCCCACAGGTGGGATTAACAAGCTCTGGGTTTTAACACAATCAATTTGAAAACCAAGCCAATACAGGGGGATCTTTATATTCCATTACTATCACAGAGGGCCAAAGTCAATCCATCAATTAATAAACATTTATTAAGCACCTGTTGTATGCCAAAAAAAAATAAGCACCAGGGATATGAAAAATAGGTAAGAGATAGTGTCTCAAGGAACTTAGAATTTAATGGGAATAAAATGTGTACATGTGGTAGAGTGTATAATGACCTGGGTATTGACAATAAGTCACAGCTTATGCAAAAGCTATGTTAGCATCTTCTAAGTACTTTGTTGGTCTTTAAGATTCCTTCCAGTTTTAGGTTTACATGATTATATAGTTAGACCATAGAGATAGCATAGTGGATAAAGAGCTGAACTCAGAGTCAAAAAGACCCACATTCAAGTCTTACCTTTGACTGATTCTGCATGTGGGACTCTTAAGTTACTTTTATCAGTGCACACCCTACACTAAGACTATATTTATATCTCCATTCTTGTTAAAAATTCCCTATACCAATGAATTCACAAGGTCAGACTTCCTTTACTTTCCTCCCTCCCACTCAATAAAGTTGAAGTCAATTACTACAGAGCTCCTTTGATCACTTAGAAGCATAACCAATATTACATAAATATTGGATCTTCATATGGGATCCTTGGTTTCTGCAACTGACCTCTTCTTCCAGAAAATTCATTCTTCATTCTCCCCTGAAAGATAATATGGATCTAAAGTCAAATATTACCTTTTCCTGCTGTTGACCCTGATGCTCCATAGCATCCTGCACAGTTTAAAAAAGGCTCAAATATTGACTCAGAATCTCATACCTGCTTGCCTAGAAGCCACTCCCTTTGTCTGATAGCTAGTATTTACATAGCATCTTAAAGTTTGCACAAAGTGCTTTACAAATATATTGATTTTGATCCTCACAACAACCTTGGGAGGCATGTGCTATTTTTGCTTATCACCATTTTACAGATGAAGAAACTGAGGCTGAGAGGTTGTCTTGCTCAAGGTGACACTGCTAGTGCCTCATGCTAGACTTGAACTCAGGTTGTCCTGACTACAAGTCTAGCATACTATCTCTTGCATCACCTAATTGACTTTCTTCATCAAGGCGATCTTGCCCTAGATACCATGACTATCTTTTTGGTGCCTCTTTCCGAGAAGCATTTCTATCCTTCCTTCTGCATATACCTTTGGATTATGACTACTGGCTCCTTTTTGCAGTGACTTGTTTCTTATCTGTCAGTACAGATAAGAAAGGAGAGGTTGGCAAACAAAAGCCATCCCTAACACCTTCTCCACCTTAGGGGAGCAGTATGGAATAAATGTTTGATAAAACAAAGGATCACAGAATTTAAAGCAGGAATTATTCTTAGAAATCATGTATGCTCCATTTTACAGATGACAAAACTGATGTGAAGAGCAGAGGCTAAGTATCTTCTCATACTGGACTTGACCTAGGCCTTCTTGGCTCCAAACGCAGTGTTCTTTCCAGTACACCATGCTGTCTCTCTCTATCTAGTATTTTTGTGTGCTTGTTGCCAAAGGAATGTAAGCACTAATTGAACAAATTCAATCCAGTAACCATATATTAAGTGCCTACAAGGGGCAAGGCATTACACCAGGTGCTGTGCCTGAGTAAAACAAAAAAAAGTCTTTAATTGGAAGATTTTCAGTATTGGTAAGCAGCTGGTAGAGATATTTCTGCAGGCAGGCTACATCTCTGGTGAGCCTAAATTTGGTTGATTGCATACAGGGGTCATAAAGAAGGAAAATGTTAAGAAAAATAAATCACAAAGCAGGCAAAATTAATGGTTCCATTTCTCATTCTGCCCTCAGCCTCTACCTTTGGAACACCTTTTACCACTCCTCTCACAGGTGTCCAGTCCCTTATGTTGACCCTATGTATTCCTTTTGATCAGAAAAAAAAGGATGTGATAATTTAATTGACATCAAGATCTCCATAAAAAAAATACTCAACATTGCTCTAATGTCTCATTTGGTCACAGGAGCAATCCTAGGCTCTTAAAGGCTACAACAGGGGAACTTGAGCTTCTGGTACAGTTTCCCAGACAGCTCCCACCTGTTGACCCACCTGAGGCCCAGAGACTCTAAGTATAGAGAATCTTATCACTTGCAAGTTGGCCAGTAGGTAATTAAACCTTCAACTATGTCAAATCATTGAAACAAAAAAAAAAACTGAAAAATGACCTTCATTCTGTATAGCCCCTTTCTATTCCTGTAGTGATAGTAGTAGAGGAGCAGAAAAAAACGGTCATGAATAAAACAGTTTTACTCTAGGTATAAATATATATTTAACTTTTGTGAGTCTAATTGGGAGTTCTTTTTTCCCCAATGATAAATAAGTTGCTATAATACTGAAGGAGATAAGTCATATCACTATTGACATTGGACTCAATTTAATAAACATTAAGGGTTGTCTTTATCTAAAGCCCTATGCAAGGCCACTAAGATACAAAGAAACAAAGGAAGCCCTTTTTTGTCACTGTGACCATTTTTTGTCCTATGGCTGCTCTGGTGTTATGTGCCTCTGTTCTTCATCATTTCAATTTTTCTTCTAAGAGCTGTAAACAGTCAATAATAGCTTTACTTCCATAAAGGACCTGTCCATCAAATGCCCTTTTATGTCATTCACAACCCTTATGACTTCCAAGATCAAACATTCTTCCCTGGTCACTAGTTCCCATGTATGTGTCACGGTGTTAGAATATAAACTTGAAGACATCAAGAATTGCCTCACTTTAGGGTTTGTATCCCTAGTGCTTAGCACAGAACTTGATGCAGAGTAAACACTTAATAAATCCATATTCATCCATTCATTCATGGAATTTCTATTCTATGGTGGGGAGATACATGTACACAGATAAATATAGGACAGATATGATTTCCTCTATATAAGAAACTGCTGGTAAGAATTCTTTCTAGGGCCTTTTTCTCTTCCGCTGCTTTCGTTTTTGCACTCCGGTCCCCCAATTTCCAACATGCAAAACGACGCCGGCGAGTTCGTGGACCTGTACGTGCCGCGGAAATGCTCCGCGAGCAACAGGATCATCGGGGCCAAGGACCACGCGTCCATCCAGATGAATGTGGCCGAGGTTGACAAGGTTACAGGGAGATTCAATGACCAGTTTAAAACCTATGCAATTTGTGGAGCAATTTGAAGAATGGGGAAATCTGATGATTCTATTCTCTGGCTGGCAAAAAATGATGGTATTGTTTCAAAGAACTTCTAATTGAAGAAATCTTGTGGAAAATGTCTTAATAAATTAGAAAAACAGCAAAAAAAAAAAAGAATTCTTTCTAGGTTCATGACTTAGTTTGTAAGTCCTAGGAAGTTGGCTGAGGTACCTAGATAGGTTAAGTGACTTGCCCAGGGTCACACTGCCAGTGAATATCATTGGTAATATTTGAACATAGTCTTCTTGACATCCATCTCAACAGCCAATTCACAAACCACCTTGTCTCTCTTTATATATGACTAAAGTGAAGATAATTTAAGAAAGAGAAGAGTATAACAGGACAGAGATCATGAAAGAGTATGTAGAAAGTGAAACCAGGGCTATAATTTGAAGTTAAGTAGGGAAATAGAGAGGTGGGAGTGTGTATGTGTAGCAGCAAGCACCATAGCATACCCAGGGTAGCTGCCAACAATAGGTTCTTAGATCTGCTTTTCTAAAGGAAAGCAACTCCAAATGGGTTAACAATCTTGCTTTAATCAAACATATGTCATTTACCTAGTTCAGGGAAAAAGGTCAGCACCCTGAGCTTCAGAGAATACAAACAAGTTACAAGCAGACAACAAATACAGAGAAACAGCAGACAGGTTTCTGACTGTCTGACTGTTACATCCACACCAAGTCAGTTACCAGAGAGAGAAGCACCAACATCTGGGTTTTCAAAGCTGGGGGGCTCAACGGCTGCCCAGCGTCTTGTCTGGTCAAATCACATAACTCTTCTCAAAGTGAGCCCCAAAACAAAATCTCATATCAAGGTATATATAGCCTTCTCCTGGATCAGAGAATGTAACAACCCTCTTCTCCTACTGCCCAATCACAAAGCAACAAGGTGTGGGCATTCAGGAAAAACCAGCCTCTCACCACAGGCTCCAGGTAACCACGTTGAGCCTATTAGGGGGCAGAGTAGATTTTCAAATCAAGGAAGTTTCTCAGAATCACTTAAGCCTATCAAAGGGCATAGGGGCAGGGAAGATCTTAAATTCTCATTCCCATAACATTATGAAATATATTTCAGACTAGGGGTGGAGTGAAAGATGGGCATCAGGGAAGCCTTTGCAAGAGTTGTAAGCAGGCAGAACACTTAGTACAGAGTTTTGGAAATCAGTAAGTTTGTTTGAAATGTATAATGTTCTTTGAGTAACAATATGAAATAAGATTGGAAAGGTAGGTGTAAACCAAGTTTTGGAGGCATTTAAACTACTAGACTGAGAAAGTTTATTTTATACTAGAGAAAATAGGAAGTCACTAAAGGATTTTTGAATAGGAGAGTGATATGGTCAGACAGATATTTCAAGTATAGTGAGTGGCAACTCTGGGGAAGCTAGATTGGAAAGGAGACTGGAAGCTGAGAGACCAATTAGGAAGATACTTCAGGAATTCTATACATGAAATCAATCAGAAAACATAAAGAAGATGTAACTAAATGGAATGATAGCTTACAAATTCTCCTCAGATAGTTGATTAAAGAAATTGGGTCCTTTGGTTTATCTTTTGCACAATGATAGCATCATTTGAGGGGATACTTGGCTAGCTCTCCTTCCATTGTTATTGATGAATATAACTGAATAAAAGAAAAAAAAAGATTACTATAATATGACCGCAATTACAAATCAATAACTTCTGCAGGAGAATTTTTTAAAAGCAGAGAAATTATATAAAAAGTATATAAGCTCCTTAAAGACAATTCAACTCATAGTTTGACATTTTAATTAATATTTATAGATACGTGTGTGTCTGTGTATAGACACACAAATTTACATGTATATTGACATATTTTATAATCAATGTTTTATATTGAAAGGTCACTATAGCATAAGTTATTGAAAGCTGGTATCAAAGCCAGGAGGCCAAATGTTCAAGTTATCACCTCTGGAACACAATTGCTGTGTGATCCTAAGTAATTCAGTAAAATTTTTAGTACTGAAAGACTTGAGGTGGACTAGACACTGTGAACTTCAATATAGAATGGGAACTGGATAAAAAACTAGACAAGGAAATGGGTGTTGCCTGCCTTTATACCCAGGTGACAGTTGGAGCTGGGAACATGGAAGAGGAACCATGGAAGCTGAGAGCCAGCCTTCAGTAAAGCTGAACGAAAACTTTACTTGGATTCTGTGTACTGCCTGAGAAGATTATGATATACTGTGACCTAGGGGTAGAGAACTGTCACTCTTGTACTTTGTGATTGAATTAAGGATTTTGTGATTGACTAAATGAATGTACTTTGTTTAAAACTATGTGACCACTTTGGTGAAAACTATGTGGTCATTTTAGTGATAAGTTGTTGATCTGTGACATGGTGAATGCTGCGCTTTTATTTTCTGTGATAAGTTGTAACATTGTGAATGTTGTATTTTGAATTTCTATGAATGTTTTACTCTGATTTGTTATTCAATAAATAGAGAATTCACTATACTATGTAATCAGAACCTTGAAAGCTGTTCACAGCAGCAGTCCTCTGGAAAGCTGCTTGTGGTGGCTTTACACCGTTCCAGTATCTTTACCAAGAAAACACCAAATGGGGTCCCAAAGGGAAGAAAATGACTGAATAACAACTGCAACAAAACAACATATAGAATTTTAGGTTTAACTAATTCAAATTTACACATACTGAAATAATGAATTGCAAAGCTGGAAACAAATGAAAATCAGTTTGAAATCACAGTTAATATAGTGTATTTGTTATTTATTTATATGGAGGGGATTTTGGTGATGATAATTCATAGGAAATGTTTATCCATGCCATATTTGACCTGAAAGGCAGAAAAGTAGATAAATAACTGGGCCTGGAGTTGGGAAGACCTGAGCCTCAGACAACGACTAGCTCTGTGACCTTGGGCAAATCACATGATCTCTCTTTGCCTAATTTTATTCAAATATAATATAGAGATAATAATAGCACCTAACTCCCAGGTTTGTTGTAAGAAACAAATGAACTATTATTTATAAAGTGCTTAATGTATACTTATAAAGTGTCTGGCCCATAGTAAGCACACCATATGAATGTTAGCTAAAATAATGCTGCCACACCCTCTGCACCTGTGAAATTAATAGAATAATTTGAGTGAGGGAGGGCTGTACAAGTTCACCAGCCTCACTTTCTCCTCTATAGCCATCTGGATTCAGTGACTAGATATTCATAAGGTTGACTGGAGATGGTCCAGGATTCAGTGGAAGACCTTGGCCCTTTTGGCCTTTTCACATCCTCATTTAGAGTGAGGTAAAGCCCATTCAGTGAATAGGCCACTTTAAGAAGTGAGTCAAGGGATGGCCCCTTTAATCAGAAAAAAGAAAAAAAAATTAAGCAGTGAGGGGAAGACCCTCTGGGTTGCTGCTCCAAAGAGGAACAGTTACCATTGACATTCACTCTAAGCCTTAAGGGCCCCAAATCACAGTCAATTGGAAGTCATGTCATCATTTCCCTGATGCCATTGTCCTCTTCATAAACAAAGGAGAAACACAACCTGTGACTAGACCAAGCTGCCAGAATGGGGACCCAGCTATCTGGGTAATTCAGCTCATCTTCTCCCTCTCTGTTTCCTTCTCTCCAAAGGAAGGTAAATTTTGATGGCCAGCAGTGGCCCACTTAATTTGGCGTTTACTGGCTAGATTCCTTCCTTCCTTCCTTCCTTCCTTCCTTCCTTCCTTCCTTCCTTCCTTCCTTCCTTCCTTCCTTCCTTCCTTCCTTCCTTCCTCTCTCCCTCCCTCCCTCTTCCCCCCTCTCTCTCCTTTCTTTCTTCCTGAAACCTTAAGCCCAGTTCAGTGTGAAGCTCATAGATTGAACCACAATAGGTCCTTGAGGCCAAGCTCCACTTAACGGCTATATTTTGGTTCATCCTGGCTTAGAGTGAATGTCAGTGGTAATTGTTTCTCTTTGGAACAACAATCTTGAGGGTCTTTCCCTCCCAGTTTGATAAGTTTTCTTTTTTCTAATTAAAAGAGTCATCCCTTGACTCACTTCTTAAAGAGACACATTCATTGAATGGACCTTTACCTCACTCAAAGCTAGAACCTGAAAAGACCTTACTTAGCCTAAAAGGGCCAGGGTCTTTCATTGCATCCTGGGTTATCTCCAGTAGTCTTGATGAATATATGGCCATTGGACCCAGATGGCTTTGGAGGAGAAAATGAGGCTGGTGACCTTGCGCAGTCCTCCCTCATTCAAATCAAAGTCAACTATCAACTATCACCATTTCCATGATATTGTGGTCCTTTTTTGAAAACAAAGGACAAACACAACCTTTTCAATCATATTTTTTTCTATGCTATGGCTAATTAAGCTTCCTTTTTCTTACATTTTGTATCATATATGCAAGTTTCTTCTTGTTGCAATATTGGACCTAAACTACGAGAGCACTAGACAGTCCCCACTAATTCAAAATAGAAGGCAGATTTAACAGCATTATTTTAGTTATTTCTTTGCACTATTGATAATAATGGAACCACTAACATTTGAATCCTACCATTTCAGTACATACGTAAAGGGGGGAATAAAAAAATAACTGTGTGTTGAATATCCTACACAGAGTCTAGATCAAGCCTACCCAATCTGCAACCCACCAAAGGATTTTGGGGGGCCCACAAAAATGTAGAGGAAAATATCCTCTACATTTTCTTCAGGATGCCCAACAGGCTACAGGTAGGTCAGGCCTGATCTAGATAGAAGTGGTATTCCCTGTAGATGACAAGTTCCTGGAGATACTATTTGTTAATTTTTAGTCAATAAACATTAAGACCCATTATGTGCCAGGAACCATGATAATCACTGGGAAAAACAAAACAAAAAACAAAATAAAGACCAAATACAATCACTTCTTTGAAGGAGCTCATAATCTAATGATGCAGATGACATATAAAAAACTCAGTACAAATAAATTTGGAAATAATTGACAGAGAAGATAGTAAAATTAAGGAGAGCTAGAAAAGGCTTCTTGTTGAATATAGAATTTTACCTGGGACTTGTGGGAATAATACAGGAGGAGTTAGAACATTCCGGGCATTAAGGATAGCCTGTGAAAATGACTAGAGTAAGGAAGTGGAGTGTCTCCTTTGAGGCATAGCAAAGACCCTACTATTATTGGATCAGAGTGAATGGAAGAGTGATGCAGAGTGTGAGACTACTGAAAAGGTAAGAAGGGGTATAGTTTATGAAGGACTTTGAATGCCAAACAGAGTTTTATATGCTTAGGAACATAATAAAAGATGGCCCAGGATGGAGCTATGTTCCCCAGTAAGTGGCCAAACTGGAATGAAGATCTAGGGAAAAGAGACTGAGAAGTGGTCAGATAGTTAGGAGGAGACCTAGGAGAGAATAGTATTACAAATTCATAGACAAAGAGAGTACCAAGAAGACTATGATCCTTACAGTGTCAAAAGCTGCAGAGAGAGGATTGAGGAAAGGCTATTAGATTTGGCAATTCAGAGATGGTTAGTAAATTAGGATAAAACAATTTCAGTTGAATAATTAGGTTGAAAGTCAGTCTAGAGTTAAGAATAGAGCAAAAAGAAAGAAAGCGAAGACACCTATTATAGCTAGCTTTTTCAAGGAGGTTAGCTCCAAAAGGGAGAAGAGATATGGGAAGAGAGCTAGCAAGTATAAATATAACAAGTGAGGCATCTTTGAGGATGGAGAACATGGGCATGTCTGTAGGAAGTGTGGAAACAGTAAGAAATTGAAGGGGAGAGATAGATGGATGATAGAAGGAAAATCATTTGGACAAGTCATTGTACTGTGGATAACATTGTTCTGAAAACATAAAATCCCAGGATAAGTAGAGAACTTCCTCAATAATAGCAGTTGACATTTATATAGTACTTTATGTTTTGCAAACATATTTGCAAATGTCATTCCATTTGGTTCCTGTAACTACCTGTGAGTTATATCCTTCAGGTATTTTTAACTATATTTTAGAGATGATGTAGTGTTCTTTGGTCAGGACTTGCTAAGTAGTCCACTAAGTCCTGATTGATGTACACAGATCTTGAATGAAGATGTACCTCAAAGGTCAGGGTTATTTTCTAGGATTTAACTAGGCTTGCAACAGGAAGACAAGAGTGAAGTGTGCCACAAACCAGAAAAAAAAATGTTGTAAACTAGAGTTGGATGACAGTCCAAAGATACATACCCCCATTGTCAACTGATGCTGGTGTGATGTTGCATCTGGTATTTGGGGAGTAAAAGTAACAAGAAGAGATTACTGCTCTTTTGACCCCGGAAAAACCTTCACTTATATATGCAAGCTGTTGTTGTAAGGACCTATGTTGAATATCTGCGGGTAACAGAGAGGCAAGAGGAGACTATCCTTTGTCTGAAACTGGTATTGGATTTTTTTTGGAGGGGGGAAGGCAAGGCAATTGGGCTTCAGTGACTTCCCCAAGGTCAGACAGCTAGTCATTGTCAAGTGTCTGAGGACAGATTTGACCCCAGGTTCCCCTGATTCCAAGGTCAGTGCTATATTCACTGAGCCACCTAGAGTTATATAATACCCATAGTCTCTTACTTCTGTAAAGGAACAGCAGGAGAAGTCTTCATGTATCTCTTCTTTGGGGTCAAGTTTGGTCTTTATGATTTTGCAGCATTAAGCTTTGATTTGTTGTTGCTGTTTTTATTTACATGTCTGTATTCATTTTATATGTGGTTTTCCTGGTTGTGTTTACTTTACTTTGCATCAGTACATATTACATCTTTCTATGTATATATAAATATTTATCATATTCACTATTCATACATCAAAGTAATATCTCATTACACTCATATACCACAAGGGTCTGATTTTACAAGTGTCATTGATTCCTATATTCTTTGATGATTCTTAGGGTAGCTATTAATTGGCATGAAAGTAAGTTTGAGAGATTTCATTCTGAGCTAGATTATAAACCTGAGGTACCTCGGGGATAATTCATTTGGCGTAATTACAGGATTTGTCAAAGAGTGATCTCTTGGTTTAGAAAATGAAAAGTCGAGAAACCTTTTTGGCTTATTTATCTGAATTGCTGGATACCACTGTATGATATCATGGGAAGTACTGGGAGTCCTTGGAAAGGATGGTTATGAGAATGTTTGCAGATTGATCTGCAAGAAATGGAAGTGAGAGAGAAAAGGTCAGGCCCTGATCAGTGTTTTGGTGATAACTTTTCATGTGATATCACATACAGTTACAAAATGGAGAACACTATATCTGAAGAAACAAACATGCAGATACCCCAAAGTCAATGGAGATAAGATACAATAGATGCCAGTGGACTGCCTTATATTACTATCAGATTTTGCATTTTTAGTTACAAGGGGAAAGTTTCTTAGTGGTCTTTAAATCAAATTACTTAGATAAATATGCTGCCTGTACTTGAGGAAGCCTCTAGGATGTATTTTTACATAGATTTAGCTTTCACCTTAATCAGATGAGAATGAGATAAAGTGCTTATTGATAGGTTGAAGTGCAGGAAAAAATATCTTGTTAGTGTCAGATTTAGGACAGTAGGGTATACTAGTAATTCTACCCCTACTTGAATGCCTTGGATATTTACTTGGCAGATTTATGCTTGCAGGTAGTGAAATGAGTTTTCCTGCTTACATCACATAACTCACCAAAATTACATAGTTTTCTAGTGATCAGGAAGAAATGAAAAAAAAACTTGGGATTAAAAATTCAATGGTACTTTCCTCATTAGGGATGCATTAGTCATGGAACAGGGTATCTCATCAGAAGGGAAGGCAGATACCTCTAGAGAGGCCAAACATGCTGACTCCAGCATTTTCTCACTGTGTGTGTATAAAGCGGAGGTGGACACTGAAATTAAGTGCCCACAGCATTCATCTACTAGGTAATGAAGCAGTTCCAATTCAGACTGTCGGATGAAAGTCTATTAGTCATTTGGGACCAAATGGGTAATATCATTAATTTTTGTAATTCCATGGAATTTAAAAGACAGGACCAAGAAGAAAACAAAAGAAGCATTGTTATAAATGTGTCTGAGGAATATTTCTAGGATCTTGATAGATGGATGTATTTTATTTTGAATGATCCCTGCAATGGGTTGGGGAACTCCCTGTGAAGAGACTACTTCTCCAAACAGAGTTTTAGCAAGATGTCTAGATGTAATGGAAGATTAAGTGATTTGATTAGGGGAGGCCAGGTGGCTCAGCAAGTAAGAGCACTGGCTCCAGTGTCAGGATGACATGGGGATCGAATCCGGGCTTAGATACTTAGCACCACACCCAGAAATAACTGGCCGTGTAACCTTGAGCAAGTTACTTAATCCCAATTGCTTTAAAAAAAAAGTGATTTGACCAGGGTAATACACAAAGTGTGTTAGGTGTCACAGTCAGGACTTGAAACTAGGTTTTCTTAACTTTGAATCTTACTCTCCATTCCTTACAACAGGGTGCATTTCAGATTGATTAGAATAATAGATACAATAACAGAATTGTGTTATGGTCGATGAACTAGATTTAGAGCTACAGTTCAAATTTTACTTCAGGTACTTAGTAGCTACATGACTCAGGGAAAGCCAGACTCAATTTCTGCTTCTTCAACCATAAAATGGGAATTAATAATAATAATAGCACTTGTGCCACAGGGTTACTGTGCAAATTTTAAAGAACTGAGGCAGCAGGATGTATTGGTCTTCTAGGCAACCCTTAAAGGTAATTAAAATATAAACTGCAAAGAAAGGGTAATTCAAAGAGGGAATTTCCCCATCTGCAAGTACCCTGTTTCAGTGAAATCACGTCTAGTTCCTTTTCTGGCAGAAATGTACTGTTATATCTTGCTGTTTAGCGAGGTAGCAGTGTATGGTAGATTGGAGTATGAGCCACAAGATCCAGAAGACTGTGGTTCAAGATGTAAGACTATATGCACATGGATAAGCTATTTGTTAATTAGCACCTCAGGTAACCTCTAAGACAATGAGTTAAAGATTAATGAATTATCTGTTTCTATCTGTGCTTTTCAAAGCATAGTACACAGATAACTGAGGGTGTTTGAGATACTTTCAGGAGGTCCATGAGGTCAAAATTATTTTATGGTAAAACTAAGAAATTATTTTTTATTAAAATATTCCTTCATTTTCCAATTACTTATTTGTGTAAGGTTATCTTTTTTGTATCATTCAACCAAACATGTAAAGGGATTAAATGTAGAGACAGATAGGAGAATCCAGCTGTCTGCAATTAAGCCAGATTTTAAAGAGATTTACAAAAGTATTTTTAATAATGCCACTCTTTTTTTGTTTCAGAAAATATAAGAACTTTTCATAAAATTATTATTTGTAAACATATAATGGGTTCATTATTATTTTAAATGAACTAACAAGTATATATTTTTTAATTTATTAGGTTTAATCTCCAGTATGATAAATATTGATAGTCAAACCACATAAAAAAGTTCTTTGGGGTCCTTGATAATTTCTTAATGGTACAATGCCGCTCTGAGACCAAAGATTTTGAGGAATGCTGCTCTACCTCAATATTATTAAACTCAAGTAAAAATGGGATTCCCTATAGGCTACATATTAACTTAGTTTTAAAATGTGATATTATCTATGTCTTCTTTTTTTACATATTTATTTGGTTAAATATTTCCCAATTATATTTTAATCAGGTTTAGGTTGTACTCAGGATTGCTGTGGGTTATATGTGGTGTATGGCCCATGTGCTGAACATAGCTGTTTTATATCAATTAAGTCATAGCTTTGGATTTATACAACTGTAAAAGTTAAGAAACTAAATTTTATTCATAATTCAGGGGGGTAATAATTTTTGTTAGTGTGTGGTTCATGTTTTTAGCAAATGAGTGAAATTCAGATTTGTGGTTCAGTTTGCCATATTCTCCTTGGTGTTACCACATAGGAGTGTGTTTGGGGAAACAAATCTGTGAGATGTTAACTATAGGGATGGTTTGTTAGAGAGAAATTGAAAAGGATATCTTTGAACAAAGAACAAACAGTTCCCACTGTACCTGGTGGTCTATATTTTGTATGAATCTTAACCACTAGGGGTGGCACAGAGATTACAAAGCAGGACTAGAAGAAATGGGCAAGTACATATAATAATAACAATAATAACAAGTTTGCAAAATGTTTTACATGTGTTTTTTTCATCCTCACAAGAACTCTAGGAGGTAGGGGCTTTTGAAAAAATAGTCTGAGGAATGTTATACATGCATCTTACCTGGGGCCAAAAGATAATGTGTCTGAAGTAACACTTGAATTCAATTCTTACTAATTCCAAGTCCAACTTTTTGCCCCTTTACAATATAGCTACTTCATTGCAAATTCAAAACCCACTGAACTTGCACAATTAAAAAATGACATTTATATTGCATTTACTCAACAAACACTGCGTTGTTGTTCAGTCATGTTTAAGTCTTTGTGAACCCCATGGACCATAGTCCTTCTGCTCTCCACTGTCTCCCAAAGTCTGTCCAAGTTTATGCTCTTTGCTTTCATGACACTTTCTATCTATCTCATCCTCTGCTTGTCCTCTTCTTTTGCCTTCAGTCTTTCCCAATATCAGGTCTTTTCCGATGGGTCCTGTCTTCTCAGTATTGAACCAAAGTATTTAAGCTTGATCTAGACAATGCACTAAGCACTTTACAATTATTGTCTCATTTATTCTTTACAATAACCAGATCCTAATAGAGACTATCTATTTGGGGGGCATTGAGAGAATCAAATCATAAGTATAGCAATGGGACAGTGTCCAAAATCCATAAAGTAGAGGATAGAGTTAAGAGGTAGGTAGAAACAAATTGGGAGAGACAAGGAAGACTGACAAGTCCTAAATTATGAAAGATATCCTTTGAAGTCCCCAGGTGCTTGCTGTGGTCTTGGTCCTTAAAGGGGAAAATCTCCTGCACCTTGCTGGGCTCTGAGACTGGCCAAACCATTTTCTGGATTAAGTCTGTGTTTGTGTGTCATCTCTAAGGTCACTGGGCACATTCACAGTACTAATACTGCCAGTCATGAATGGACCATTTACCTTTATTTAGAAATGAAAAATAATTTCTGAGCATATATTCCACTGATAGTATCTCAGGATTATCACTTGCACATACAAAAGGTTATGTTTTATATGCAGCCAGTAAAGCTACTTCTAGAAACAGAATGCTATCCAACAGTAAAACATTATAAATATGAAAGTAGTGGAAAAATGTCAGTACAGAGTGTTTTTGCTGACTACCTACAGAGTTTGCATTTCTTAAAAAATGAAAATTAAAGTACCCAATTCTTCCTTGTCTCAAATAAATATTCATTCTTTTTATAGCTGTGCTTTCATATTTATTGTTCTTATCAGGCATCAAGCATGGCATTGAAAACGTGCATAAACCCTTCTTGTTCTCATTGTAGCATTTTCAGAAATGCCCACTCCCCATTCTCAAGTAACAATAAACTAATAATTTTAACATCCTCATTGCATCATTCTTTTTTATATATTTTCTTGAGAATCTCATGACAAAAACACTCACTACCACCACCACAAACACCCAAAAAATGTTTGCATTAAAGAAAGGTAAAAGATGTTTTCAGTCTTATTTCTATTTACTTATTAACATTTTCTTCTTACATCCCAAATGGACTATATAAACTCCCATTTAACAATTCTTCTATTTGGAATTTTGTACAAGCAGTCCATATTAACTAAAAGCTATGATGTCATCAATGTTATTTACAGTGAATTTCCTCTTTCCTCCTCCCATCAAATCTATTTGACTTGATAAATCTGAATGTTACAAAAGTTTTGTTTTATATTTTCTAATTAATGATTAAATATTCATCTTTTGTCTTCTACTTTTGCTTATTATGCTGTGGGAATGAGTTTTCATCGTCAGAACCTATGCTCGCAAATCATAAATTCTGGAAAACCTTCCTAAGCTACAAAAATAGGAGATGCTAAATGATCTCTGAAGTCTTTTCCAAATCTAGTATCTTGTTATTGAATACAGGCCCAGTGACAGATATTTCATTTTATCTGGTCATAGCTAAGTAAATTTGGAAAAGATTGTTTCAACAGGTTTTCCAGCAACTGATGAATTCAAACCCCCTTCCCATAGTAATTCTTGAAGATTGCCTATTAAGGAATAAGAGAATATCTCATCTGAATTGGCAGAGGGACTATTCACACTGAAGGAGACATGGAATTTTTTGAAATATCAAAGGAAGACATCAATGTCCATTAGAAATTTGGTCTACTTTGTACCTTTGTGAATAAGTGAATGGGGTCCAAATAGCTTACAACCTGCTCTTGAATTTTTCCAATTCCTTATACCTCTCCACCAAAAGGGTCCTGCCTTATCGCCAAGAGAAAAATAAAAAGTGACTCCCTTGAGAACATATGAAAGTTTGAGGGATGCCAATCAAATAGGAGAAAATTTATCTGGTAAACACCTGGAGAAGTAACTTGGGAAAAGAAAACATCTAATTAAATGTGTGCATTCCCTGAAATAACAGTAAACAGTAAAGTTCTGCAAAAATAGAAAAGTAACAGCAGGGTTGAATAGTTTGTTCTTGTTCAGTTGTATGCAACTCTTCTAGGATCCATTTTGGATTTTCTTGGCAAGACAGTGGAGTGGTTTCCCATTTCCTTCTCCAGCTCAGTTTACAGATCAGGATTTAAAGCAGAGTTAAGTGACTTGCCCAGGGTCATACAGTTAATAAGTGTCTGAGCCCAGATTTGAACTCACAAAGATGAGTCCTCCTGACGTCAGACCTGAAACTCTATCCACTCAGCCACCTAGGGGTCTATAAGTATATGAATACTAATTAAATATTATAAAATCCCTCCAATTAAGAGCACATATTATTTTCTGAGAAAAAAAAGACTGGAGGGGGTGGAGTGGAAGCACAAACTTAGAGTGGGCTCCACTCCAATCATTTCCAATACAAGTAAAAAAAATGACTAAACAAACTTTAGAGCTACAGAACCCACAAAGAGACAAGGAGAAACAAAGCTCCCACTAAAAGAAGCCCGTCGGGCTGACAGGAAGGATCTATCACACCAGGCTGGGAGCTATGTGCAGCCCCATATGAGCCGAATGGGTCCCAGCCCCAGGGTGGTCCTGATCAGCAAGTGGGTGCCCAAAACAGACTTCAAGAGAGAGAATCACCAGCAGCTGTGGCTGGTAGATAATTCCAGAATTATCAACCCATAAATGACAAAAAGAAAGTAAAAGATCAGTATGGAACTTTGTGGGAAGAGGGGGGCAGAGAACACAGGCTGGCCCCTGCCCCTGGGGAAGAAGCAGTGGAAGCATGGCAGCTTCAGCTGTGGCCATTGCCTGGCTTTCTCAGGAGCTCCTGGCTTGCAGATTGCAGGGGGACCAAGCAACCATTAAGAGGGTAATCACACTTGATTTAATCTGCTTTGATGTGGATTGTCCTCTTGGGTGGTTGTCCTGGGGTGTGTGACCAGTGATCCAGAGCTTGTGGTGGCAGTAGAGAGGGCACCCAACTAATAGCTCCAGCAGCTGTAAAAACCCCAGCGATTTGGGACAAAGCTCTCTCCATTCTGGAAGCAGAGTTCTAATGTGGCAAAGAGCAAAAAAAAAAAATTAATTGACTAGAAAGAGGAGCAAGCCAAGAAATGTAATCAAATCATAGATTCATTTTTTGGGAACAAAAAAGATCAAGGCATGGAGCAGGAGGAAGACAGAGAAGTCAGAACTCCTGTATCAAAAGCATCGAAGAAAAATATGAATTGGTCAGAGGACATGGAGGAGCTCAAGAAGGATTTTGAAAATCAAGTAAGAGATGTAGAGGAAAAATTGGGAAGAAAAATGAGAATGATGCAAGAAAATCATGAAAATCGAGTCAACAGCCTGCTAAAGGAGATCCAAAAATACACTGAAGAAAATAATGCCTTAAAAAAATAGACTAACTCAAATGTCAAAAGAGGCTCAAAAAGCCAATGAGGAGAAGACTGCCTTAAAAAGCTGAAGTTTTTCAGATGGAAAAGGAATTTCAAAAACTCACTGAAGAGCATAACTGCTTCAAAACTATATTGGAGCAATTGGAAGCTAATGACTTTATGAGAAATCAAGATACTATAAAACCAATAAAAACAAATGAAAAAATTGAAGGCAATATGAAATATCTCATTGGAAAAAACACTGACCTGGAAAATAGATCTAGGAGAGATAATTTAAAAATTTTTGGACTACCTGAAAGCCATGATGAAAAAAAGAGCCTAGACACCATTCTTCAAGAAATTATCAAGCAAAATTTCTCTGATATTCTAGAACAAGAAGGCAAAATAGAAATTGAAACAATTCACTGATCACTTCTTGAAAAAGATCCCAAAAAGAAAACTCCAAGGGCAGCTAGGTGACGCAGTGAATAGAGCACCGGCCCTGGAGTCAGGAAGACCTGAGTTCAAATCCAGCCTCAGTCACATAACACACACACAAAAAGTAGCCATGTGACCTTGGGCAAGTCACTTAACCCCAATTGCTGTGCCTATCCCCCCTCAAAAAAGGAGGAAGCTTTTTATTTGGGGTGGCTAGGTGGCACAGTGAATAGAGCACTGGCACTGGAGTCAAGAAGACATGAGTTTAAATTTGGCTTCAGACACTTAACACAAAACTACCCATGTGACATTGGGCAAGTCATTTAACACCAATTGCCCTACCCTCCCCACTCCAAAAAAAAGAAAGAAAGAAAGAAAACTTCTAGGAATATTATAAACAAGGTCCAGAGTTCCCAAGTCAAGGAGAAAATACTGCAAGTAGTCAGGAAGAAACTATATGAGTACTGTGGAAATACAATCAGCATAACACAAGACCTAGCAGCTTCTACCTTAAGGGATAAAAGGACTTGGAATATGATATTCTGGAGGTCAAAGAAGACAGGACTAAAACCATGAATCACCTACCCAGCAAAACTGAGTATAATGCTACAGAGGAAAATATGGTCATTTAATAAAATATAGTATTTTCAAGCATTTTTGATGAAAAAACCAGAGATGAACAGAAAATTTGACTTTCAAATACAAGAAACAAGAGAAGCATGGGAAGGTAAACAGGAAAAATAAAACATAAGGAACTTATTAAAGTTGAACTATTTATATTAGTACATGGAAAAATGTTAATTGTAATTCATGACTGTTCTCAGTATGAGGATAGTTGAAAGGAATGTATGTGTGTATATATTTGTGTGTATACATACATATATGTGTATGTACAGGAGGGTGTATGTGTATATAAATATATATGTGATGTAGACATGTGTATTTTCATGTATACATAGATAGAGGGTACAGGATGAGTTTAATATGAAAGGATGTTATCCAAAAAATAAAATTAAGAGATGAGAGAGGAATTAATTGGTAGAAGGAGAAAGGAGGAGATAAGGTAAATTATCTCATATAAAAGAGGCAAGAGAAAACAGTTACAATGGAGGGGAAGAGCAGGAAGGTGAAAGGAAATGGAATAACTTTATTCTCATTGAATTTGGCTTAAGGAAGGAATAACATACACACTCAATTGGGTGTCTTACCCTACAGGAAATTAGGAGTGTAGGAGATAGGAGGGAGGATGATAGAAGGGAGTATAGATTGAGGAAGAAGGTAGTTAGAAGCAAACATCTTTGAAAAGGGAAAGGGTCAAAGGAGAAAATGGAATAAGTGGGTGGTGGGATAGGATGGAGGGAAATACAGTTGGTCCTTTACAATATGACAACTATCGAAATGATTTAGGTAACTATATATGTACAACCTATGTTGAATTGCTTGTCTTCCTAGTGGGGATGGGTGAGGAGGAAGGAAGGAAAAAAAATCTGGACCTCACCGTTTTAAAAACAAACGTTTAAATTTTTTTTTTTACATGCAACTGGGAAATAAGATGTACAGGCCCTGGGGTATAGAGATACTGCTAGAAAGTTAGGGAAGGTGATGGGGGAGGATACAGGGGAAAATGGATTGGGGGAAAGGGTGTTCAGTGGGCTTGCTGTTTTGGGGTGGGGGTAAGGGGAAGACAGGGAGGAAAATTGTAACTCAAAATCTTGTGGAAGTGAATTTTGAAAACTAAATATAAATAAATACATTAAAAAAGAAAAGACTGAGTATAATTTCCTAGATGGAAAAAAAAGAGCTAGATTATCCCCACTCCTCTATTCCTTTCTGGACTTAAAAAAATACATTGCAAAATCCATGTACACTTTGAAATGTACCCAACCAATGGATTAAATGATCCTTCCTGACCTCAAATACTCATAGCAGCTCTCACCTCTACAATTTATTAAAAAAAAAGAGAGATCAAGACCCATTATGTTCCATGTTTTAATAAACTGAATAATTTTTACCATTAAAATGGCTCTTTTAAAAATCAATTTGTTCTGTACAGTTTACATCTAAAATTAATTCAGCATTCAGCCTGGATTCATTTAAAATTCAATTCCTTCATCAAATTGTATTTTTTATATTAAATTATATTCTTATGGATCCAAGTTGAGAAAGATTTTAATGATTAATAAGACCATGTAACTTCATAAATTAACCACAATTGGTCACAGTGACTGGTAAGGTAAGTCCCAGGGAAAGTCATGCCAGAGTGATTGGGGAGAAGGGAAAAGAGATACGATTTTTTCTTCCTAGTTTCTTATACTGTTAGAGGAATGTTTATCTACAAATAGATGTTTGTTTTCTTCTTCACTTGACTTACAATTTGTTCAATTATATATATATATATATATATTTGCTTATATTTTTTGGAGGGGAAGAAGGCAGTGCAATTGGGGTTAAGTGACTTGCCCAAGGTCTCACGGATAGTTTTTGTGTTGTGTCTGAGGCTGGATTTGAACTCAGGTCCTCCTGACTCCAGGGTCAGTGCTCTATTCACTGTGCCACCTAGCCACCCCTCAATAATTTTTTTATTGATTCTTTGACATTATGAATGATTTCTAAGTACTGCTCTCAACATTATGAAACTAGCCAACCACTACCCCTAAAAGAAGCACAATGCCCCAACAATCCCCCACATTAGAGGAACATATTTTCTAACTTGGAGTGCATTTCAAGGATAGACAACAAAGTGGAAACAAATTTACTTTGATCTGTTTTCAAAGTGCTAGATTTTTGGAGAGGTTCAAAATCAAGTATGAACAGATGCTCAGAGTATTGGGGACCTGACCACCACACAAACAACAAATGTGATACTACCATATCTGCTAATGGCAACAGAACTTAGTGGAATGAGGGCTGAATCTGAGGTAAACTCTCATGGGCCCCACCCATGAATCTAACACCTGCAAGATATGATCTTGGGAAAACCACTTTTCTTCTCCAAGCACTATTTTTTCCATTGGTAAAATGAGGATAACAGGAACATTGATTACATTGTAAAGATTTTTGTGAGTAGAGGATTTTGTAAACTATAAAATTAATTGATATTTATAAGTTATTATTATGTACCTGATAATAAGCACCTTCTCCCTTCACTGAGGTATCATGGAACCTAGATTCTGAAATACCTGGTTATAACTCCACCTCAGATACTTTTTTTCTATGCAGACCTAGGCATACAGCTCAAGCTCTCAACTTCAAATTCATCTTTAAAATAGATATAGTAATACCACCTACCTCTTAAAGTTGGGATCAAGAAAATATGTACCAAACAGATCTTAAATCCTAAATGCTATAAATATGTCAACCATTATTCTTTATAACAACATGAATGATATTACCTCAGGGAATATGGACCAAGGTATTTGGAGGAGCACAGTCAACCAGTTCTTCCTAGATCCTCATAAATTCCACTTCCCATGCCACCTCTACCTAAGACATAATTGATATCCTTGGATCATTGTCAATATCCCATCCAGTTATATATAGAGATGCCTTAATATTTAAGGGAGAGACCTGGGAGAAACAGAATTATTTTATTGGCTCCTTAGCAGGTGGAAACTATTCTTTTGAGCAAGGTACTGTAGATAGATAGACAGTCAATAAGCATCAAACATTTATTAAGTGCTTAATATGTGTCCACAGGAAGTTAAAAAAATGATTCAAATATTTGTTGTTGTTTTTCTGTCTAAACATGGGGTCAACTAGAGTTATTCTAACAGCAGTTTTTGTATAGTCTTAGATGAAAAGTGAGCTTTGTTACTAAGAATTACTTTTTTCAATCTTAAATTTTTTTATCTTTTTATTGCCTTAAAAGTGATTATAATTTTAGTCGTCTTACTTTTCTTACAACTTCTGAAAACCTTTACCACACTATAGAAGAATCATTAGCAATTTTTCTAGGTGCACAGTCCCTCTGAAGTTATTTGCTTGCTTTCTGAGGATTATGCAGTTGCCAATTCTTATCATTGTTTTCATTTTTGACCACACTTTTCTTTACACTTAGGTGCAATCAATCCTAATTCACCATGTTCTTAAATAGTCCTTGAAATTCTTGACTTTCCCATACAAAATTAATATATTTCTGTATTGAAAACCTTTGTTAAGTCATAAAACTTATATATATGCTTTCTCAGACTGAAAGCTATTCTTGAAAACTACAGAATTAAAAATAAACAAACCAGAGGAAGATTTATTGCAGGAAATCTAATATTCCACTTACATAATTAACTAAAGGTGAAGAAGCCACCTCAATCCATTTTTTTCTGATCATATTCAATCATCCTGTGTCAGTCTAATGTCATTTAATATGCACTTCATACATACATACACACGTGTATGTATGTTTTTATTTTATCTCTCCTGTCACAGAATGAAACTTTATCAAAAACGTTGCTTTCTCAAGTAATGGAAGCACTGTTACAGTTTGGCACTTCATCATTAGAGCTATGTTGGAGGAACACCTTTTCTCTTGTCAGGCAGTGAAGATTCTGAAGGCTGTCTCACTTCTGGTAGTGAAAATGTAGACCAATGGCAGAGAAAATTGTGTCTCAGCAGAGGTATTTGGCCTTTTTTTCCCTTAGTTTTTGGAGGGCAATTGGGGTTAAGTGACTTGCCCAAGGTCACATGGCTAGTTTTTGTGTTAAGTGTCTGAGGCCGGATTTGAACTCAGGTCCTCCTGACTCCAGGGCTGGTGCTCTATTCAATGTGCCACCTAGCAGCCCTGGTATTTGTCCTTTCTTGATAAAACCAAAGAGGGTAAGGAAGATTGCAGAGAATTATATCTGGCACATCTGCTGTGAAAATGTACAAAAGAAGCCACAATAGAGTACAAGACCTGGGCACGCCTGCTAGTAGTAATGCAGAATTGCTGGAGGAATTTGATGAAAACCAATACCTTATTGCACTTACAAACACCTATGATAAATTGAAAGAAAAGAAATAGTCAATAGAAGCTACTACCTAACATCACCTACTAGGAGCAATGAGAAACTTCAGGAGAGAAGTGTCTGGAAAGGCAAGGAGTAACAAAAATAAAAGAACATGCCTATCTGGAATTGTCACTTTGAATTTACATAGCTCTTTGGGAGATGATAGCTCATTAGATGGTTTGTCTATGTTATATAAGGATTGTATGGGGTCAGCTAGGTGGTGCAGTGAATAGAGCACTGGCCCTGGAGTCAGGTGGTACTGAGTTCAAATCCAGTCTCAGACGCTTAACACAAAAACTAGCCGTGTGACCTTGGGCAAGTCACTTAACCCCAATTGCTTTCCATAAAGCAAAAAATAAAAAAAATAAGGATTGCATTTTGATCTCTGTTTTGTTTTCTTCAATCTTTCCATGTACTTTCTTCCTGAAGTATATGAACTTAATATTTTCAAGGGTAATAAACATCAATATGATTTTCCCCTTCCCCTTCTGAAATGGACTGTCCTGTTATTGTACAAGGCAGACTCTGGGGATATGCTTTCAAGAATCAAGCATATTAATTCATTAAACTTTATTAATTCAGAAAATAGGATGAAGTGGGAGGAATGGAGGATAGTATGGCAGTGAAAAACAGTGTAAACATTATAGAGTATGACTGAATAATTTTGAACAAGGGTTGTTTCATTACTTCCAAGTACTTAAAGCAATCTGAACTAGGTAAAGGAAGTAGTAGAGGGCCTCAGAAAAGTAGCTTTAATGAAAGGTTATACAATTATTGCATTAAAAGTATTAGATTGCCTACTAATTTAAAGGTCTACAGAACTTTTGTTCTGATCTCATTTTTGGATACCTATGAAGCCTGGACAGTGTACCAATGCCATGAAAGGAAGCTAAATAACTTTATTTAGCATTGAGTTAGGAAGCTTCTGAAGATCACCTGGCAAGATAAGCTATCAGACACAGAGGTCCTTTCTTGAGTTGATCTGCCAATCATTCAAACTCTATGGCAGAGAGCACAATTTTGATGAGCCAGACATGGTGTTTAAATACCAAACATATGTTTGCCTAAAAAGACTATTTTGCAGAGAACTCACACAAGGCAAACCCTCACATGGAATTCAGAAGAAGTAACACAAGGACATTCTCATGGTCCATCTGAAGAACTTTGGAATTTATTGTAATAGCTGGGAGACACATGAGAGAAGTGGCAGACACATGGGAGACATAGCACAGGATTTTCCAGCATGGAATACCTATGTATAAAGAGACGTTGTTTTCTATGAGCCAAGCAGAATTTCAGTAGCTTAAAAGAAACGTGAAATGGGCAAACTTAGAGACATCTCTACTCCACAAATGGTTCGTATGGACTATTTGTGCCTGATTGTGTTACAGAGACTTCTGAGTTCATATTGGTCTGATCATATTGATCAGCCCACTGTTCACAATTTAGAGTACGTGCCAAAGCATCAGTTTACATACAGAGAAAGGAAGTGTCTCTATTGTAAGTGGGCTGATCATATTGATCAGCTAAAGTTGGACATACCATAGGTTGTCTGCAACATAGTGATGTCATTTTTGTCCTCTTCAATAATGAAGGACAACTATTTGCCAGGCACTGTGTTAAGTAGTTGCTCAAGATACAAAAACAGTAAAAAAAAGAAAAGGCCTGCCTTCAAGGAGATTATAGTCAAATGGGGGAGTTAACAAATATATTCAAAGCAAACTATATGTAGGATAAGTAGAAAGCAATTGATAGAGGAAAGGAACTAGAAGAGAGGTTGGGGAAGACTTCCTATAGAAGATGGTATTTTAGCTAGGTCTAAAGGAAGCCAGGGAGGTGTGAACAGAAAATATTGGCAAAAAAAAGAAAAATAAAAGAACACATGGCTGTTAAGTAGGTATCTGAAGACTGTTATTGCAAATTAATGTGACTACCACAAAAACTGATATGATAGCTCAATAGAGGTACAACCTTGGTAGAATCAAAGGTCTTAAGATGAATGGAGATGGTAATCAACAATAAACTCAGACCTAGAGGTGCCCAAGAAACTGATTATGAAGGAAAGTAGGACAGGATTTTAAACTCATCTTCCAGGCTGCTCCCAATGTTAAAGCAGACTATGTGACAGAACAAAGGATCCATCAAAAGCCAACTCCAGAAGAAAATCTGATTCACATCTGAGCTTGCAAAGGTTTTACTGACCAAAATCCAAAAGAATATACAAGTTTGTTCCAAAATGAATTTGTGTTCTTTATTCTTCTTGCATTCATAAGGACAAAATATTTGATAGTGTTGTAGAAGGAAAACCCAGCCTACTGTTCACAATTTAGAGTACATGCCAAAGCATCAGTTTACATACAGAGAAAGGACGTATCTCTATTGTAAGTGGGCTTCTGAATATAAGCCAATCCCAACAAGTACTTATAGCATATAGAAAACATGTACACATGCTCTCTCGATAACCAGTCAGTCAATGGTCTTGGGAGTACTTCACTTTGTTTTAAGGGAGGAGACAGAGATTTCCTGATATGCTAGTCTGTCATTGGCTGTAAGAATCTGAGGGAGAGTGGACTCCATATATCACTTAGTTGTTCTCTCTCATAAAGAGAAGCAAATTTTATGGTTAGATATGACTACTTATTTATACTAAAAAAAGAGGCTTATTCTAAAATAGATTTGCTAGTGCCAAAAGAGGAAAAAATATAGAGTTCCTCTCTCACTGACAACTTCTAATACACTATGTTCTAATACACTATGAATTGTGACTCATTCAATCCAATCCAAACATTTATTAAGAACCTACTATATTATATAGTATTGTGTTGTATATTGGGTGTGGAAAGACAAAAATGAAAACAGTCTTTATGTTTAAGGAGCTTATATACTAATGGGGGAAAGTGGAGGGAGATGACATGGACTCTGAAAAATAAATACAAAATAATTTCAAGAGTAAAAAAATAGTACATTTTGGTTGCTATGGCTAGGCAGATATATCCACAAATACTATAGAGACTGATAAATTTCACTTAATAAGGTGTTAATGATGCCCTAAATTTACAAATAAATGACATCACACAAAGTATACTATAGTTATCATCAAGGACACTTTTTTTCTGTGTCAAATGAAAATAGCTATTTCTAAGTTACAGGGGAAGTAGAGATTGGAACAATATGAGGACATTTATTATTCAGTGCTATTCAGAGCTCTTCAATGGTAGAAGGGCTGTTATCAATATTTTCCATAACAAATTAATCAGAGAGTAGATGACCTTCTGCCAAAGATTTTGAGGAGGGGATTCCTGCATTGGGTTGGGATGAGACTGAATGTCCTTTGATTTTTCACTCCATTTCAATTATATGATTGCTTCTATAAGGTCATAATATGTGCAAAGAAAACAACTGTTTAATGAATGCCATTATTTTGAGAATTTATTCTATGTACAACATAGATGTGGTGGTTATACATGCTTTTCTATAGAGGTAGAATTAGGAAGAAATCATTGGGTAAATCTTCAGAGGAATCCAAATCTACATGGCTATTAACTGTTTTACATCACTAGTTTTTTATGGGACATTCATCTAACCCACTGAAAAGAATTTGAGAAGTGGACTGCTGGAAGTCATTCTAGACATCAGAAGACATCTGTTAGGATGTGAAGAGATGGAACTGGGCCATGTGTTAATGAGGTCAGTGTAAAATATTTGCCTGCATATTTTTAAAGGGGGAGGTGATGCAGGTGAGGTCAAGTAGCTGGATAAATGTGATCTATACTACTACTTTCTTCCTACTACGAGCTTTGCTGTACAGTAACTTTAAAAAACCTGACATATTTTTAGACATTAAATTATAAATGACAGAGAAATTGTGATATATTGAGTTTCAAACTTCATATTTCCAATGGTTTGCCCTTTCCAAGCAAGGAAGGCCATCAAAGTTTTGAGTCTATTAATTTTTATCATTTTTCACAGAGCTGTTGGTGGTTTTGTTGATGACATTTAGATTTCAGATGATGAAAAGTGAATTGCAAAGCTAAACTCAAAAGTGATGATTGGATTCCTTATTCATCCATTGATAAATTGGAGGAAGAACAGGAAAGAAGACATTCAGCATAGACATCTCAAACATCTTAGCCGAATATGAAGTCCTTTAAACATATGAGAAATTCTAGAAATGGTGCTCAGAAACATTCACTGGGAAGTATGGCAAAGTCTGGGACAAAACCTTATAAGGAGATCAATATTGACCTGAGGAAGGGAAAAGGCATGCAGACAGAGACAAGGAGAGCAATTGAAAGACACAGGGAGAAACACATAGTAAGAGAGAGAGAGAGAGAGAGAGAGGGAGAGAGAGAGAGAGAGAGAGAGAGAGAGAGAAA
>NW_027187358.1:15901732-15974409 GCF_028583685.1 Petaurus breviceps papuanus
AGAGAGAGAGAGAGAGAGAGAGAGAGAGAGAGAGAGAGAGAGGCAGACACAGAGACAGAGAAAACAGAGACAATCACAGAGAGAGAGAAAATGAGAACTTTTAAATGGCTGTGATAAATGCTGGATATACAAATAAGTGTGACAGTGTCTCAAGGAGCATACATTTGGATAAGGGAAGATAGTGCTGAAATGCAGGATGGGTGGACCTGTTCATAAGTAAGGTATTACACAAATGAGACAAGTAAGGAGAAAAAAAAGGATTCCTCAGAGTCTAGAGGAGAAACAAAGTAAAGCATAATTGGCATCTTTCCTAAAATGTTGATCCCATGTAAGAGATCATGAATGAGGAAAAGAGAGTTTTAGAGCAAAGTTTTCTCAGGGTGGCACTATAGCAGATGAGAAGTAGAATTCTTAAGAGATGATGATGATGATGATTGATGATGATGATGATGATGACTGATGATAGCATTTATTCACCACTTTAAGATTTATATTGTTTCACAAATATTATTTTATTTTATCCTGACAACAGTTATAAAAAGTAGGTTCTAATATTATCCCCATTTTATAGAGAAGGAAACTAATTGGTAGAAGTTATTGACTTGTCCAGAGTCACACAGTGTCTCAGCCTAGATTTGAATTTAGATGTTCCCAAATCCAAATTCAAACTTCTATCTGCTTGGCCATTTAGTTGCCCTAGAGTCCAAGAGAGAGTGATAAATTAATGATCTCATCAGTTTGATACTCTATCGACTGGTGTTTCATTACATCTTGATGTTCTTTGAGGCTGAAATTTTTCAGGTTTCTTTTTCGTGTCTTTCCACAAATACCTCTAGAAAATAATATGGAAAGAACAAAGCAATGTGTTACCTAGTCATGTGCTATAGTGGAAAAAGCATTAGGCCTGAAGTCAAGAAGACTTGAGTTCTAAACTAGTCTCAGACACTCTTGAGCTTTGGGACCCTGACAAATCACTTAACCTCTGCCAACTTCAGTTTTCTCAACTATAAAGTGATGATAATAATAGCACCCCTCCCAGGGTTTTTGTGAAGCTCAAATAAGATAATATTTGTAAGGTGATGGCACATAGTAGGTGATTAATAAATGCTTATTTCCTTTATCCCCTACTTTTGATTTTCTCCAATCACCCAGATTGTAAGTTCATTTACATTTCAGTTATCCCCACTAAGAAAGGAATACAAAATGAATTGTCTAACTTATTAAATCAATCAACTTTATTAGTCTGGCATCCCAGATTGAAGAGCCTGGGACGGTATCAACTTGAAAAAAGATTCCATCCCAACTTTCCTTTGCATTCTGCCCCCTCTCCAAATTAACTGCCTAATGACTATTTTTCTCTCCAATTGAGTTGAAAGGGTTGCCATCTGGAGTTGCAAGGGGAGACTAAATTTTTCCTTGAATTGTGGTGAGCTGTTAAAAATTCAAGTGTATTAATCTGGTCTCTAATTTTTAATCTCAGATTCCCAAATTTTAAATAAAAAAATAAAACCACAGTTTTAATGACAGCTACAGAAGAATAAATGAAATTGTGCACAGTGAACATGTAACAGTTGTCAAGCATCCTGATTTCATGCTGCTTTTTTGCAAGCAGAGGCTTTCAAAACTTCCAGTGTAACACATCTAAGGGTACTTAGGGGAATAAATATGGAGGAGAGGACATGAATATGAGCCATCCTTGCTCAAAGTTTTTATGCTAACATTGTTGGCCTTGAAAATTGTACAAAGAATCTTTTAGCCTATCCTATGGATGTCTCTGAGTTCTACTTAAAAGCAGATTACATAGCATATGCATAAACCATTCTTGCATGAGATGAATCTGTAAGTACTCGGGGTTCAACCTAACCTACCCTCAATAAACAACATTTAATGTTGTGAAGAACAGACAGTGCCAAAGAAGGTTTGATGGCTTTCCTGTTAGAATGACTAAATTATGACTTGCAGGATCAAAACATATGAAGGATATTGGGATTTTAGAAAAGCATTGCCTCCAATGTTTGAGAAAACTTAGCTTGCCAAATTAATTTGGTTGAATGTTAAGAGCATTACCCCATGGCGGATGAGATATAAACAATAATGATAAATGGCAATGTGTCAAGGTACTGTGGAGTGGGGGGCAGTGGAACGTCCAATGGGATATCACTGGAGTCAGTGATAAACCCAGTCTGACAATATCTTACCGGTTGGGTAGGTGGAATAAACAACACATTAATGAAATTAACAGGCCTTTCAGTTTCTTTCTCCCTTATACAAGAATTATTAGGAAATCAAACAAAAAGAAAAAAGGAGAATTTCATATTTTAAAGGAAAGATATTTTAACTGAATAATTCCCTAAAAGAAGGGGTATTAAAGGGGTGATTGCAAAGGATAGTGAGATACTTATTACAGAATTGTTAAATAATCTGATGATCAACAAGCTACTGTTATTGGAAGAAAAAAGGGAGAGAAGATTTTCAAAAAAGAAGTTGGGAACTTTTTCTTTCCTTTTAGGCTGCTACATTTTCCTTAGAGTAAGCTATGCCATTGCTAGTTTGGGGTCCAATTTACACAGAATTTATCATCTATGCCAAGATGAGGCTTGACATAATAACTGTTTGACCCTGGGAAAGGAATAAACTCTCTCGGTCTTAGATTTTCTTGTCTATAAATTGTGGATAAGAATAACTGTACTAGCTATGCCACTGGATTGTTTTGAGGAGCAAATGGAAGAAGGCAAGCAAGGTACTCTGTAAACCTTAAGGTGTTATATTGATGAGAAGTGGGAAGGGGAAAGGAATGAGCTTTATACATCATCTGCTATGTGCCAGGTACTGACTGTGCTAAGAAACTGTTATAATTGCCCCAAAGAGAAGCAGGCCCCGATTCAATTCAACAAGCATTCATTAAGCATCTACTCTGTCCTATGTACTGTGTACCATGTTGGGGATACAAAGTTAAAAAGAAAAACAAAAAGAAAAATAAAATAAAAAGATGGCTTCCTTTAAAAATTTACTTTTTAGTGTGGTTATATGTAGAGAGATAAGAAAATAAAAAAAAAATTGGAGAAGAGGCCTGCTTTAGGTCCTCTCACAAGGTAATCAATCCAAGACTTGACTAAAGATTGTTACAAGTAAATAATATCACATGGAAATCATAAGAACAGGACTATATATATATATATATATATATATATATATATATATATAATATGTGTGTGTGTGTGTATATATATGTTTGTGTGTATATATATATATATATGTAAAGAGAACTAATAGTTTCCAAAAGCCTAATCAATAATATAGTTGTTCTGACACATCAGTGATAATGTATTATTAGCAGATTTCTAAGTTAAGTACATTCCAATTTTATCAGTGATATCAGGTCCTGGGAGATGGGCTTTATGTTTTGGCATATTCATTTTTAAAAAATACATTGGCCCAAAAGGAATTTTTTTTCCCAAAACAGTTGTCTAGACAATGATAGTGTTAGTCTCAAATATTAATCTAGTCAGTTCTTCATTCAGGAAAGTTGCCCACCATGATTGGTTAGGGTTTTGAGGGGCTTTTTGTTTCCTTTTGTTTGTTTTGTAGGATGGTCTTTACTGAATCATCTACAGACACTCACTCAGATCCCCATACGAGAGACAATGAACACATTTAAGACAGTGAAGGGATGTTGATATAATTTGTGGCAACCAAAACAACACAAAATTGTCACAGAACCCATGCCCTCAGCCTAATTCCAGTCTCTCTTGTAATTAGCCTATCATTGGTTAATTATTGTTTCTCACTTTGCATTTCTCCCTCTGCTGGAGGGTCTAAGTCATAAAACAAGAGATATAGTCATTAGCCTAAGAATAGGCTGAGACAAGTTCTCTACACCAGTCTTTAAATCCTGATGTGTTGATAAATTCAAGATCACTTGCTAAATGTCTCTAGTCCCTCATTGATACAGACAGATTAGCTGGTTACTGCAGAGGAATCAACTTCTCCTTGAAATATAGTAGATAAGACATAGAATACTTTCATGGGATTCCGTGAAATTGATCAGGAGAAGGATATACATCTTTACTCACTAGGAAAGGAAGGAGACATAATGGTAGGGGCTATGTTCCACTGGAAGGCAATACCAATAAGAAAGTTCAATTATATAATACATCAATCAGTCAATAACCAAGAAATTATTAAATACCTTCTATCTGCTAGACATTGTACTGGATACTGGGGATAGAAAGAAAAAATGGAAAAGGAAGAAATTACATTAGACCCATGATTTATAGATACATACACATATACATCTCAAAGATACACATGCAAAGTAGAAAAGCATTTGTACTTGATAGTATAAGAGAAAGTCTTCCACAAAAGGTAACATGGTCCTAGTCACTAAGAAACAGCTTATTAACATGAATGTTTGAGGGAATCAGAATATCAGTGATTTGGAATCAGGAGACTGTATTAGCAAGCACCCTAGCACAACCAGGATGGCCTGCTAGCACAAGTTCTCTGATCTGCTTTTCTAAAGGAAAGACAGATTTAAAGGGGTTAAGGATCTTACTTTAATTAGCAGACAGATAAATATAGATAAGTAGAAAGAAATGAGTATTCAAGAAAGAATGCAACAGACAGGGCTCCAGCTGATACAACCACCTAAATACACCACCAAACTGGGAGAGCACCAATATATGCGTAGTTAGGGGGTTAGCAAATGGTTACTTAGAGTCCCATCCAGGGAATCAAAAGATCCTTCTCATGAGCGAGCCCATAAGGTAAAATACTACCCTCTCAGTATATATTTTATTAGTTTTCAACTAATAGGCTCAGAGCCAGAAGGCACCACAACCCTTATGATGCAGTGCCTAATTAGTTTAATATCAAAAGGTGTGAAAGCCTTCCTGCAAGCAAGCCTCCCTGGAAGCAAGCTTCCCTGTAAATAAGCTTCCCTCCAAACAAACTCCTCTTTAGGCAAGTTCCTCTCCCAATGGGCTCTATGTGACTTAGGATGTATCATAGCTATGAAAGAAGCAAGGCATCCATGTTTGAAATACCTGTGTACCTTTAGATCTTGGAACACAGCTCCTGTTCCAAGGGAAAAGGGGGCACATGTGGTCACGTAGGCCTATTAATAGATGGGCAAGATCTTCCTATTACATTAACATTACAGAGACCTGGGGTTAAACTCTCATACTCCCTAGATGAATGATCACAGTTAACTCACTTTAAGGCCAAGTGGTACAATTAAGTGTTCTCTAAACTCTTTTACTCATTCACTTATAAAAAAAAAATGAAGACATACCCAATATGTCCATATTTACTTTTAAAATGAATTAAGTACAGCTAATGTTATACTAATAATTATGCACACTATAAAATCTATACCAAATGGTAATTAAACAGAGATAAAGATGAAATAATAGTTGATAGGTAAAAAGAAAACCTCTAATTTAAGGAGCAAGTGGAGGGATTTGGTCACATCTGTGATTTAGGAAAACAATTTTGGTGACTGTGTGGAGGATGGATTGGAATAGGGAGAGATTTGAAATCAATAGGCAAATGAAGAGTCTGTTGCAATAATAATTTGAGAAGTGATATGGGCCTGAAGTATATGAGTGGCCATGTTAGAGGAGAGTTGTTGACTTAGAAATTATAGAAATAAACAGATTTAGCCACTGAGTAGATGTATAGGGTAAGGGAGAGTAAAAATTCTCGGATGATACCATATGTGGGAACTTGAGTTACTGAAAGGATATTGAGGCCCTAGTCAGGAATAGAGAAGCTTGTCTGATGAGAAATTTTAGTTAGAGCTATAATAGAAAGAGATATATAATGTAGATTACAACTTGTCCTATGCTATCAACTTTTTCCCACCCCAATATCTGTGTGCATGCATGTATGCACAGGGGTGTGTATGTGTGTATATATGTGCATGCATTTATGCATAGGTATATGTCTGTCTGTCTCTGTGTCTGTGTGAATCGAAAATCCTTACTAGCCACTGCTCTGGGACACAGAACCTGTTATGAGAAGGGTGCCTGTGGCAGTCATGAGGCCATGATTTATATTGTTCGCAAAATGTGGTCATGCTGGTTTTGGAGAAAATTGTGTCTGTGCAGGTGAATTCAGGTACTTGAGTCTCAGTTTAATCATTATTACCAGGAGGGGTCAGCATTCAACCAATGGTGGGAAGAAACACAGTGGGAAAGGGTTAGTCTGTAATGGGTGAAAGGGCAGCATTGGCATTCATTGTCACAGAATTTGAGCATTGGAAGGGACCTCAGTAGACAGTTAGTCCAAAGATACACAAAAGGAAACTACAGTATAACATACACAAAACATGGTTATCTAGTCTCTGCTCAAAGAAAAGAGAAGCTGCCATCTCTCGAGAAAGCCCATCCTACTTTTTGACAGCTCTGTTATGAAGTTATTTTTATTTTCCCCGACATCTAGTAGAAATTTTCTCTCTTTGCAAGGTCCACCCATTTATTCTGGTTCTGCTCTCTGCAGCCAAACAGATCAAATTTTATCTTTCCTTTCTGTGATGGCCCTACTCAAGGACAGTTATGACATCCCTCTTCCCTAGTCATCTTTTCTCCAGGTTAAATATGTCCAGTTCTTTCAACCAATTCTCAGATGTTAAGGATTCAAGTCTCTTCACTATCCTGGATGTTCTCCTCTGGATACTCGCCTACTTTTAGTAGACTTAATCTGTGGTGGTAATAAATTGACAAAAAACTTTAGGTAAGGTCTGACAGATGCAATGTACAATGGGAGTCACACCTTCTGTTCCTAGAAGCTATGTAATACTTAACAAAATAGCAATTGAACAGCTCTCCCTTCATTTTATCATTAGTTATCATTGTCCCTTCCATACCAAGTGAGGGTCCTTTTCCATCTTGATCCTCCTTTCTAACTAAAATACCCACTTTTTGTTGTCCTTAGCTTTTTTCACCTCAGCTCAGCCTGGGCTTTACAATTCCTGAAAGTATTTTTAAAGAACTATACCAAGATCTTATATTTAATTCTTACCTCACCTTGTTTACATCTTTTGTATATTTTTTTCTATTCAAATTATTTGGCATTTTACCTTAGGATCTATATTGTTCTCTTCAGACAAATCCCATTTTTCTTCCTCAATAGAATTGTTTTCATTTGTGTCTTAAGAATTGAACTCCTGGGCGGGGGGGGAGAGCCAAGATGGCAGAATAAAAGCAGGAACTTGGCTAAGCTAACGCCTCCAATACCTGTAAAATATGACTCCAAACAAATTTTAGAGCTACAGAAACCACAAAATGAAAGAGAGAAAGAAATCTCCTGCTGAAGGCAGCTTGGCAGGCTGACAGGAAGGGGCTATTACACTAGACTGGGGTAGTCCCACATGACGCACACAGGGGCAGACCGGGGGTGCCCTGACCAGCAGCTCAGACTGGCTAGAGAAGACTTCAGGAGAGTGAATCACAAGCAGCCATGGAGGTTTCTAGACTTCTCAACACATAAGCGCCAAAGAGAAAGTAAAAGGTAAGTAGGGAACACTGTTGGAACAGGGGAACAGAAGCATATGGTCCAGGCTCTGCCCCCAGGGTGAAAGGTGACAGAGGCATAGCAGCTGCAGCTGCTGCCCCATGGTTGCCTCCAGAAATCCTGGCCTGCAGATCATATGGGGATCAAGCTACGATTCTGAGGGTAATCACTCTTGCTTTGACCTGTTAAGATCTGGGTCACAGTCTTGTGTAATGGTGCTGGGGTAAGGGACACCAGTGTGCCAGAGCTTGTGGTGGCTGTAGAGAAGGTGTCCTCCTCATAGTTCTGACAACAGCTCTAACAACTGCAAAAACCCCAGCAATTTGGGAAATAACTCTCTCCACTCTGGAAGCAGAGTTCTACTGTGGCAAAGAGCTCAAAAGTCTATATTGGCTAGCAAAATGAGCAAACAGAGGAAGCAAAATAAGACTATAGAAACTTTTTTGGGGGGACAAAGAGGATCAAAACATAGAACCATAAGAAGACAGTGTCTTGACAACAAAACTCCTACATCGAAAGCTACTACGAAAAATATGAAGTGGTTGCAGGCCATGGAGGAGCTCAAGAAGGATTTGAAAATCAAGTAATAGAAGTAGAATAAAATTGAGGAGAGAAATGAGAATTATGCAAGCAGATCTTGTAAAGCAAGTCAAAAGGCTGACTGAAGAAAAATAACACCTTAAAAAAACAGGCTAACTCAAATGGCAAAACAGCTAATGAGGAGAAAAATGCCTTAAAAAAGATGAAGTGGCCAGATGGAAAAGGAATATAAAAAAACCACTGAAGACAACTCCTTCAAAATTAGGTGGGAGCAAATGGAAGCTAATGACTTAATGAGAAAACAAGTGAGTATAAAACAGATCCAAACAAATTAAAAGAAAAAAAAGGCAATGTGAAATTTCTCATTGGAAAACCACTGACCTGGAAAATAGATTCAGTACCATCTGAAAGCCATGATAAAAAAAAAATGAGCCTAGAAGTCATCCTTCAAGAAATTGTCAAGGAAAATTGCCCTGATATTCTAGAAACAGAGGGAAAAGGAGAAATGGAAAGAATACACTGATCACCTCTTGAAAAAAGATCCCAAAACAAAAACTCCTAGGAATATTATAGCCAAAATCCAGACTTCCCAGGTCAAGGAGAAAATATTACAAACAGTCAGGAGAAAACAATTTTAGCATTGTGGAAAAACAATCAGGATAACACAAAATCTATCAGATTCTATAGTAAGGGATTAAAGGGTTTGGAAAATGATATTCTAGAGGTCAAGGGAGCTAGGATTAAAACCAAGAATCACCTACCCAGCAAAACTGAGTATAATGCTTCCATGGGAAAATATGGTCATTCAATGAAATAGAGAACTTTCAAACATTCTTGGTGAAAAAACCAGAACTGAAGAGAAAATTTGAATTTCAAATACAAGAAGAAGATAAACATGAGAAGGTAAAAAGGAAAAACAAATCATAAGGAACTTATTAAACTTGAACTATTTACAGTCATACATGGAAAAATAATTGAAACTCATGAGACTTTTTCTCCGTATGAGGATAGTTGAAGGGAATATATATGTGTATAAATATAATATATGTATACATACATATGTATGTATAGGAGGGTGTATGTGTAAATAAATATATTTTGAGAGTATGTATGTGTGTGCATGTATACATAGACAGGAGGTACATGATGAGTTGAATATGAAGGGATGATATCTAAAAAATAAAATTAAGAGGTGAGAGAGGAATATATTGGGAGAAGATGAAAGGGAGAAATAGAATAAAGTAAATTATCTCAGATAAACGAGGCAAGAGAAAACTGTTACAGTGGAGGGAAAGAGCAGGAAGGTGAAAGGGATTGGGTCAACTTTACTCTCATTGAATTTGGGTTAAGGAGGGAATAACATACACACTCAATTGGGTATCTTACCCTACAGGAAAGTAGGTGGGAAGGAGATAATTTGGGGAATGATAGAACAGAGGGCAGATTGGGGGACAGGGTTGTTAGAAAAAAAACACTTATTGAAGGGACAGGATGAAAGTGGAAAATAGAATAAGAGGGTGGCAGGATAGGATGGAGAGAAATATAGTTAGTCTTTCACAATATAACTACTAGGGAAATGTTTGCATAACTACACATGTACAACCTATATTAAATTGCTTGTCTTCCCAGTGGGGGTGGGTGAGGAGGGAAGAAGGGAAAGAATCTGGAAATCAAATAAAAAAAAAATAAATGTAAAAAAATTTTTTTTACATGCAATGGGGACATATGGGCACTGGGGTATGGAAATCCATCTTGCCCTACTAAAAATTTGGGGTGGAGATGGGGAGGATAAAAGAGAGAACAGATTGGGGTAAAGGGTATTGAGTAGGTTTGCTAACTTAGGTTGGGGTTAGGGAAAAGATAGAGAGAAAATTTGTAACTCAAAATCTTGTGGAAATGAATGTTAAAAACTAAAAATAAATAAATTAATTGGAAAAAAATAATTTTACTCTTGAATATTTTCTATATCTTCTGGGTTGATTTCCTCTGAAGGAATTTGGGACAAGGAGATCTTAATTTTCTTTCCTCTAAACCTCATGAAATATGTTTTACAGACATTTAGAGTGACTACGAGACACTTTCCAGATTTCCTCTCCTCTATTACAAAATCTAGGATATAGTAGCCCCTTACCCCCAGTGATCTCATTATTTCCAACCAAATGAGAACCTCACTCTTTGTGACAAACAGATCCATCACAATTTTTCCCCTTATCTGTTTGTTTCTTCACCTTTTGAAAGAAGATATTGTCACTAAGCCAAGCTATTAATTGTTCTGCTTTTGCCAGAGAGAGCCACAGCAGGTGTATGGATATTTGAAATCCCCCCTTACCTAAACCTCTCTGCCAAGCCTGTGATCATATTCACAGACGTTTAGTGATTCCCCTTTTCTATTCAAGTTGTTTTCTGTATACTCTACAATAAGAAAATCACTTCTTTTTATCCCTGCTAATCTTCCATGCAAGGATTTTCCCCTTCTAGTTTTAAAATTTCCTTATGTTGGAATATTTTCCTAATACACAATACTATTCTCACAAATTTTCCCTTTGCCTATTCTATTTCTATTAAATAAGGCAAACCAAAGATGGTGGATCAGTAGTGAATAAGAAAACCCCAGTGATTTGGGACAAAGATGCACCCTACTGTGGCAAAAAGCTTAAAAGTCAATTAATTTAGGAGCAACATGAGCAAGTGAGAGAAGAAAGGCAAGCACAGTGGTCTGAGTTTGGATTACTTTTTTGGGGACAAAAAGGATTGGGCATGGAACAGGAGGAAGACAGTGAAGTCAGAACTCCAATACCAAAAGTTTCCAACAAAAGAATAAGCTGCTTACAGGCCATAGAGGAGTTTAAGAAGGATTTTGAAAACCAAATAAGAGTAGTGGAGGAAAAATTGGGAAGAGAAATGAGAATGATGCAAGAAAAGTATGAGATGAGGGTCAACAACCTGACTGAAGAAAATAACACCTTAAAAAATAGACTAACTCAAATGTCAAAAGAGGCTTAAGAGACCAATGAGGAGAAGAATGCCTTAAAAAGCCAAATTTGCCATATGGAAAAAGAATCTCAAAAGCTCACTGAAGAGAATCATTCCTTCATAATTAGATTGGAGCAAATGAAAGCTAGTGACTTTATGAGAAATCAAAATACTATTAAACAGATCCAAACAAATGACAAAATAGAAGGCAATGTGAAATATCTCATTGGAAAAACCACTGACCTGGAAAATAGATCCAGGAGAAATAATTTAAAACTTATTGGACTACCTGAAAGCCATGATCAAAAAAAAGAACATAGAAATCATCCTTCAAGAAATTCTCAAGGAAAATTACCTAGATATTTTAGAACCAGAGGGCAAAATAGAGTTTGAAAGAATCCACTGATCACCTCCTGAAAAAGATCACAAAAAGAAAACTCCTAGAAATATTATAGCCAGCTTCCAGAGTTCCCAAATCAAGGAGAAAATATTACAAGCAGACAGGAAGAAACAATTTGGATACTGTGGAAACACAATCAGGATAACACAGGATCTGGCAGCTTCTACATTGAGGGATCAAAGGGCTTGGAATATGATATTCCCAAGGTCAAAGGAGGTGGGATTAAAACCAAGAATCACCTACCCAGCAAAACTGAGTATTATGTTTCAGGGGAAAATATGGTCATTCAATGGAATAGAGGACTTTCAAGCATTCTTGATGAAAAAAAACAGAGTCAAATAGAAAATTTGATGTTCAGATACAAGAAGCAAGAGAAGCATGAGAAGATAAACAGGGAAAAGAAATCATAAGGAACTTGTCAAAGTTTAACTACTTACATTCTTACATGGAAAAATGATATTTGCAACTTATGAAACTTTCTCAGTATGACACTTGTGGAAGGGAATAGAAATATATGTATATATATATATATGTATATATATACACACATATATATATATATACATGTACATATATATGTCTATATATAGGAGGGTATATTGCTGAATGAATACATATGTGAGAGTGTTTATATATGTGTACAGGTATACATAGACAGAGGGCACAGGACCAATTGAATAGGAAGGGATGATACTTAAAAGGTGAAATTAAGAGATGAGAGAGGAATATAATCAGAGGACATAGGGAGAGATAGAATGGGGTAAATTATTTCATATAGAATAGGCAAGGGAAAACTGTTACAATGGAGGGAAAGAACAGAAAGGCAGAAGGGAATGAGTCATCCTTATTGAATTGTGCTTAGGGAGGGAATGATATACACACTAAATAGGTCATCTCACCCTACATGAGAGTAGGGGGGAATGGGATGAGTGGGGGGATGATGAGAGGGCAGGTTATGGAGGGGAGAAGTTAGAAGCACCCACTTTTGAAAAGGGACAGGGCGGGGGCGACGATGGGGCGGCGGCCTGCGCGGGAAGGCGCGGCAAGGGGCGACGAAGGCACAGCGGCCTGCGTGGGAAGGTGTGGTGGCGGTGCGGTAGTCACAGGCTGGGTAGGTAGGCGGACGTGGGCCGGGAGGCACGGTGGCGGAGGCAGGCCAGGAAGGGGCCTGATCAACTCCAAGGGCAAGTCTTCCCACCAACCACAAGGTCCACTGCCAGGCCTATCACCAAAGGGCTGGGACTGGAAAGAGCAAGGTAAGAAGCAAAGACAGGGGCCCCTATACTGGACAGCAAATACTCCTGGGGCTACCACATCATAGCACAGAAAACTTTTTTTAAAAAGCCCCTTTCAGGACCTCCAAAAACAAGGATGACAGAGTGAACCCCACTTGCTCCAACCCCCCCCCCTCTGACCCTGAAAATATAGTAACTATTGTCCAGGGCAAAACCCTCTACAGTAAAGGCTTGGGATCCTAGAGGAAGGGTGTGGTTAGGACCCTGCCTCAAAATGGGTAGAAAGCAGACTACAAAGACAAAGACTCTAGAGTCCTACTATCCTCAGAGGGAGGAACCAACCTCAGAGGGAGACAATGTGGACTCCACACCCACAGCTGAAATTCAACAGGGAATGGATCCCAAGCATAGAAGGCTCTCCTAGATGAGATCAAAAGGAACTTTGAAAGTAAAATGAGAGAGATAGAAGAGAAAATGAATAATTCTCTCAAAACAAAAATAGCAGAATTCGAAAAGCATTATAATGAGGAAATCATCTCTCTAAAAAGAAAAGTGTATGATATGGAAAAGGAGCTTCAAAAATTAACCAAGGAAAATGATTTGCCAAAAACCAGAATTAAACAAACGGAAACAAATAACTCTATGAGGAAGCAAGAAGTAGCCAAGCAAAACAACAAAAATGAAAAATTAGAAAAAGAGGTAAAATACCTCAAAGAAAAAATAACTGACTTGGAAAACAGATCCAGGAGAGATAATCTGAGAATCATAGGCCTACCAGAAAATTATGATGAAAAAATGAGCCTGGACAACATTCTCCAAGAGCTCATTAAGGAAAACTGCCCTGAGATACTTGAACCTGAGGGGAAAATAGAAATCGACAGAATCCACCGGACACCTGCTGTAAGAGATCCCAAACTGAAAAATCCTCGAAATGTTGTGGCCAAACTCCAGAACTACCAGATAAAAGAGAAAATACTTCAAGTGGCCAGAAACAAACAATTCAGATATCGAGGGTCCACAGTGAGGATTGCACAGGATTTGTCAGCCTCCACACTGAAAGATCGGAGGCAGTGGAATACAATTTTCAGGAAGGCAAAACAGCTTGGATTACAACCAAGGATCACTTACCCAGCGAGACTGAGCATATTCTTCCAGGCAAAGAGATGGTCATTCAATGATATAACAGAGTTCCAGACCTTTTTGACAAAAAAACCAGAACTCAATGGAAAATTCAACCTCCAATTACGAGAAGCAACAGTGACTTAGAAAGGCAAACAAGGAGAACACACATCATTTTAGAGGGAAAGAGGGGAGGGAGAGGAGCTTCGCATGAGATCTGTTCCTGTCATTCTTAATGCGAAGAAAAAAATAGCATACCTCATTAAGTATAACAATATCCTACAGGTAGTAGGAGGGGGAAAGGGTTACAAAAGGGGGGTGGGAGTGGTTTGTAGAGAGGGAAGTAGTAAGGGGAAAAGGGGAGGAAAAGGGAGGGGGGCTGAAAAGGGAACACTGAAGGAGGCGTTGGTCAAAAGGAAAACTATTAAGGGGGGGAAGGGAGAAGGGAGGAAAAATATGAACATTAACAGAGGCAGGAATAGGATAAGGGGAAAGAAACAGATAGCAATCATAACTGTAAATGTGAATGGAATGAACTCTCCTATAAAACGGAGACGGATAGCAGAATGGATTAGAAATCATAATCCTACAATATGCTGTTTACAAGAAACACATCTGAAACAGAGGGATACACACAAGGTAAAGGTAAAAGGTTGGAGTAAAATATATCATGCCTCAGCTAAAGTAAAAAAAGCAGGGGTAGCAATCCTTATCTCAGATAAAGCAAATGCAAAAATTGACCTAATTAAAAGAGATAAGGAAGGAAACTATATCCTGTTAAAAGGCACCATCGAGAATGAAGCAATATCACTACTTCACATATATGCACCAAGTGGTGTAGCTTCCAAATTCCTAGAGGTGAAGCTAAAGGAATTAGAGGAAGAAATAGATAGCAAAATTATACTAGTGGGAAACCTTAATCTCCCCCTATCTGAACTTGATAAATCCAACCTCAAAATAAACAAGAAAGAAGTTAAGGAGGTGAACAGGATTTTAGAGAGGATAGGTATGATAGATCTCTGGAGAAAACTGAATGGGGATAAAAAGGAATATACTTTCTTCTCAGCAGTTCATGGCACATACTCAAAAATTGACCATGTTCTAGGGCATAAAAACCTCACAATTCTATGCAGTAAGGCAGAAATATTAAACGCATCATTCTCAGATCATGATGCAATAAAAATTATATGCAATAAAGGGCCAGGGAAAGACAGACTAAAAACTAACTGGAAATTAAACAATTTAATCCTAAAGAATGAGTGGGTCAAACAAGAAATTATAGAAACAATCAGTAATTTCATTCAAGAGAATGATAATAATGAGACAACATACCAAAATCTGTGGGATGCATAAAAGGCAGTTCTTAGGGGAAGTTTTATATGCCTGAGTGCATACGTGATTAAATTAGAGAAAAGGGAGCTCAACGAATTGGGCATGCAATTAAAAAACCTAGAAAAAGAACAAATTCAAAATCCCCAATTAAATACTAAACTAGAAATATTGAAGACTAAAGGAGAGATTAATAAAATCGAAATTAAGAAAACTATTGAACTAATAAATAAAACCAAGAGCTGGTTTTATGAAAAAACCAACAAAATTGATAGACCCTTAGTCAATATAATAAAAAAAAGAAATAAGAAAACCAAATTATGAGTATCAAAAATGAAAAGGGTGAATCTACCTCCAATGAAGAGGAAATCAAAACAATAATTAGGAATTATTTTTCCCAATTGTATGCACATAAATTTGACAATCTTAGGGAAATGTATGAGTATTTAGAAACATACAAGTTGCCCAGATTAACTGAAGAGGAAGTAAATTACTTAAATAATCCCATCTCAGAAAAAGAAATTGAACAAGCCATCAGTCACCTCCCTAGGAAAAAATCTCCAGGGCCAGATGGATTCACTAGTGAATTCTATCAAACATTTAAAGAACAATTGATTCCAATACTCTACAAATTATTTGGGAAAATTAGTGAAGAAGGAGCCCTACCAAATTCTTTTTATGACACAAATATGGTACTGATACCTAAATCAGGAAGAGATAAAACAGAGAAAGAAAATTATAGACCAATCTCCCTCATGAATATAGATGCAAAATTCTAAATAAAATACTAGCCAAAAGACTACAGCAACTTATCTCAAGAATAATACACTTTGATCAGGTAGGATTTATTCCAGGAATGCAAGGATGGTTTAATATTAGGAAAACCATCAGTATAATTGATCATATCAACAATAAAACTAGCAGAAACTACATGATCATCTCAATAGATGCAGAAAAGGCTTTTGACAACATACAACATCCATTCCTATTAAAAACATTAGAAAGTATAGGAATAAAAGGAGCCTTCCTTAAAATAATAGGTAGCATCTATTTAAAGCCATCAGCAAGTATTATATGTAATGGGGAGAGCTGGAAGCATTTCCCATAAGATCAGGGGTGAAACAAGGGTGTCCACTATCACCCCTCTTATTCAATCTGGTACTAGAAATGTTAGCAGTAGCAATTAGAGAAGAAAAAGAAATCAAAGGAATCAAGTTAGGCAAAGAAGAGACCAAGCTATCACTCTTCGCAGATGATATGATGATATACTTAGAGAATCCTAGAGAATCAAGTAAAAAACTGCTTGAGACAATAAATAAATTTGGCAAAGTTGCAGAATATAAAATAAACCCACATAAATCCTCAGCATTCCTATATATTTCCAATGAAATTCAACAGCAAGAAGTAGAAAGAGAAATCCCATTTAAAGTTACTGTAGACATTATAAAATATTTGGGAATCTAACTGCCCAAACAAACCCAGGACCTGTATGATCATAACTACAAAACACTTTTCACACAAATAAAGTCAGATCTAACTAATTGGAAAAATATCAATTGCTCATGGCTGAGTCGAGCTAATATAATAAAAATGACAATTTTACCTAAATTAAATTATATATTTAGTGCCATACCAATTAATTTACCAAAAAACTACTTTATAGAGTTAGAAAAAATAGTAACAAAATTCATCTGGAAGAATAAACGGTCCAGAATATCAAGGGAATTATTGAAAAAAATGCTAGGGAAGGTGGTCTAGCTTTACCAGATTTCAATCTGTACTATAAAGCAGCAGTCATCAAAACTACCTGGTACTGGCTTAGAAATAGAGAAGTAGATCAATAGAATAGATTAGGCACATGAGATTCAGAAGTCAATGACTACAGTAATGTATTGTTTGATAAACCTCCAGACCCTAGTTTTTGGGATAAGAACTCACTGTTTGACAAAAACTGCTGGGAAAACTGGAATATAGTATGGCAGAAACTGGACATAGACCATTATCTAATACCATATACCAAAATCAAGTCTAAATGGGTTCATGATCTAGGTATAAAGGTTGATACTGTAAGCAGTCTGCTAAAACAAGGAATAGTTTACCTATCAGACTTGTGGAGAGGGAATGACTTTATGACGAAACAGGAATTAGAGAACATTATAAAATGTAAAATGGATAATTTTGACTACATGAAATTGAAAAGTTTCTGTACAAATAAAGCCAATGTAACCAAGATTAAGAGGGAGGTGGGAAATTGGGAAAGAATCTTTACAACCTATGTCTCTGACAAAGGACTCATCTCTAAAATATACAGAGAATTGAGTCAAATGTATAAGAATACAAGTCATTCCCCAATTGATAAATGGTCAAAGGATATGAACAGGCAGTTTTTGGAGAAAGAAATTAAAGCTATCTATAAGCACATGAAGAAATGCTCTAATTCACTATTGATTAGAGAAATGCAAATCAAAACAACTCTGAGGTACCACATCTCACCAGTCAGATTGGCTAAGATGACAAAACAGGAAAATGACAAATGCTGGAGAGGATGTGGGCAAACTGGAACACTAATGCATTGTTGGTGGAGTTGTGAACTGATCCAGCCTTTCTGGAGAGCAATCTGAAATTATGCCCAAAGGGCTATAAATACTTTCATACCCTTTGATCCAGCAATACCACTCCTAGGGTTATACCCCAAAGAGATCATAGAAATGGGAGAAAGACCCATATGTACAAAAATGTTTATAGCAGCTCCTTTTGTTGTGGCAAAGAATTGGAAATTAAGGGGGTGCCCATCAATTGGGGAATGGCTGAACAAGTTGTGGTATATGCATGTTATGGAATACTATTGCACCATAAGAAACGGGGAGCAGGCGGTCTTCATATTTACCTGGAGAGGCTTAAAAGAACTGATGCTGAGTGAGAAGAGTAGAACCAGGAGGAATTTGTACACAATTACAGACACAACGTATGTGTGATGACCAACTTTGATAGACTGGACTCTTCTCAACAATACAGGGATATAAGTCAATCCCAAAAGACGCATGATGGAGAGAAAAACGTGCATCCAGAGAAAGAACTAGAAAGAACTAAATTTATATCTAGGTGGAAGCAAAATACCTGATCTTTTTCGTTCTCTTATTTGATTTTATGTCCTCTTTACCATTTTTCATTCCAGCTGGTACAATCCATCCTTATAAACTGACCATTGTATAATGTGAAAGTATTTACAGATCCTATACTTGATAATAAGCTGCCATGGGGGGGGGTAGGGAGGGGGACAAAATGTGAAATTCAAGGAATTGTGGAATTGAATCCTGTAAACTAAAAGGAAACAAACAAATTAATAAATTAAAGTTAAAAAAAAAGAAAAGGGACAGGATCAAAGTAGAGAATAAAACTAGTGGGGTGGGGGATAGGATGGAGGGGAAAATAGTCAGTCTTTCACAATCTATCCACTATGGAAATAGTTTGCATAGCTACACATGTAAAACCTAGAATGAATTGCTTATCTTCCAAGTAATGGTTGGTGATGAGGGAGGTAGGGAAAGAATCTGGAATTCAAATGTTTAAAATCAAATGAAGATATGGGAGAGAACAGATTGGGGGAGGGGATATTCAATGGGATGGCTGTTTTGGGGTAGTGGGTAGGGGAAAATGGGGAGAAAACTTGTAACTCAAAATCTTGTAGAAATGAATGATGTAAACTAAAAAATATAAAAAAAGAATTAGTCAAAAAAGAAACAAAACAAAAAACATGTAAAAAGTCACACCACCTAGACTTCTAACCTGGTCATCCCTTCTATTCCACCAAATATTAATTATATATTTGAGGTGAAATTTACACTTTTTGTTTTTAAACATTCACCTCCCCCTTTTTATTGTCTAAACTTTGGGCTTTTGTTCATAGACTTTCAGTTGGTGAATTTTAGTACTGGCTCTTTTTTTGTAGTTTTATCTCTTTGATTTTCTTGACCTGTTAATTACGATTCTCCTTCCTTCTTTGTAATTTTTTCTATTGCACACAGATATAGTTATAGCTAGATATAGGTATAGGTATAGGTCTATACCTATAGATTTAGGTGAGATTTATAAGACAGTGCAAGATCGTACTTCTTCCAGAAGAATGGGTCTAAAATACACTGAAGTGGAAGGAGCTGAAATAATGGAAAAGGGTACAGTGGAAATCATGCCATTACCAAAGGGTGCAGAGCAATTTCAGCAGATCCATAATATAGATAGATTCTAATAGCTTTCCTGGGTTACCCAAATAGTCCCATACAGCTCATGACAGGAAATATATCCCAATTTTCCAGATAGCTCGAGAATAATTCCTATATCTGTTTCTAACTTCCTATGCCCTTTCTACAGCTACTTTTTCTATATCACTTTATGTCCAAGGTTTTACTGAGCTAGTATTTTCAACTATCCAATGAAAGAAAAGTAATAAACCTAGAAAGCAAGACCATAAGCTTAGGAGGTGGGGGCAGTGGGGAGCAGTCTTAACAGGGTATCTGTGCCAATACTTCTTTCCAGAGAGGAGCAAACTAAAGACCAAAGAGATGAAATGGCATATCCAAAATGACACAGAAAATAGGAAAGCTGATTCAAAGTCAGGACTTTTGATTCTAAATCCCACATTCTTTCCTCTACACCAACCAAAGTCAGGTAATTTAGAGCTTGTTAAGAAAGCACAATGGGATAAAATGGGAAATGTACATAGATGATATTTATCTTCCTTCAGAATAAGAATCATTCAAGTTGCCGACAACTGATGCATCATTTTCTTGTAATAATGACTTAATCACAGTAATGAGCAATCAATTTTCAAATATGAAATGAATGCTCAGAATAGAAAACCCAGCCATTTCAAAGGCCAGTTAATGAGAGCAAGGTGGGGAAAAATATTTCATTAGGCAGCTGATTTAAAAAAAAAAATAGTTCTTATATCACCTGGATTTTGGAGTCTCTTAAGCAATCATTTCTGTTTTTTTTTTTTATAAAATTGGGAAAAACTCTGTCTCTCTAAAGTAAAATTTTAAATACAACTTCTTTGACAATAATATTTAGAGGATCAAATTTTCTCTATCATGTGACCAAGAAGATCTAACATTAGATATGTAAATTTTAATCCTTACACCTCTCAAACTTCTCCAAAACAAAAAGTATGCACCAAAGATAAAGCGGTTTTAACTGTATCTGTAGAATAGGGAACCAGGATTCAAAAAGAAGGCTAAAAAAAAAAAACCTGACACCTACAATGAGCTCACCAAATACCTCCCACTCCACCACCCTCTTTTCTGCTTCCAGTGAGGCAACACTATACAAGGACACACAAGCCTGTAACAAACCCAACCCCATGTCTCTTTCTCTTTCCAGTGCTATTGAGATCCCAGATCAAGGCCTTTGCTTAGACACAGAAGCTTGCTGAGACCCCAATAATACAGACGTGGCAAAACTCTGTGCTTCAAAAAGAAAATAAATCTGTTCAGGAGAGTCAGAAACAGAAGATAGGGGGTAGGGCATTTGTCTACCTTTGAAATAGATGTTAGGTTTATATCTCTTCCCACCCTCCAGCTAGAACTTTGGAGACTTGAAAGATCTAAATTATCCACATAGTACCCAGTACAAAAGTTCTCTTAACTACTAGTGCCAGGTCAGAAAACTGAAGAATAGAGGGAATGGGAGAGAATACCTGAACAAGATACCATGTATGTTTATCTTGGGGGTGGGAAGGGGATGAGGCTTTCCATTAAACCTGAGATAAAAATCTTAGCATCTAGCTGAAGCCAATCCTATTCCCTTGCCACAGGATAGAAAATGTTGTGTCAGAGACCTAGGTTGAGAAACCAAAAATTGCCCAGAATGGGTGAAGGCTGAAATACTTGAGCTCTAACACCCAGAGAAATATCATCAGAAGGAAGGGAATTAGAAAATGAGGAATAGGAGAAAATAAGAGTGAGAAAAAGATGGAAATTACCAAAGAGAGCTCAAGAAAATGAAAACACAAAGACTTTGCAATGTAATAATCATAGGATCATGGACTCAAAACTGGGGCTTAGACTATGGACTTAGAAATGTCATTAAAGGACATTTAATTCAATTCTCTCATCTTATAGATGAGGGCACTGAAAACAAAGAGACTTTAAAAGACATGACTAAGGTTACAGAGCTATATAAGTGGCAGAGCCAATATTAGAATTAAGATCATTCAATACCAGAATACAAATGCTTTATACTATACCATGCTGTTTTCTAGAAAATATGAAAATCTGGCTTGAGGGAACTTGTGATTTTGTTTGATGCCTTCAATGAGTGTATTATGCACCATGACAACTACCAAATCAACGTTATTCTAAAATTAATGGAATAACCACGTGACCATTATTGCCAGGGTACATATTAGAAATAAGACAGGGCAGGCCAGTATTATAACATTTTTATTTTTAAACCCGGTGAATAAATATCCAAATTAAAATTGTGCCACTGATTGTACTTTGCAAAGTTGCTACTAGGAATATCTTGGCAACATAAAAGTGAAAGAATTCCTTTCTTAAAGCAATCATAAAAAGGGGGAAAGCACCCATGTGCACAAAAATGTTTATAGAACCTCTTTTTGTAGTAGCAAAGAATTGCAAATTGAGAGGATTCTCATCAATTGGTGGATGAATGAACAAGTTGTGACATATGAATATAATGGAATACTATTTTGCTCTGAGAAATGATAAGCAGCTGGATTTCAGAAAAACTTGGAAAGACTTACATGATCTGATGCTGAGTGAAGTGAGCAGAACTAGGAGAACATTGTACACAATAACAGCAACATTGTATTGATGATCAACTATGACAGCCTTAGCTCTCCTAAGCCATAGAATGATCTAAGACAGTTCCAAAAGACTCATAATGCAAAATGCTATCCACATCCAGAGAAAGAACTGATGGGGTCTAAGTACGGATCAAAGAATGCTATTTTCACTTTCTTTATTGTTTTTATTTTTTTTTCTTTTGTTCTAGTTCTTTTGTAACATGAATAATATGGAAATATGTTTTATGTGATGCATGTATATATAATATTAAATTGCTTACTGTCTTAGGGAAGAGGGGGGGAAGGAGGGAAGGATAAATATTAAAATGTAAAAAAATATATATATCTTTCCATGCAACTAGAAAAAAATTTTTTAAATGTTAAAAAAGAGTTAGTTACTTTCTTTCATTGATCCCAAGTGCTGTAAAGGCCACTTGGAGAGTAGCCACACTTATGGCTATATTTATATACACAGATGATGACAAATCATATGAAGCAATTTTGTCGGGGAAAGGAAAGAGCTAGAGGTGATAGAACACTAAACTTCAAGTCTGGAGTCATGGGTCTGTGCTTAGCCTCTTATATGAACTTAGCCAAGTAATTTAACTTCTCTGGGTTACAATTTTCTCATCACTATCATAATAGTATGTCTTGCTAAAATTCTACTCTGATACAATACAAGGAAATGAAACATAGTGTAATGCATTGCAATGAAGTACAATAAAATTCGAAACACATTTGTGAAGTAGTTACTATGTTCCATAGACTTTGGATTCGGTCAAATGGCCACACTTGAGGACCTAGAGGGCCTCCTGTGGCATCAAGGCCACAGGTTTCCCACTTATGTTGTAGATATTGTATTTTGAAGATAAAAATATGAATAAAAACAAAGATAGTTCCTCCCCACAAGGAGTTTACAATCTAATGAGGGAAGACAATAGACAAAAGAAAGCTGAAAAGGGAAGATAGGGAGAAGGGACCCAACAGTGGAGCTTGTTGAAGAGTTGCAGAGAGATCCAAAAGGAGCATATTGTGTTGGAAGTGAGGAGAAAAAATGTGCTGTACCCCTCCTTAAATAGGGATCCTGGAGCCCATGGTCCTGCCCTCCTGTCATAGGAGCCAGTCAGAAGGACAGATCAAACTGAAGAGATATGAGGCCTCATTGTGACTTATAGACAAGTAACCATATGTTCTTAAAGATTGTGACAGTGGGGTGCAAGGTCAGATATTAAATCCTAACAGTGGACTTTATATAAGAGCTCTTTGAGAGTGACTTCTTTGTTAAGTTAGCTCCCTGAGGTCTTTGTTATGGGTTCCATTTATAAGGATGTTCTTTGAGTTCTGAGACCAATAGGCTCTTCCCCAAGATTTAGTTATTTTTCAATGGTGGGCTCCTATGCAAATGTCCTCCATTAGCTTTGGCTTAGGCCTTGAAGCCAGCTCTCCAGAGTATCCTTTGTAATGTGACTACATATGAAAAGAATTAACTGATTCTTCCTAAGACTCTCTGGCACCTAGAGAACACAACCTTATCAAATTATCTATTCTGTGCTACTTCCAGGATGCAGCAGTCTAAGGTAATGATTAGAAAACTTGAGTCTTTTTTGTCTCACTGCTCTATAAAAACCTTGTCCTAAGAATCAATAAATGGAGTTCATGGTTCTTCCTTGAACTACCCACATGGCCTGGTCATTTTGTATTCACATCTCTGAATCATGCTAAGTGCTGGACACTGAGCAGCCCATGGCACACAGACACCACCAGTGTGGAATGTATAGGTCAGTTCTGGTGACTTACTAAAGCTCTTTTTGTCTGAGGACCAGCCTAAACAAATATGGTGATACTCTCACCAGGTTGGCAGTAGGGTGGTGATTTTTTAATTTTCTTGTAAGTCATGGTCATACTGGAATCCAATTCACTAAGTGGTAAAGGGATTGAATTTATGTTCTTGCAAGAAACAGTAAACACTAGCAACAACAGAAGCAAAATCAGCAAACGATTGTTTGTATTGGGCTAAGAGGCAATGTTGCTTATTGGATAGAGAATTTGGCATCAACAATACCTGGGTTCAAGAAGACTCATTGCTGACACTTACTTGCTTTCTGACACTAGCAAGTTACTGAATCTCTCAGTGAATAGGAAAAATCTCCAAGATTATAAAGTCAGTGTTACTGATGCATTTATATACATTATGTCATTTGCATCTCAGGGCACTATTAAGAAGCGGGTACTAGGGATGGCCAGGTAGCACAGTGAGTAAGAGCATCGGCTCCAGTGTTGAGAAGACCTGGAGATCGAATCCCGGGCTCAGACACTTAGCACCCACCCAGAAACACCTTGCCGTGTAACCTTGAGCAAGTTACTTAACCCCAATTGCTTAGGGAAGGCCAGGTGGCTCAGCGAGTAAGAGCACCGGCTGTAGTGTCTGGATGACCTGGATCAAATCCGGGCTCAGATATTCAGAACCACACCCAGAAATAATAACTGGCCGTGTAACCTTGAGCAAGTTACTTAACCCCAATTGCTTTAAAAAAAAAAAAAAGAAGCGGGTACTAGAAGCATGGAATGAGCACTGGGTTTGCACTCAGAGGAAATTAGTTTGAATCTTGACTTTAATACTTATTACTTATATGACATGAAGCAAGTCATTTAAGTTATCTGAGTCAGTTTCCTCACAGCTAAAGTGAGGAGACTGAATTAGATGATTGCTAAGTTCTTCACCAGGGGTAAGGAAGAAGGGAATAAATATTTATTTAATGACTATTATGTGCTATGTACTATGCTAAGAACTTTTTACAAATATTAACTCATTTGATCTTCACAAAAAACTTGGCAAGTAGTTGCTGTTATTAAACCCATTTTACAGTGGAGGAAAAGGAGACAGATAAATTAAATTACTTTCCCAGGGTCATGTAACTAGTAAGTGTCTACAACTGGATTTAAACTCAGTTATTCTTGTATTTTTTTTTCCCCAATTCCATGTCAAGACAATTTTTAGTATTCACTTTTATAAGATTTTGAGTCTCAAATTTTTCTTCCTCCCTTCTTCCCTTCCCCTCTTCTTAAAATTGTAGGCAATTTGATATAGGGTATGCATTTGCTGTCACCTGAAACATATTTTCGTGGGTCATAGCTGTGAAAGAAGAAACAGATCAAAGAGAAAAAAAAACACAAAAAAGAATAAAGTAAGTTGAAAAAAGGATGCTTCAATATTCATTCAGCGTCCATCAGTTCTTTATCTGGATGTTGATAACATTTTCATTTGTGAGTCCTTTGTACTTGTCTTGGATCATTGTGTTGTTGAAAAGAGCTGAGTCATTCATGGTTCATCATCACACAATGTTCCTAATACTGTGTACAATGTTTTCCTGATACAGTTCATTCCACTTTGAATCAGCTCATACACGTTTTTGCAGGTTTTTCTGAAATCTGCTCTCTCTGAGAAAAGTTATGTGATTTGACCAGATGAGACTCTGGGCAGCCGTTGAGTCCCAAGGCTTTGAACACCCAGATGTTGGTGCTTCCCTCTCTGGTAACTAACTAGGTATGGATGTAATGGTCAGGCAGCTGGAAGCCTCTCTGCTGATGTTTCTCTGTCTGTATTTTTTGTCTGCTTGTAACTTCTGTATTCTGTGAAGTTCGGGGTGCTGACCTTTTCCCCCTGAACTAGGTAAATGACATATGTTTGATTAAAGCAGGATTGTTAGCCCATTTTGAGTTGCTTTCCTTTAGAAAAGTAAATCTGAGAACCTGTGTTGGCAGCCACCCTGAGTATGCTGGAATGCTTGCTGCTATAGTTTCTTTTTCCAAGCTGTGGACTCTTTATTTTTTTATATTTTTTTTGTATAAATCATTTCTTTTCACATTTTTATCTATATCTCTTATGTGATTTTAAAATTATTTTTTGAGCTCTTCCATGAGTTTCTTTTCTGGGCTCGAGACCACTTCCCATTTTTCTTTAGGGTTTTGCCTACAGGTGTTTTGACATTTTTGTCTTCTTCAGAGTTCGTCTTAATCTTCCCTGTAAACATAATAACTTCTATGGTCAGATTCTCTTTTGGTTGCTTCTTTTGATCATCTATTTTGGCCTTTTTCCTTTCTTTTAAATTTGAACTCTGCCCTTTGGGTGGAAGGGGAACTGTCTCAGCCTTCTTGTGCCAGTGTCTGTAGGTGTTGGCCGTATACTTGGTGCTGCAGTGACGTTGCTTTAAGGTCCATGGGGCAAGTCTTGTGTCTAGTGCTATGATGAGGAGGTAGCAGTGGGAGGTGGGGGAAGGTACCTGGCACTGCTGGAGGCTGTAGGACTCTGGTGCTGAACTGCAGTCCTAGTCTTGTTGTCTGGCCTGTGCTAAGGCTGGTGGGGTGTTTCTGTGCTTCCCTGGAGCTACACTGAAAGATGTGGTGGTCTGTCCTCTGGAAGCTCCCTGTTTGCCCAGAGCTGTGCTGAAGCACTTGGATGTCTGGTCTCTGGAGGATGCCTATTTTCCTGAAGCTACATTGAAGCACATGGTGATTCTTGGAGCTAGAGACTACTGGTTCCCCTTGCTATGCTTTAGCACATGGGTGGTTCTGGTGTTCACATTTGCCTGCTCCATCACGCTGGAGCTCAGAACCTATCACTGGTTAGCTGAGGTGGGGTTTGCTGCTGGCTTACTGGGATGATTCTTGTCCTGGACTGCACTCTACTTTTACTGGAGTGAGAAAGACCTTTCTTGCTGATTTTCATCTTTCTTGAGTTAGAACACTCTTTCACCCCAACTTTTTTGCTGGTTTGACTGTTCCAGGATTTGTTTTGGGGTGAAACTTTATGATTGTTTGGAGCTGAATATAGAAGAGTTACAGCAACATAATTCTTACTACACCAACTTGGCTCCTGGTAATGGTGAATTCAGTTCTTGACTCCAAGGCCAATGCTCTATTCTCTGTGCCACCTGACTGCCTCTTCCAACTCAAATAGCACCCTATAAGCATTATTTCCCAACAAACCCAATATTTTTTTTCAGACCTATGATTTCAGTGATGTAGGGAACTTAAGGAAATTTCCTCCTGATGCAGACTGAAAATATATGTATGTATAAAATTTAATCTTCAAAAGTTTTCTTGGACATTAAGAGAAAAAATGACTTGCCCATGGCCACACAGTTCCTATGTCTAAGCAGTAGGACCTTTAGTCAATTTTCTACTTCTAGACCTGCTTGTCTATCCATCATAGCACATTCCTTTCTTATCCCTAGTTTTACAAATGAGGAAACTAAAATTAATGTACTTATCCTAGGTCACACAGAGAATTGTAGAGTCAGGTCTCCTTTATTCATATAATATTCATTCTTCCATATCACATTTTCTTTCTCATACATCTCATGTTCATAAAACAAAGTATTTCCTTACTTCAAAGTCACTGTTCTTTCCTTTATGCTACATTCTCTATAGCATGCCTATAAAAGGAGTGCTTGGAACTTCATTATCTTTAAGGTTTTCCCAGTTTTAAAATTATATGTTGTGCTTGTGCATAATTGTATGTTATCTTTCTCTTTAGTGGGTCTTGTGAAGGCAGGCCATTTTCACCACATTGCTAGCACTTAGTACAGTATATGGCACATAGGAATTGTTCAATAAATGCTACTCCTTTCACTGATACAGATCAAACTGCATCAATGATTTGATACATAAGTTCTACAGAGTCACCGTAGTCATATAGATGACAAATGGATTGCCCTAGACCACAGAGCCAGTAAACAGAATTTGAACATGGATCTTCTGACTTTTAATCTAGTACTCAAATGTTTACAATAAAGCAGTTTGCTTCTATATATACATACACACATGTGTGTATGACTATATGTGTGCATTTGTATGTATATGGACACATACATATAGATATTTGTTTGCATAAACATAACATAGATCAGAGAATTTGAAAGTAGAAAGGAATCCAAGTAGCCAATCAGTTCAACCTATCCATGCAAGGAATCCTCATTCTAATTTAACTTGACAAGTGGTCACCCATCCTCTTGTTGAAGACCTTCAAGAGAAGAGAAACTCTCACCTTTTGCAGCAGTCCTTTGCACTTCTGGACAGTTCTCTCTGACATTAAACCTAACTTTGCCTCATTGCTATTTCCACTTATTGTTTTTAATTCTATTTTCTGTGGCTAAGCAGAATGAGTCCAGACTGTCTTCCATACAATAACCCTTTAAATATTTGTTGAAACTTGTCATCTCTCTTGTCTGTTATTTGTCCAGATTGAAGGTCCCCACTTCCTTTCACTAGTTGAAACCCAAATATTGTGAGTGTAAGACACATATACATATGTAATTTACAAACATATAATATACAAACAACTCATATTATTTATAGACATAAGTATATATACGTGTGTATATATGTACTTTATATATACATGTATATTCAACACAACTAATATAGATAGAGTTACATATTTATATATAATACATGGAAATATATGTGGGTGTTTTCAATATTCCGCAAATAAAGGATATTTAGTCAGCTAGGAACCGAACTAATGCGGGCACCAGGGCTGGAGTTAGGAGTGTGTGAATTCAAATCCAGCCTTGGAAACTTACTAGTTGTGTAACTGGGTAAAACACTTAACCTCTATTTATCTGAGTTTCTTCAGCTGTAAAATGGGGGTAATCGCACCAACTTCACAGCATTCTTATGAGGATCAAATAATTGTAAAGCACTCAGTATAGTGCCTCAGGCATGGTAAGGATTACATCAATGGTTATAATTGACATCATCATTATTAGTATATAATGTTCATACTTCACTCTGACATCCATGACATTCGAGAATTGTGTCTAAAGGAGGGTAAATTGGCCAATTCAATTCACATAACAAACATGTCAACAGAGATTATTTCTCAGAATGTTGCATAAAATGTGGCTCCAGGATTCTTTTTTTTTTTTACAGTAATGATATAAGCTTTATTTGCCATTTTTAATATTGCAATTTTTGTTGACCATTGTCAAAGAAGACTTTATGTTCTCCTTTCTTTTAGATCAAAGCCAAAGCTGAGGGACAAACAGCAAGGATCCAGGTTCTAAATCTGTGTACCCAGCTGAGTTGTTTTGGAGCCTCCAGCAAGTCATTTAATTTCTTTGTTGCTACCATACAGCTGTCTGTAATCCAGGAAAATAAGACTTCCTATCTCTCTGGGTGTTTGTGAAATTTTTAGTTAATTAGTCTCAGTGAAGTACTTTGGAATCCTCTGATGAAAACTCCTATCTCAGGGAAAAGGGTGATAATTCAGGTTGGAAGCATTAGCCTTACCTTCAAAAGACTGTGTAGCAACCTAACAATGCCAGGCTCTGTGTTAAGTAATGCTTGTTGAGGATAAAAATGACTAAGACCTGGAAATAAAAATTGAACATTATAGATTCCAGGTAAGCATGGGCAAAATGGCCAATTTGGCAAGAGGTAGAGGAATTTAGCTCACTCTTATGTTTACCTATTTAACTGCAAGAAAGAGAGGGTGTTGCTTCTTTTTGGTCCAGGGTTTATGACATTTCTTTAATAGCCTGCTATGTTTCACATTGAATTTAAATATAGTATGTTCTTTCCTTGCTTCGATTTATTATTGAGATGCTGTGCAACACATATATGATCTTTATTCTCTCTAGGGACTTCAGAAACAATATAAAAAGAGATATGGGCAGATTAGAAATTCTCATTTTTCCTTTCTCAGGGCCTCCTGACAATACAACAAAGAATTCCAATTTTTAAATACACAGTATTACTATTGACAGTATTTAGAAAGGGTATGGGGTGGCCATTCTGGACTAGTCCTAATCTTGTTCTACAGAAGGTATGATTTTGTTATGATCCCTACCATCCATGGGATTTGAAATCCTTTTGTAAATCCTTTGTTCTCCTCAGAAACAGAAAGACAATAAAAAGCAGTTGTGTTTGTACATATAACTCCCCTTAGAACTCATGAGCTAAGGAAGATATGTATTATTTTTTGACAATCCTATAACTTGCACATGCATCTTTATACACATAGGGAGACACTTCCCAACAAGGTACAATTTGAAGGTAATTGTGATGCCAGTTTACAACAAAAATTTCACCTCTTCTAATTGCCCTACCATGTAATATTCTAACAATGGGGGGGGGACAGTGTTTTTGTTTCCTGGCAGATAAAACATAAAACTAGAATCATAAGACAGATTTGGAAGGGGAGTTAATGTTCATCAAGTACAACTCTTTCATTTTCTAAATAGGAAAATAGAGGGCCAGAGAAGTTGTAACTTTCCTAAAGTTACACAGTAAACAGGTCAAACCAGAATTCAAATGCAACATTCAAATATCATCTTCAGATGCTAAACCTACTCTTCTGCCATCTTTAACTTGCAATAAAATGTTTCCAACTCAGTTCTATTTGTCTCCTGAAGGGGGTGGGGAGAATGTAGGCAGAAAACATGGAGTTGAGAAGAATTGGTGCCTGGAATGAAAGAGGCTAAGGTAGGGATGAGAAAAGACTTGGGAAGAGAGAGAAAAGGATAAACAAGAAGTGAGGTAAATATTTTTAAGACAAATTTAGCCTACTTCATAATTTTCTCTAGGACCAGGCCTCTCTATAGGAATTGTGAGGTATCATTCATACCCCCAAAATAACCTATATTAATGCCTTCAATTTGGTCACAATCTTAGGAAGTCTTGACAGTGGTTGTATCTCACTTTATTGAGCTTCATTTAGCCATATTATCCTCTCTTGATCAGGTTTAACGTTTGTTTATATATGACACCAAGTTATATAAAATAAATTTGACATCTACAGCTGGTGTCTTATATGATTTAGAGATTGATCAAATTGGAAGGGTCTCATAAATTGGTACTACATGCGAGATATACTATGTATTTTGGAAAAGGAAAGCTTACAGTCTGTTGGTATAACTCTATTCTTCTGCTGGCATATGCTCCCCCTGGTTCTACCTCTGACCTACTAGACTTCTATGTCATGCTTCAGCTTCTATCTTGCCCTAAACTTTCTTCAGGCTCTAGGCTCTGCACCTAATGGAATGTCCAACTAATCCCGAGATCTTCTCATTCTGGAATTCTCCTCACTATGTTGACCCCTTTCCCATTGGTGAGCTCCTGACAGGGCCTCCATTTTAGGGAGCTGCCCAGGCTGGCCAACCTTACTTACCCTCCAGGCTCTGATTCTGACTTTCCAGACTTTAACACCATACCTGCTTTTAGTTGTCCTCCCCTCTCCACCTCTTCTTTGCAGCTGCCTTTTGTGTGCTGTCTTCCTCTATTAGAAAGCTAACTCATTGAAAGCAAGGACTGTCTGCTTGCATCTATTTATTTTCCTAAGGTTTAGCACAGTGCCTGGTACAGAGTAAGTAAGGTTTAGGATAGAGTGAGAGAATAGGAAATGAAAGCAACATTCTTTTTCAGAATTTGATTAAGAAAGGGGAGAAATAGTATGTAGCAAATAGTAGATTATTTATAAATACTACTGAACATAGAAATCTTGTACAAGTATAAGATGGAATATGTAGCCTCCAAGATCCTTTCCAACTTTCTGTTTCTGTTGGAGTCAAAAGATCTGGGTTCACATAATGGATCTACCACGTAAGAGTTATATGATGTTAACAACCTTCTTCACAGCGTAACAAAAATTCACAGTTGGAAAGGATCTTGAAGGCCGCGTGATCCATCTTATACTTGTACCAGAATCCCAGATCCAACAGTATGACAAATAGTTCAGTATTTACTATGTATTGTTTCCTCCCGTTTTTAGTCAAACTCCTTGAAAGGGAATGTTGTTTTTACTTCCCCTTCTATCAGTTCTATTCTAACTTTTGCAATAAGGCTTCCATCCTCATCACTAATTTGAAATTCTACTTTCCAGCTTTAGCAATGATTTCCTATTTCTTATCCTTCTTGACTTCTCTGCAGCACTTGAATTTAGTGGTCACCCTTTTCTCCAACTCTTACACTCTCCTTTCCAGATTTTGGTGTCATTGTTCTCTTTGTTTTCCTTTGTGATTATTTCTTTTCAGTCTCTTATTGAATTGTTCTCAATATCCCACCCCTTAAGGCAAACCCCAAGGATCACAGGATAATAGGTTGAAAGCTAGAAGGGAACTTTAGAGGCTATCTACTTCAATCCTCTTATTTTAAATATGTGGAAAATGAGCTTCAGTAAGATTAAATGACTTGCCTGAGGTTTAATAGAGTAAGTGAAGGTCCTCCAACTTCAAAGTCAGTATTCCTGCTGCTGTAACACCCTATGTTCCTGGGTCCTCTACTCTTTTCTCTCTACTAGCTCTGTTAGTAACCACATCAACTTTCATGGGTTTAATTATCTTTTCTATGTTGATGACTCCAAGATCTATATATCCAACTATAGACTTTCTTTTGAACACCATGTGATAGTAATGGAATATAAAGATCCCCCTGTATTGGCTTGGTTTTCAAACTGATTGTGTTAAAACCCAGAGCTTGTTAATCCCACCTGTGGGATGGACTTGTTGATGTGAAAAGAAAGTCCTGAACAGGGAGGAGCTGGTGATGTAGATTTGGAGAGACACAAGAGAGAGGCAGAAGAACTTTTTGGAAGCAGCACCCTCTTGGAGGCAGAGAGAGAGACTGAATGGATTGCTGAGGGCTTTGAATCGCCCTGGACTTTTGAGACCTGCCCCCTGAGCTGCCAAGGACTGAGGAGACATGGCTGTTTTGCTGGTACTTTGTCTGTCTGTTTTGATGTTGTTTTGCCAGATTTGTCCACTGGTGAAAGACAGTCCTGTTGAAGAAGTCCTGGAACCTGGCTGTTGGCTAAGAGCTCCTGAGACTGTCCTGCAGACAGAGAGTGAATACTGTCCACTGGTGAAGGACAGTGCTATTGTTGCAGGGGTCTGGGAACCTTTCTGTTGGTTCAGAAGCCCTAAAGAAGGATTTTCTTGTTGTATGTTTACAGAAATCCTGGGAGAGGGTTTTGCTAATGTTTTCAGGGGTTCTAGGACTGTTCTGCGGACAGAGGATGAATTAATGAAGAGACTGGCAATGTATCTTGTGGCCTTGCTAAGCCTTGTCTCCCCAGGAACTAAGATTGCTGAGAACTAGCCTCTTGTCAAGATGAAGAAAAGACCTCCATTTGGGTATTAAGTGCTGTGCTTAAACTTGATGTAACTCTGGGGTAGATTCAATTGTGATCCAGGGGTGGGGTACTTTTGATCTTTTTGTGTTCTATGGTTGAACAAATGAATGACTTTACTTATGTTTGGAAACTAATCTCCATTTGAGAAGAGGGGTTTTGTGATGGACTAAATGAAGGTACAGCCTAGGGGTAGAGTAGTATTTAGAACAGGGACTTTGTAATTGATTGAATGAATGGAAGGTCCTGGGGTGGGGTAGTACTTGGAGATTATTTAATCACACTTAGTAAATGCTGTATTTTGAATGATGTCATGTTTTGATCTTCTCTGTTCTTGGTTTGTTACTGAGTAAAATGGAGAGCACCTATGCTGGTATTTTGAACCTTGGGAAGTTGCCTTTCCTTGGCATTACATTACACACCAGTCCCACATCACCAAATGATTACTGGATATTTCAAATTATACTAAAGACCTCTCAAAATCAACATGCCCAATATGATTCTATCTTTCCCCCCACATCTACTCTCTTCAGAATATTGTTAGTCATTCAGGCAACAAGCAGATATTAAGGCCTATTGTGTGCCAAGCACTTTACTAAGCTATGCCAAGGGCAAGACCATCCTTCCAGTTAACCAGGATTCCAACCTTGATGTCACTCTTGAATCCTCATATTCAGTTGACCCACATTTTCAATCATTTACCAATTCTTATCATTTCTTCCTCCACAACAGGCAAATATCATTCACTTTCTCTTCATTCAGAGAAGCACCATCCTAGCTTAGGTTTTTATAACTTCCTGCCTGGATTATTGTAATACCCTTCTAATTAGTGTCTTTATTTCCAATTTCTGCCCACTCCAACTCATCCTCCACACAGTTATCAAAGGAATTTTCCTGAAACACAGGTCTAAGGATGTTATTCAGTTAACTTTAATGGATAATTACAATCTCTAGGGTTCAATGTAAGCTCCTCTTTTTGAAATTTAAAACTTGGTGCATTCTCTCTTATCAGGTAACATCATCATCACCATCATCATCATCATCATAACTAACATTTTTGTAGTGTTTACTATATGCCAGGCACTGTGCTAAGTTCTTTACAATTATAATATCCTTTGACCCTCAAAACAATCTTGGTAAGTAGGTACTATTATTATTCCCATTTTATAGATGAGGAAACTGAGGCAAAAGAAGATAAGTAACTTTCCCAGGATTGCACAGCTAGTAAGTTTCTGAGGCCAAATTTAAACACAGATCTTCCCGCCTCCAGGACTGGTACTCTATCCACTGAGTCATCTATTTCCCTTCATTCACTGTAAGGTACAACTGAACTGGCTTTCTTGTGTTCTTGCACTACACTCTATCTCTGATCTCCAGTTCTTTCATTGGTTATCCCCCATGACTGGAATACACTATTTCTTCATTTTTGCCTCTTTGTGTACCTAATTTCGTTCAAGACTCAACTTGAGCATTACCTTCCCCATGAGGCATTTTGCTCACTCTGTCCAAGGTTATCTTTTATCTGTTTTGTATGTACATATATATGATCCTGTTTCTCCCTCATTAGAATCTAAACTCCTCAAGGGCAGAGAATATTTTGCTTTCATATTTCCGTCTCCAGCACCTAGTAGAAGTATCATACATAGTAGGCATTTAATAAATGCATATTAATTGACTGATCATTAAGGTTCTGCTTGCTGGAAAACATAGTGAAGAAGGATCTCCATGGAAACATTTCTTTTTTTGGACAACTCCTAGTGTCAGGAAAGAGGCAGCATAACCATGACACCTGAGCAAATGGGGAAAAAGAAGAGTACTATAATGCAAATACAATAGAAGGAAAATATCCAGAATTTCTGAATATGGACAACAAAGCATTGAACTAAATAATCTACTGATAGTGGCCAGAAAAAAAATCACTCTAAATTCTGAGCTACATAATGGTTAATATGATTTCAATGACAAGAAACACATTTTACAATTGGCCAGGAGAAATATATTTAAATATCATGGAACTGCTATTTGAATAACAGAATTATTCTGTAGTTACAATAAATCAGACAAGGAAATGGAAGCACCTTTCAAAACCCAAGAGAGCAAAGAAGAAACAAAGGGTTACCCTGCATAAATCAGAAAATACTGTAAAAAATTCAGAAGAAAACTCAAATGGTAGAGAAACAATGAGGCAAAGGAGATCTTATGGAAAAGAACAGCAAAATAAACTTGCTAAAATTATGATGTTAAAAGAGACAGGGAAAGAAGATTTTAGACTTCATTTATTTGGGCAAAGAATTGGCAAGGACAAAAAGAGGTAAATGCATTTATATATGTCTGTATGTATGTATACATACACACACACACAAGACAAAGAAGGGAACAGTTCAAGAAAATTCAACTTTAGATGAGTTAGACAAACTGGAGGAGTTTCTGTTTTTGTTTTCTTTTTTTGGGGGGTGGAGGGAGAACTTGTGGGAATAAGCTAGCATCAAGTTAGTGTAAGCAAAACTAGTTAAGGGGATAAAGAATTGACTTGAAATTTTTTTCAAATAAACTGAGGAAAACACAAATTTAGCCATCACAATTTTAAATGTGAATAGATTAAACAATCAGAACAGGATGGATAAATTATCCAGCATATTGTTGTACAAGAAAGACTTGAGAGGCCGTAACAAATCATCTGTTGATCCAAAAAAGTAGGAGTTTCAATCATGTAATAACACAAAGCAACAGTTAAAAAATCCCCCACAATAGTAAGAGGAACACAGGAACCATAGATAACAAAATAATGTCAATATTAAATGTAACACTACTACCTGGTATAGTTTCTAAATTTAATTTTAAGAATAATGTAGTGACAAAAAGACAGTAACATAATAAATGTAGAAGATTTTCACCATTTTTCTCTCAGAGATGAACAAAAATAGCAAAAAGATAAATGAAAGGAAAATCACCTACAAAACAAATGGCTGGAGAACTTTGAACTGAAAAAACAGGGTATTTCTAAATCGAAACATTTTAAAAATATTTATATTCTCAGCACCATTTTGTACATTTACAAAAATAGGCCATGTGCTAAAACACAAAAATTATGTTAATGTAAAAGAAGCAAAAATATTAAACTTAGCCTTTAGAGAGAGACCATAATGCAATAGATTTGTAATTTATTTAGGTAACACAAACCAAAATACATACCTAAATTAAAGCTTAACCTTTTCAATAAAATAGCATTCATGGAAATAATGAATAACTATTCATAAACATTAAGATTACAATCAAATATCACTGAGTTTAGCTTCTAATCCCCAGGATGAAGATATTAGTTCATTAAACTTTTCTTTTTAATTCTAACCATATCAAAATGAGGAAGATAATCTAATTGACAGAGCAAAAGTACATTCATAAGACATAGTACTTTTATATACTTGTCAAATTCATAGAATATTAGGTCTATTAGGAGCCTTAGAAAATGATTCTTCTGTGCCACCATCTTGTATATTTAGAAACAGCTAAAATATGTTGTCCAAGTTTATATAGGTAGATCGTGGCATTTCTTTATTTTTTTTTTGGAGGGCAATTGTGATTAAGTGACTTGCCCAAGGTCACATGGCTAGCTTCTGCGTTAAATGTCCGAGGCTGGATTTGAACTCAGTTCCTCCTGACTCCAGAGCCAGTGCTCTATTCACTGTGCCATCTAGCTGCCCCAATCGTGGCATTTCCAGGGAAAAAAATCAAGGTCTCCTGAGTTCTAATCCCCTTTAATACAACAGTTACTTCTCAGGAGAATCTTGCTTACTTCAAGAGTGAATCTGGAGTTAAGATACTGAAGTCACATGTTATTTTCAAATGTTAATTGTATGAAATCAAGTAGCAATAGCCTAAAAATATTCAGCATAATGCTGCTTCTTTCATATTATATAATTTTATTCTTGGTAAATGAAAACAAATACACGTTTGTGTATGATATATAATTATAAATGCAAATATATATGTAATGTATACATATAAACTTTACTATGACTGAAGTATTTGTAAAACTATTTCAATTATAAGGTATTTGTTTTGGTTATTGAAAACAAGGAGATGTGGGAAAATGTATACTAGTTTCTGCAGAAAAAAATTTTTTTTCTAAAAATGAGGAGTCATTTTTAGTAGGACAAATACATTATTCAGTCTGTTAAGAAGAGAATAAACAGCTTGAATACTTAAAAAAAAACAACTTCTTTTCTAAATTCTACAATAACTATGATAAAAATGATTTTAAAAACTCTTTGTTTTATGACTTCTTACCCTTTTGGACTATGTTCTATTTAATAATGCCAGAGAGTGCATGGTAAATACAATGTTTAAAAAAAAATAAATTCAGATCTGCTCAGTGTTTCAAGGTACATGTAAGACATGATAGATAATATATTTGAGTACTGACTAAATATGTCCTAAGTAAGTGCATGACCTTTCTCTGGAAAGAAGAAAAGAGTTAAGTCCGTGGATCTGGGATCTCTACATCTGGGTAATTAAAGGAAATCTTTTGTATAGGCTTTACATATGGCAATCTAGTATGCTTTGAGATCTACTCTACTCAGTTTTCCCCCATCTCTCCCTCTTCTACTGACAATATTTATATTTCCACCTAATGAAAGGATAAAATAACAATTTAGAAATGTAAATGTGTTAATTATGAGGTGAGAAGAGTAAAGAGAAATAAGAAGAGCTAGGCATATTTTTTCCCATTTCCCCCTAAACTTTAATTAATTTATTAGTTTAGTTCTTGTTACTTTGCAAATTCAGGGGACACAAAATAAGAAATATAGTTAGTGAAAGGTGGTGAAAAGAACATCCTTAGTACATGCAAGACTAAGTGGATGGTTTGGAGTTTAAGTGCTGCATTTGAGGGTCAAGAGCCAATAGGGAATAGCTTGAGGCAAGCAAGGAACTGGAAAGGCAACATCAAAGTATGAAAATAAATGGAAGAAGAATGAGGCTCAATTAAACCAAACTTTTTTAAAGTACAATTTTCTGTAGATTGGGCCTTTCCTATAGTTTTAGTACACATAGATAAAGATACATCCTAAAACATGGCCTAACAGGCTTCATTTACTCTATGATTTGAAGAAAGAGGATACGTGTTCCATTTCATTCCATCTCTGGTTGTATTAACTTCTTTTAACTGTCCCTGTCCCTAATTTCTAGAAATAATAAATGTTTTATTACTTACCACTTTGGAAATCAAACCCAGTATTTTAAGTTCCAAAACCAGAGTATTATATATATTCTCGTGTGTAGTATATCATTTTAAAATGTTTATTGATGGTGATTTCCATTTAGGAATATCCTGTTCATACATTCATATCACTTTGATCAAAGAAAATCCTGCCACAGGCCTGGCCCTAGTCAATTTAAAGGCAAACTCAAGAAATGACAAAAGCTGTTTATTAGTATTTAGTCATATAAAGTCATTAAGCAGTTAGAGTCAGGACAGTTAATAAAACATTTGACAATTATAGTGGGGCTGGCTGCCCAATTTCAACATGGAGGTGCTTTCATTACACAGGAGTAAGACAATTTATGTATGAGGGTAAAGCAATCTTGATTGGTAGATATTTCAAGGAGGAGGTGAGATTAGTGTCACCTTAATTCCTACCCATTTTATCATAATTGAGAGATGAGATTAGCCCTCAAGTGATAGGAGTAGCCTTCAAATGTTGAAAGTAGCCCTTGGGGGGTGGCCAGGTAGCACAGCGAGTAACAGCACCTGCTCTAGTGTTGAGAAGACCTGGAGATCGAATCCCGGGCTCAGACACTTAGCACCCACCCAGAAACACCTGGCCGTGTAACCTTGAGCAAGTTACTTAACCCCAATTGCTTAGGGGCGGCCAGGTGGCTCAGCGAGTAGGAGCACCGGATCTAGTGTTGGGATGACCTGGATCAAATCCAGGCTCAGATACTCAGCACCACATGCAGAAGTAACTGGCCATGTAACCTTGAGCAAGTTACTTAACCACGATTGCTTTAAAAAAAAAAAAAGAAAAAAAAAAAGAAAGTAGCCCTTAAGGGAGTAGGAACAGGACCTCCAAGTGGCTCTGGCTTCCACCTTCCCCAATTGATGTAAAAAGGGGACTCTGAACAAACTTTGGAGCTGCAGAACCCAAAAAATGACACAGAGAAGCTAACTTCCTCCTGAGGACAGCCTGGAAGGCCATCAGGAATTGGCCAGTGCAGCACTCTGGGAGCCAAGCCCAGGCCCTTGGGAACCAAAGGTTTTAGCCCCAGGGCGGGTCTGACCAGCTACCAGGTTTGAGGGACTCCAGATCAGCAGCAGCCTTGGCTGTTTCCAGAATTATGAACACATAGATGTGAAAGACAAAGTGAGAGGTCAGTGCAGTCTGGACTTTGAGACCCAATAAGTAGAAGTGCATCTGCTTTTGCCCCTAGGGCAAGAAGCCGCTGAGATGCTGGCACAGACATCCAGCACCATATGGCAGCTTCAGCTCCTGGCTTGCAGAGTATAGGGTGACCAAGCAACCAGTCTGTGGGTTATTCACTCTTGCTTTAACCTGCTTGGATCTGGACTGCAGTCTAGGGTAGAGGTCCAGGGGTGTGTGTCCAGCTTGCCAGAGCATGTGGAGACCTCAGAGAAGGCACCCATCTAATACCTCCAGCAGCAGGGAAAACTCCAGTGTTTGGGACGAAAGCTCCTCTGTCTGGTAGCAGAGTCCTACTGGGACAAAAAGCCCAGGGGTCAAGTAACTGAGGGGAGATATGACCAGGCAAAGGAAACAAACCAGACAGAAGATTCCAACATTAGACTCCTATTTTGGGGACAAAAAGGATCAAAGAATGGAACAGCAGGAAGACAGTGAAGTCAGAACTCGCACCAAAAGCTTCAAAGGAAAATACAAGCTGGTTACAGGCCATAGAGGACCTCAAGAAGCAGATAAGAGAAATGGAGGAAAAATTGGGAAGAGAAATGAGAACAATGCAAGAAAATTACAAAATGAGAGTTAACAGCCTGACTGAGAAAAATCATACCTTAAAAAACAGATTAACTCAAATGGCAATAGAGGCTCAAAAAGGCAATGAGGAGAAGAATACCTTAAAAAGTCGAATTTTCCTGATGGAAAAAGAATCTCAAAAGCTCACTGAAGAGAATCAGTGCTTCAGAATTAGATTGGAGCAAATGGAAGCTAATGACCCTATGAGAAATCAAGATGCTGTTAAACATATCCAAACAAATGAAAGAAGAGAAGGCAATGTGATATATCTCATTGGAAAAACCACTGACCTGGAAAATAGGTCTAGGAGAGATAATTTAAAAATTATTGGACTACTTGAAAGCCATGATCAAAGTAAGAGCCTAGAAATCATCCTCCAGGAAGTTCTCAAAGAAAACTGCCCTGATGTTTTAGAACCAGAGGGCAAAATAGAGGTTAAAATAATGCACAGATCACCTCCTGAAAAAGATCCCCAAAATAAAACTCCTAGGAATATTATAGTCAGGTTCTGGAATTCCCAGATTAAGGGGAGAATATTACAAGCAGCCAGGAATAAACAATTTGAATATTGTGGAACAAAATCAGGATAACCCAGGACCTGGCAGCTTCTACACTGAGGGATCAAAGGGCTTGGAATACGATATTCCCAAGGTCAAAGGAACTAGGATTAAAACCAAGAATCACCTACCCAGCAAAACTGAGTATCAGGTTTCAGGGGAAAATATGGTCATTCAATGGAATAGAGGACTTTCAAACATTCTTGTTGAAAAAACCAGAGTTGAATAGAAAATCTGACATTCAGATACAAGAAGCAAGAGAAGCATGAGAAGGTAAACAGGGAAAAGAAATCATAAGGAACTTATCAAAATTGAACTATTAACATTCCTACATGGGAAAACAATAATTGTAACTGATGAAACTTTTCTCAGTATGAAAATAGTTGAAAGGGATAGAAATATATATATACATATATATTCTGGTCCCCAGAAACATCTTCCCTTGGACATTGTGGAATAAGTCTCATTCTTAGGGAAGCTCTGAAGGGGGTTAGTAGATCTGCTTCTCTGGTACCAAGTTACTTCCAGAGATTTATTTTTGGTTTGTTTAAATATTTTCTCTTTGATCTGGGAGATGTGGATTTGTCTATAGTGTTTCTGGGAGCTTTCATTTTGGGATCTCTTTCACATGGTAATAACTGAATTTTTACAATTTCTATTTCCCCATCTGGTTCTAGATAATCAAGCCAGCTTTCCTTGATAATTTTTGGAAATACAATGTCTAGACTTTTAGTTTGATCATGGTTTTCATGTAGCCCAATAATTCTTAATTATCTCTTCTCTATTCATTTATTAGGTCAGTTGTTTTTGAATTATATTCTATTTTTTCATTCTTTTGATTTTGTTTATTGTTCCTTGATGTTTCATGGAGTCATTCATTTCCATTTGTCCAATTCTATTTTTTTTTTAAAGCAATCTGGGTTAAGTAACTTGCTCAGGGTTACACGGCCAATCATTTCTGGGTGTGGTGCTAAGTGTCTGAGCCTGGATTCCATCCCCAGGTCATCCCGACACTGAGACTGGTGCTCTTACTCACTGGGACACCTGGCCACCCCCCAATTCTAATTTTTAAAAGACAATTTTCTTCACTGAGCATTTGTGCCTCTTCTACTATATGGCAACTGACGTTTTATAAGGATTATTTTCTTCAACACTTGTAATGCCTCTTAAAAAAAAAAACTTGTTTTTTCATAATTATCTTTCCTTACTCTCATTTTTAATCATTTTTTATCTACCAGTCTGATTTTGAAAATCATTTTTATGTCCTCCAAGAATTCTTTTGGGTTTCTGTCAAAATCCCCTGCACCTTTTTTTTTTCCCTTTTGAAGCTTTGCTTACAACTGGTTTGACACCATTGTCTTTTGAATTTGTATCTTGATCTTCTCTGTACTCATATTAGATTTGTATGGTCAGGTTTTTTTTTTTGTTTTTTGCTTATTTTTCCAGTCTATTTCATGGTTTAGAACTTGGGTGAGGGGAAGAGACATAGTACCAAGCTTCAGGCTTTTATGCATTGCTGTTTTATGATCTAGTTTTGAGGCTTTAGAAGTTTTTTGTGCTTCCAAGGTGGTGTCATGCAGGGATATGTGTGGTCACTGCTCTCCTGATGTTCACTTGGCTTTTACTCAGAATGTGACCCTGCTTACTCAAGACTGAAAGCCATATGATTCCTAAGGGCTCCTGCTCCCTTGTGAAAAAGTACTCCTTTTAGCACTTGAACTGTGATCTGGACTAAGTGGGTATAGGAAATGGAGTTGCCTAAGAGCATCTGGTCTTGAACCCAATGGAAGGATAGCAGTTACCTGTAATCTTTAATAGTATTTCCCCCCAATTACATGCCAAGGTACATTTTTAGTATTATAGTGTATATATATGTATATATACTTATTGTATTCATTTTTACAAGATTTGTAGTTCCAAATTTTTATCCCTCTCTCTCTCCCCTCCCCTATTCCTAAAATGGTAAGACATTGGATATAGGTTATATATGTTCTATTATGTAAAACATATTTCCATATTAGTCTCAGTTGTAAAAGAAGAAACAGATTAAAAAAACATGAAAAAGAATAAAGTGAAAAAGAAACACTTTGATCTGTATTCAGAGTCGAGTTTAACAGTTCTTTATCTGCATGTAGATAGCATTTTCCTTTCTAAGTCCTTTGTATTTGCCTTGGATAATTGTGTTGTTGAGAAAGGCTGAGTCATCAATGGTTGATCACATAATGTTGCTGATTCTGTGTACAATGTTTTCTTGGTTATGCTCATTTCACTTTGCATCAGCTCATTCAAGCCTTTCCAGGTTTTTCTGAAATCTGCCTGTTCATTTCTTATTGCACAATATTATTCTATTACATTCATATACTACAACTTGTTCAATCATTACCCAATTGATGGGAATCCACTCAGTTTTCAATATTTTGCCACCATGAAAAGGGCTGCTATAAATATTTTTGAACTTGTAGTTCCCTTTCTCTTTTTTATGATCTCTTTGAGATGCAGACATAGTTGTGGTCTTGTTGGATCAACGGTATGCACAATTTGGTTGCCATTTGGGCATAGTTCCATATTTCTCTCTAGAATGGTTGGATTAATTCATACCTCTAGCAACAGTATATTAGTGTCCCAAGTTGCCACATCTTCTCCAGCATGTATCCTTTTCCTTTTTTGTCATATTAGTGAATTTGATAGGTATGAGGTGGTATCTCAGAGTTGTTTTAATTAGCATTTCTCTAAATCAAAAGTGATTTGGAGTACTTCTTCATATCCTTACAGAAACTTTGATTTTTTTCATCTAAAAACTTCCTGTTCATATCCTTTGACCACTTATCAATGGGTTAATTGCATGTATTCTTAAAAATTTGACTCAGCTCTATATACATTTGAGAAATGATGCCTTTATCCAAGATTGTTCCTCTGGTTTCTGCTTTCCTTCTAATTTTGGTTTAATTGGTTTTGTTTCTACAAAACCTTTTTAATGTAATATTATAAAAATTAGTTTACATATTATATAAAAATTGTATAATGTATTGTATAATATATGGCTTCTTTGGTCATGAATTCTTCTCCTCCCCATAGATCTGACAGGTAGACTATTCCTTGCTCTTCTAATTTGCTAATGGTTTAACCTTTTATGTCTAAATAATACACTCATTTTGACCTTATCTTTGTATATGGTGTGGAATGTTTGTCTATACCTCAAAAGAGGACCTGAACAGAATGTTTTGAGAAATTATGAATGAAAACTGCCCTTATATCCTGGAACCAGAGGGCAAAAAAGGCACTGAAAGAATCCACCAATCACCTCGGGTAAAAGAACCCAAAATAGAAACTCCAAGGAACATTATAGCCAAATTTCAGAACTATAAGGTCAAGGAAAAAATACAAATGACCAGAAAATAAATCATATAATGAGGAGTCACAATGAGGGTTGTACAAAACTTGTGTGCTATAATATTAAAGGACTGAAGGTTATGGAACATAATATACTGGAAGATAAAGGAGCTAGGACTACACCCAAGAATCATTTACCTGGCTAGATTATGCATAATACATAAAGGGAAAAATGGTCATTTGACAAAACAGAGGACTTTCAAGCTTTCCTAAGAAGACCAGAACTAAACAAAAATTTGTCCTCCAATATCAAGACCAAGAGAAGGTAAAAAGGGCAAAGAAAACATAAGGGATTCAGTAGAGCTAAACTATTTACATCCCTAAGTGGGAGGAAGATACTTGTAGTTCTTAAAATTTGTATCACTCATAGTGATGACTATTAGGAATATACATAGACAAAGAATATCGTAGACGGAATATAGGCATAAGTTAATTTGAGGAAATGACACAAAAACTTGAGGGAGCACAATGGGTGCAGAAGGAAGGAAGAAGGAGAATGGAGTGAATTAGTCCACATTAAGCGGCACAAGATTCCTTTTACAAAGGAGGGGAAGATGGGAGGGTGGGTGATGGACATGTCTTGAGCCTTACTCTTGTCAGTATCAGCTCAAAGAGGGAATATGCACAATTGAATATAGAAATCTGTCTTATCCAACAAGGAAGTAGGAGATCAAGGAAGGGTAAGTAGGAAGTGATGGAAAGGAGGGCAGATCAAGGGAGGTGATAGACAAAAACAAAACACTGGTGAGGAGGGAAAGAGTGAAAGAAGACAGGAGAAACGGGAGAAAGAAAGAGATGGAGGGGAAATTCATTGCAATCATAACTGAATGCGATTGGGATGAGCTCACATAAAATGGAAGTAGATGGCAGAGGGGAGCAAAAAAACAGAATCCTATGATATGTTGTCTAAAAGAAACATACCTGAAGCAAAAAGACACAAATCGAGTAAAGGTAAGGGGTTGGAGCAGAATCTGTTATGCTTCAGCTTAAGTAAAAAATAAAATAAAATAAAAAGCAGGAGTAGCAATCCTGACCTCAGACAAAGTAAAAGCAAAAATAAGACATAATTGGGCGACTAGGTGGTCCAGTGCGTAGAGCACTGACTCTGGAGTCAGGAGGACCTGAGTTCAAATCCAGTCTTAGATATTTAACACTTACTACCATAGCCGTGTGACCTTGGGCAAGTCACTTAACCCCAACTGCCATCCAAAAAGTAAAAAAAAAAGACACAATTAAAAGAGATAAGAAAGGAAACTAAATCTTACTAAAAAGGTACCATAGACAATGAAGAAATATCAATACTAGATATATCAAAATTGGCACTAAACATATATGCGGCAAGTGGTATAGCATCCAAATTCTTACAAGAGATGTCAAGTAAGTTACATGAAGAAATAGACAGCAAAAGAGAGACAGAGACAAGAGACAGGCTGTTGTTGCTTTTCCCCCTAAACTGTTCCTTCATCATGCTGCTCTGACTTTGTCCTTGTGAAGTTCATTTTGTTCTTCCTACAGGCAGAACACTGGTCCACCAAATCATGCTTCCCAGGGTTTCCCTCCTGCAAAATTATACTAATTCCTGCTAGTGTCTGAAATAAAGAATTAAAGCTACTTGGAAAAAGTCCCAAGTTCTTTTTCATATGAAACCTCCTATCTCCAGGACACCAAAGTACACAAACAGATTGATTCCCATTACAATCCTGGGTACCTTTTACCTAGCCAAGGAATTATGCTAATTATCTCTAAAAAGGAACTTCAATAAGAACTTGTAATGATTTCTATGTGAAAGGGATGAGCCAAGGTTCTTGGCACCAGAAAGAGAAACCTTAAAATAATCCCTGTCCGGAAGGGGCTTACATTCTCCTTTGCATATGAATGGGGGGAGGGAGGGAGGATAAAACATATAATCTAATAAGTTTTTCCACTACTAATTTGAGAAAGGAAAAATATCTAATGGGTGAGGATCTAAACAAAGTCTTGTCTAGGGGCTGTGATTTGAATGAAAGCTAGAGATTTAAGAGGTGAGAAAATGTTTATATTCATAAATGAGAAACTATATTGCTCAAGATTTTCCCAAAACGGTACTTAAACGATCTAAGTCACATTTTTTTTTCACCTTTAAAAGAGGTCTAATCAACATTTCTGAAAGGATGCTGAGTGCAGTGAGTGATAACTGACAGAAAATATATCAATAGCATCAATTTCCCTGGTAAATCTTAGCAACAGAGTTGGGATAGGTGGATTCCAATTACTTTGATTGCAAACCTCTTCCTCTTATTTATTTGCTTGTTTACATTTACTTAACTGCTTGGTTGAATTTCTTCCTTCTCTGTTGAATTTGACTTAGAATACTGGAATACTGTTTGGAACACAGGGGAATTGAAAGGCAAGGAGATTTGAGGTTTGTTTCCCCTCTCCCTCCCCCCCCATAGTTTGGGACCCAGAATCTGAGGTAGCTTCAGGCTTAGTATGAAGGGCAATTGCTGCATCTGAAAATGTGTGCTAGGAGATGCTGACATGGGTGGAGTATATTAGTATATTAGTAGAGTATATTAGTGGAGTATATAGCAGTGAATGTGAAATCAGAATGTCTAGATTCAAATCACAGGGCTGACACTTAAGAGTTACATTGGGCAATTGCAAAGTCCTTCAATGTCAGTCTGCATGTTTAAAATGAGGAGAAAATATTGTCAGAACAGGACTTTGTAATTTAAAGAAATATAATCTATTTATATTAAAGTAATAGATTTCTTGTTTCTTGGTTTGAATGCAATATCAAAAATACTTAACATTTGTATTTAGATAAAGGTTTTAAAAGAAATAAAACCCACACTTCTGATTTTCCCTGAATCCAACTATCCCAGTTAAATTCAATTTATTTTGAATATGCTTATTGTTGTCCCTCTTGCTTTTCCAAATAGAATGCAAGCTACTTGAGATCAAGCTTGTGGGTTTTGTCTTTTGCTTTGATATTCCTAGCACCTACAAGAATGCTTGGCAAAATGGTGGTCTCTTAATAAATGATTTTTGATAGACTGAAAATGGGAGTTCGTTAAAAATTCGCCACCTTTTCTTCTTATGAATAGGCCTTCCATTTTGGATGACCATGGTCATCTAGCATGTCACCTAACTTCTTTGGGGTTTTGGTTCTTCTCTTTAGAACTGACCTAGAGAGAATGAAAAGTGTCTTTTTAGGTATCTTTGAGAAGTGACCAATCCATCCAGATGGATTTAGTCGTAGTAGGTGAGTTCAATTGGCTAAACTCTGAGGACCCTCCTTACTCTGGATAAATCCTATAATCCTAAAAGTAATACTGGTTACTAACTTATTCAAATGAAACATGCAGTTTCAAGGCCACCTCTATATAAGTTAGCTAAGTGGCTACTATGAATAGAATTCTGGACCTGAGTCAGGAAGACCCAAATTCAAATTAATCGTTCAGTTGCATACTAGCTGTGTGACCCACATTGGGTCAATCTTAGTTTTCTCATTTGTATTATGGGGATAATTATAGTACCTATCTCCTAGTGTTGTGAAGATTGAAAAAAATAATATTTGTAAAGCACTTTGCAAAGCTTAAACTACTTTGTGAATGCTAGCTATTATTATTTTGGTTATTATTGTTGTTGTTGTTAATAATTACTTTTAACATTTATATAGTACTTACTATTATATGCCAGGCACCATTCTAAGCACTTTATAATTATTATCTGATTTTATCCTCACCAAAACCTTGGGAGGTTGGTGCTATTATTATATCCATTTTATAGTTGAGGAAACTGAGACAAACAGAGGTTGTGGCTGGCTTGAGGTCATATAGCCAGTAAATCTCTGATGTCAGATTTGACCTTAGCCCTTCCTAACACCAAGAACAGCACTCTGTGCTACCTAGTCATTCATGTTATAAGACGAGGCAATATTGTTAAATATAGCAAATATTTCTACTGAGAAATGGGATTTACCCTCTAAACTATATTCATTGCTTTTTTTTTTTTTTTGTAGGGGTGAAGGCAAGGCAATTGGGATTAAGTGATTTGCCCAAGGTCACATGGCTAATGTGTGAAGTGACTGAGGCCGAATTTGAACTCCAACCCTCCTGACTTCAGGGCCAGTGCTCTATTCACTTTGCCACCAAGCTGCCCCACACATTCATAATGAAAAATATTTATTGTCACCAGCAACTTCTAATGGAAAAAGTGCTGGCTTATGAGTTAGGAGACTGAGGATCTAGTTTTGTTCTGACATAAACTAGACACCTCTTAACACCATTCAGATTCTTCACCGCAAAAGGATAGATTGCAATGATCTCTAATATCCCGTCACTCAATTTCTATCATTTTATACACTCCAACTAAGTTTTTCTGTGGTGAAGCTGATGAAGACTTATCCTGTGAAGAAATGGTATTAGATTGTTCTCTACCTCCAAACCCAACAATTATGATTTTTTCTAAGTAAAAGGCATTTTCTATAGACGCAAAAGCCATGTCCACAGGAGGATTAAGATTAAATCCATTTAGATGCTTAATTGATCTATAGTTTCTTCTCAAAGATATCTAGATTCTTCTGAGTCTCCCTATTTCAGTTCTTAACAGAGGTGGTAATTTTTTTTTCTGTTTTGACTTTATGATTACCATTCCCTTAAGACATCTAACTGAATGTCTTAACAAGTTGGAGCTTGTAGAATTTACTTGCAATTAAATTGTAGCTGTAGTAATTAACTGGTTATTGATAAGAGAATTTCCAACATACATGTATTATCTTTATTTACTTAAGAAGAACATGCCAAGTAACTAGGTATTACTCTAGTATTAGTGTTTAGTCTACAAATTCCAGTTTGATCCCCTGTTTACTGGTTAGTTTATAAGTTTATCTGAGACCACAGATCTTCCCCTTGTGCCATCTGTTCTTTGATAAGCGAATATTTACTTTCCCCCCTGCCCTCTGTAAAATTCCATGATATCCATCCTGTTGATGTAACTAAAACCTATAAAAGATTTCTGAAAATAACTGGTTAGGGTCAAAACATGTGTGTGTGTGTGTGTGTGTGTGTGTGCGCGCGCGCACCATGAGTCTATATACATTCCATATGTAATGAACCAGTTATAAAATGTCTCAGCATGTTGATAAGTACAATTGTATGATTGGCAGCAGTTCTTATTAACTAATCCTTTGACAATATTTATGTCACAGCTATGATAGAAGAAACTTCATTCCTTCAAGCCAAGGTAAATTTAATATTAAATGCATTATCTGTGATTCTGTCTTTGATAACAATCATTCTTCTTCTAATAATTAAATGACGTTTTGTACTTTTCATCTCCTGGCATCACAGGCACCTGTGGCCTTTTCTTTAAAATCCTGAGTAAACCACTTCTCAAATAGTGAATAGATATCAATTTCTAAACATGATTAGCCTGACATATGCCACCTAACAAAAGGTAATTCTATTCTACCCAAAATGTTTTTCACTACCAGGGAAGAGATTTTCCATTTAAAGTCCCCTCACTTAAATGATAATTAGTTTCCTTTAAAAATAAATATCCAGATATTTTTGAGATTTTGCAAACAAGAGTTCGTTAACATGGCAAGAAATCTAAATTACATAGAGACCAAATGATATTTGGGCAAATATTCCTAAAATATCTCCACTACCTTTTAATTATCTTTCCTTCACTCTACTTCCTTTTGTAAAGAGAGAGAATAGAGATTGTTCCATTGGTTTCATTGATATAGGGAACTCCCCAAAGAGAAAACTCTCTAAAAATTCAGGACAACAATGTCTCTGCAATCTAGAGCTTTAGAGCATTGTCTTGAGCAGAAGGAGGATATGTGACATGCCCAACATCATATAGTTAATATATTTCAGAGACAGGCATTAATTTCAGGTCTCTCTGGATCTGAGGCCAGGTCTCTATCTGCTATTGTAGTGGTATCAAAATCAAGTAGAAATGGGGCCACTAACCCATTATGAAGATCCCAAATGGCCACATATTGATTTACAAAACAACATATTAACATTATATTTTATTGTAATTTCATATATTTTGTTAAATATTTTCCAATTATATTTTAATATGGTTCTGGCTATACTCCAGAACATTGTTGGCTTCATGCAACATGTAGCCATGGGTCTTATATTTTACACTTTCCCCCTAAGTTTTGGTTACCTTCCCTTTGTGGGAATTTTAATGAAATGGCATCATTCTTGGTTAAAGAAATAAAATTATTTTTGTAGAGTGTTAGGGAACTTAGGACGTGAGAAGGGCTTGGCAAACTGGACAAATTTATGTGGTTCATTTAAAAATTAAAGTAGGATTTGAAAATAAAATGATAGTAATTATTGAAAAAGATAATAGCACTGGGATTTTTAAACAAAAATACCATTTTGCCTTTTCTTATAAACCCTTATTTATGAGAAATCAGTTTTCTGAACCCCAAAAGAGCACAGGCCACTTGTTAGTTGCTACAGGTATTTATTAAAGTTTTAGACATGAGGAAGTTTACCATACTGCATCTTTGACTGTGCACATGTAATGACTTCACAAAGTTCTGAGAGAAAAATTAAAAAATATGAGTACAATAAAAGATTCCCTAATGTTTACTACCAAAAATTTGACTTAAGCTTTGAACAAATCATCCAAGGCTTCCTTTCTACCCCCAAGATAAGACAGGACTATTGATTTACCAGATGTTTGGGAATTTTTTTTTAATTTAGTGTCTGATTACTGATAAATATGCATATAAGCTTCATAAGTTTTCCTAAAAATCATGAATTTAATGAAGCTAAAGGGGTACTCAGAGTTCATCTTGGCCACCTCCTACCTGCCTAACATTAGAATATAAGCTCCTTTTAAATAAGGATTGTTTCATTCTACATACTTGTATTCCCAGAGACTAGTATATAGTACCTGACACATAGTAGGCTCTTTTTTCATTAATTGACTAAGAATGCCCTCTATGTCATCTTGGACAAGTTATTATTTAGGCTCCACTTGAAGATGTCAAAAGCCAGGGGATTACTTCAATCTTCTTTCAGTTCTCCTAACTTTCAGTGCTTTCCTACTATTACCTACAGTAGGCTTCTCATCCTTGGAGTGTTGACTCTATAATCCTTTCTTCTAGATGATAAGTTCCTCTCAGATACTTCATTTTATGTGTGTGTCCAAGTCAGCTATGCTCACCCCTTCAGGTCTCTCCCACTTGTACTGCTGGATCTCTACATTTTTCCATTATTTAATTGTATTGATACCTCTCCCCTTTACCTGATTTTTAGTCCCCTTTGGTGTATTGTCTTCCTATATTAGGGTATACATTCCATGATGGTAGGAATTGTTTTCATTTTTTATTATATAAGTATTTTCCATGCTTAGCAGTACCTAGCACATAGTAAATACTTAAATGCTTGTTGAATTGACTCAGTCAATCTATTTTCTTTCAGGATAGCTCTAACTGCTAGGAAGTTTTATTTAACTTATAGCTAGCTAAAATCTACTTCTCTGCAACTTTTAACATATTTCTCCTAGTTCTGATGTATAGAGCATAATGAAATTAGTCTCTCTTCCACGAATTGAATAATATGTAAAGAGTTGTATATCAGAACAATGAGCTAAGAGAAAAAACATATTGACCATCATATATTATACTGAGAAGTACTGTGTGTTAATATGAAAAAAAATGTCATATGACATTTGAATCCTATAACCTGGCTTCAAAACCACATGTGATTCTATGTAATTCACTTAACTTAGCAGTTAGAGTTATCCTGAAAGAAAACAGACTGACACTGAATCAACCTGAAAAGCATTTAAGTGTCTAAGCCAACTATGCTTACTCCTTCATACCTCTTCCAGTTCTAGTCCTGAATCTCCAGATTTTCCATTATTCCCTTGCATTGATACCTGCCCTTTTTCCTGACTGTAAAGCCAATTGTAAGCAGCTCTCCTGAGGATTGCTGCTGTGAATAACTTTAAGGATCTAGTCACATAGCATAGTGAACTCTCTACTTGTTCAGCAGTAAACTAAAGCAAAACATTCAAGAAACTAAAGCACAACATTCACAACATTATGCCATCATAACATATTACTAAGGGGGCTGCATAGTCTTAAACAAAATATAGCATTCAGTAGGTCACAATCTCCTCAGTCACTATAGGGTACCCAAAGTAAAGTCCTCTTTCATCTTAACTTGAGACTGGCTTCCAATCATCCTTAAGGGGTAGTCATCCTTCAGCCAATCATCCTTAAGGGGTAGCAGAGTACAAGTACAAACACCATCCACCCTTAGGTCACAGTAAGTTACAATATCATCAGTCAGTAACTGAGTATCCAAGTAAAAATCTCCTTTCATATTGCCTCGAGGCTGACTTCCAAACTCTATGGCTCTTCTTCCAAAGACTGGCCACTCCCAACTCTTGCCTAGATTCACACACAGGGGGCTCTCTGCTCCTGTTCCATATTGCAGCTTACAGGGACTGTTCCACTCCAAGTTCTTCAGTTTCTGTTTCTAGGAAAACAAAGCTTAACAGGGCTATGACAATATTTACACACATTGCCAGGAACTATCATCTCAATTCACTTCCTGTCTGAGAAACCAATACAGAATAACAGACATTTCTGTCTGAGAAATCAACATAGACAGTGCATCGACATCACAAACATTCTCTCTTTCAGTTCTGCTTGGTCCCAGCTTGTGCTCAAGCTTTTATCTGCTTTGTTTCTTCCTATTCTACTCTTTAGGCGAACTCCTCCTATTGTGGGCTCCATATGATGAAGTTAGGCCTATTAAGAACAGGGAAGATCTTCAAACTCCCTTGGGCCTATTAAGGGCAACATAATATATTTCCAACAAAGACTTGACACAATCAAAGGCAAGACTCAAAGGCACTTGAGGTCTCTCTAACTCCAACTCTAATGTTCTATTCACTGTACCACCTGATAACTCTTGATGAGCAAAGTGCATCTATCAGTGAAGATCTGCAACTTTTAGACCTACAGAGCGATCTGGAACAATGAGAGGGTGAGATTTTCCCAGAGTCACATAATCTCCAAAGCCACATGCTTATTTTCTTGCATAGCTCTTTATACATTGTCCTGTTATCTCTAATGATTAAAGAACTACTTGTATTGTTATAATGTGCAATCTTTTCATTTATTCATTGGACTGGATGCCTATTGAAGTTCCTCTCCAATTCTCAAATTCTGTGATAAGAATGTAAGTTATTCCAAGTGTATCCTCATTCAAAGTTTCGCACTTTGGGGGAAACAATCTCCACTTTCTCTCTCTTTTTCTCTTCCCCTCTCTTCTTTCCTCCCTCCCCTCTCCCCTCCTTTCCTCTCCTTTGCTGTTATATCTATTTACTTATTTCTACGTGCCAGATTTTTAGTCTGATGATTCAAGTCCAATTCCGGTTCTGTCATTTACTACTCATGTGATTTGAGAGAAGTCCCTTTCTGCATCTCTTTCTTTCTCAGTGAAATAAGCTATCCAAAGGTAGATTGGGCTGCCTTAAGAGATGGTGGATTCTTCTCTCCTTAGATGTGTTCAAGCAATGTTACACTAGATGATCTCTTAAATCCTTTTTATTTCTAAAAATAATCTCTTATTTCATTCTCAACTAAATCACAGAGTTCAGTAGAAACATATATATTTACATTTAATCATCTTGGTGTTTCATCTCACATAATGTGACAAAATCTCTCCTAAAGCAAACATTAATAAACAAAAGTAAGAGATTCAGGCAAAAATTTCACTAGTACTATTTTGTCATGGTAAAGAATTGAATAATTTTCCTTTTGAGCCTTAGCAATCAGTTCAGTGAAAAAGACAAGACCCCCCAGTTCCTTGCAAAGAGCTAGCTGATTACAAAAAAAATTTCAATATTTAACAAGTTGCCAAGATGTAAAAAAAAGGAGAGTCATTAATTAGGTTACTGTTGAAACTGTCTTCTTTTTTCATCTTTCATCACCAAACCAAGAATTTCAATTAGAATTCTGTTTCTTACCATACTTAGCTTTCTAAATCCCTATTGTGCTTCAGAAATTCATTCCAATTAACTCAGGTCAAGAGGTGATGTTGCACATTACTCTGACATAGCAAGATATTGGATTGTCTAAAATAATTCTATTTCCCTGATAAATATGCAAGGTGATAGAACAGCCTAAAGGAAAGGAATACACTGATTAATAACCAGTTTTCACCACATCTTTCCAATATGCATTGTGGAATGAAAAGACATGGCTTAGGAACAAATCATATAGAATGTTAGTCCAAGAAATCAGTGACTAGCATAAAGAACAATAAGAAAATACATAAGCTTTGTTAATATTCTTCAGCTACTGCAGAGTATCTATGCTATTAAATGTACTGATCTGTTTGGCTTTGAATCTTTGCAAAGCCTCCAACGTTCATCATTTTCTAAATATCCTTAGCTTCCAAATGAAGTTGCAGTAGCCACACCAGTCTTTTCTGATTCTTCAAATGATAATTATCCTTACGTGCCCTTATCTCCTTTTATGTGGAAGAGAGAAATTCTCCATGGCCCTCTGAAGCACACTTTGTGTCTCCATTGGTTGACACATGATTTTGATTCTTGGGAGAATGTGGAGTTTTGTGATATCTAACCAAAATAGTTCTTAATAGTTGAAGTCTCACTAGCCTATGGGTTTGGATTTTGATAGGAGACTTTTGGAAAAAAATATTCCTTAAGTCAAAAGATAGAACTTTAGATGCATTTTTGCATTATTGGGGGGATAGTTGTGGGGTTATGATGAGATTTTATGTCATCCACATTGTACACTTCCTACTCCAGCTCTGTAAGTCTCGACTTTTAAGTGTGCATCCATCCTATATTAGTGAACCATGGATCCATTCTTTTATATGGAATTTATTAATATTGTGTAGAAGAATTCTTTCTAAATTTATAATAGGAAATTTCCACATTAATGATGCTCATATTTCCCCTAATGTTAAATTATTTTTCATTGTACCAAAAAACTTGCATATTATGAAATCGTTGGGAGCATCAAAGAAAACTAAGTGGGCTTTTGGAAGTAAGCAATTTGAAAACAAGATACATGGAATAAAACACTGAAAAGAATAGCTTTTGAAGGAAATTCATTGAAAATATAGTTAGTTTACACTCACTGTCTCTGTTTTGTCACCACTACTCGATCTCTTGTAATCTTGTTCTCTCAGAGGTTATCAAATGCCTCCTGATTTGTAAAACCAATAGTCTTAAATTAATCCTTATTCTCCATCAATAAGCATGCGTAGAGTATGAACCAGCTGTCATTTGTTACCTTTTTGGAGCAATCCACACCTGAAACACCTTCATCCATTACTTTTCTTAAAAAGTAATGGCCTAGTTGACAAGTTATTAATCAATTTTTATTAAGTACCTATTACATTCCAGAAATATTTTATTTACTAGTTCTGCTAATTCATGATGTTTCCAAACGTTCTGAATTATATCCTCCAATTATCTATCTGGATAATTTTTTCACTTTCAGTAGTTCAACCATTACCTACATAAAAGTAAGGTAGGAGAGAGAGAATGAATGTACCTGTGATTTCACTAGTATAGGGATCTTTTGGGTGAGGGCCTTCCTCTATTAATACAGACTATGACTTTCTTTGCAAGTTATAACTTAAAGGACTTAGAGAAGTGACACATTAAATGACTTGCTCAGTGTCAGTCACACAGCCACTTGAACCCCAGGTCCTCCTGGCTTCAAGGTTTTCTAGCATTTGGCATTACTTCTCCATATTGGTTTGATCAGCCACAGTCAAACACATTGCACGTTGACCCCAACACAGGGATATCATGTTGGTCCTCTTTGAGTATGAAGAACAACAATACTTTCCCATGCCTCTATTATGGGTTATTAGTCTGTAGTCTTTGAACAATAGACAGAAATTGATATACTTAGTCTAATTTTAATCCGATGCATTTTATTAGCAATAGTAACAATAATAATCACATTCATGTAACACTTTAACATTGAAAAGTATTTATGATTATTATTGCATTTTTATCATCAGGTACTGTTATTTGCCCTATTTCACAGATGAGGAAAATGAGGCAGACAGAACTTAAGTGACTAGCTTAAGGTTACGCAGCTAATAGGTATCTGATAGCTTTGCAATGAGGTCTTCCTGGCTCCAGGTCCATTGCTCCACCCATTGTATCACCTAGCTGCTTCCAATTCTTTATGCATTTTTGATATAAAGCTTCTGATTGCCAAAGGGGTCCATTAATTTTTTTTTTAATTAAGGACCCATATGTTACATAAATGATTTCCAAGGCCAGTCTTAACTTTCTCCAGGCTTATATTTTGAACTGCATGACCTCTAAATGTCCATGTTAGCTCTCAACACATAAAAAAGTTGAGAGTTACAGGGTATTGCATGGATAAAGAATAAGTATGTATTTGCTTTGGTAAGCAATTTGTATGATCTATGTGTCATTGTGAAGACATAGAAATCAGGAACAGTTTGCATGTGTGTGGGCATGTATGTATGTGTATATGTATATATTATGTATATGCATACATATATGTATATGTATACATATATGTATAGGTATATGTGATTCTACTTTTAATTAGAGCCTCATAGCATTGTTGTCCTAGTGCAGGAGAAGACAGAGTCTGGGCAAGTTCAGTATGCCTTAAGGGCATGATCTCAATCTTTTTGTTGAATTTGTCTAATTTCAGTTCCCTGTGTATGTGTGTGTGGGTATGTGTGTGTATTTATATGTGTGTGTATATATACACACACGTGTGCATATATGTGCACGTGTGTATGTGTGTTTGTATACATGTCTATTTGTATGTGTGTGTATCGTGTAACACATATGTGTGGTGTGTATATACACAAATATGTGTACAAACATTTGCATATCCATCCATCCATCCATACACACATACACAAACATTTGCATATCCATCCATACTTCAAATGGAGCACCAAGAGCTTCAATGTGCATCCCAGATATTGGTCTTTCCATACATTTTATAGCATCCTAGCCTCTCCCCCAATGTACAGTACCCTATAACCCTATAACCAGTGATATAGTACCTTATAACATTATATAGATATTAAAATTTCCTATAACATTATATTATACTGTCCTAATAAAATTATTATATAAAAGTACTTCTAAAGTATATTTAATCAGATCCAAAAATTTTCTACTTAGATGATATCACAATGGCATCTTAAATTGAATGCTTAACTGAATTTATGATTTTGTAATCCAGATCTGTCTTCTGTTAATTTTCATCATGGTCACAGATTTCTCCCAGTCACCCCTGCTCATGGAATCATGGACACAAAGCTGGAAGGGACCTTAGAAATCATGTAAATCAAATAAATAGGGTTTAGGGCTGTAACACTAAGGGAATTTGAAGGACTTTCCTGCCCCTTACTAGGCTCATGTGACCTGCTTTGAACTTTGGCACAGCCCACAGTTTAAGTCACATAGAGCTCAGAGTGGAGGAGTTTACCCAATAGAGCATGAGCAGAGAGCAGGAAGGGTGGAGCACAAAGTGGGGGAGTAAGGTGGAACTGAGAGAGGAGGCAGAGAGAGGCAGAGCAGCTAGAGTGGGTGAGAGAGGGGCATTTTGCCTAAGGGAGCTTTTTTGTGGTAAGGTCTGACAGTAGGAAGGATTGGGTATGGCAGTGTTTCCTGCATTGGTAATCTGTACCAACTTCTTTATTACCATAGTGAATTTGGCTTTCTGGTATATGAAAAAATATCTTGTTTTGTCTTTGAAGAAGAGAGTGTGTTATATTTTGTGATTCAAACCTGGAAATACACTTGCATATTTATAGCAACCACTGTGTGTATCATATTGATGATATAAAGACTTTTGTCAAAAGTCTTGGGTTAAAATCCTGCCTCAAACACTAGCTAGCTGTATGAGTATGAATAATTTTCATAATCTCAGAATATGTTACCACATCTGTAAAATGGGAATGACAATGTTTATATTATTAATTAGTTCATTGCATTGGTGTGAATAAAATACTTTACAGACATATTGAAATGTTCCTATTATCAATATCACAAGAGGAAACTAAGGCATAAAGGGAGCTATAGCTCAAAGCTAGGATTACTAATGCCAAGTCCATTTAGTATCATCTAAAGACAGATTCCATATTAATATTTAATATTGTGCAGTGAACAGGCAGTCACAGAACAGTGATTTCAGTTTTCTAGATCTACTTTTAATATACAACATAAATATGCAACTTTATTTTAAAATTTTAGGCATCACAGTTTAGAGTTACAAAGATGATATACTTAGACCTATGGGAGCAAGCAGCCTGAAATACTCAGACTCTATCCTTAACCCTATTATAATGTAATTGAGAAATATTTAACCAAAGAAAAAATATGACATAGATAATGTTAATTAATGGTTGTCTACATCTATATGCACCATGCAGGAATCTGTTTCATTTTGAGTTTAATAGCAGTGGCTAGAATGATGTAGATTACCCCCTCAAAACAAACAACCAATAAACAACCCTAGAATTTCTGTCATACAAAAAATAAAACCCACAAATTGTTAAGAATTTAGGTTAATGAGTGGGAAAGGGGGGGGGCAGAGCCAAGATGGCAGCATAGAAGCAGTAAAACTCCATGAGCTCCCCCCATAACCCCCTCAAATATCTATAAAATATGTCTCTAAACAAATTTTAGAGCTATAGAACCCACAAAGTAACAAAGAGAAACAAATCTCCTGCTGATGGTAGCCTGATAGGCGGACAGGAAGGGTTCATCAGAGTGCCCTGAGAGCCAAGCCCAGCACTGTGTGAGCCCTGTGTTTTAGCCCCAGGGCAGCCCTGACCAGCAGTGGCTAGAGCAGACTTTTGGAGAGTGGATTACCAGCAGCAGTGCTGGTTTTCAGAATTATCAACCCATAAATGCCAAAGAAAAAAATGAGAGGTTATTATAGAACTCTGTTGGAATCTGGGGGGCAGAGGAGTGGGTCTGGGTTTATCCTCTGCCCCAAGAGCTAGAAGTGGCAGAGGTAAGGGGGCCTGCAGCCACCTACACATGGTTGCTTCAGAGGTTCTCGCCTACATATCATAGCGGGGCCAAGTGAACATTCAGAGGCTAATCACTCTGGATTTAACCTGCCTGAATCTGGATGGCAGTCTTGGGTGTTGGTCCTGAGGTGTGTGACCAGTGACCCAGAGTTTGTGGGGGCTGGAGGGAGAGCAACTTCCTAATAGTCCCAGCAGTTGAGAAACTCCCAGCGATTTGGGACAAAGCTTTCCCCTCAGGAAGCAGAGTTCTACTGTGGCAAAGAGCACAAAGGTGAAGCAATTGAGTGGCAACATGAGCAAGCAAAGGAAGCAAAGCAAGCATGGCAATCCAACTTTGGATTCCTCTTTTAGGGATAAAAAGGATCAAAGCATGGTATATCAGGAAGACAAAAGAGTCAGAACTCCTGAACCAAAAGCTTCCAAGAAAAATATGAACACTAATAGGTCCTGGAGGAGCTCAAGAAGGATTCTAAAATCAAGTAAGAGAAATGGAGGAAAAATTGGGAAGAGACATGAGAAAGATGAAAGAAAATCATGAAAAAGAGAGTCAACAAATTGACTGAAGAAAATAACACCTTAAAACACAGATTAACTCAAATGGCAAAAGAGGCCCAAAAAGCCAATGAGGAGAAGAATGCCTTAAAAAGCCAAATTTACCAGGAGAAAAAAAGAATTTCAAAAGCTCATTGAAGAGAATAATTCCTTCAGAATTGGATTGGAGCAAATGGAAGCTTTAGGAGAAATCAAGATACTATTAAATAGATCCAAACAAATAAAAAGAAAAATAGAAGGCAATGTGAAATTACCTTGGAAAAACCACTGACCTGGAAAATAGATGCAGGAAAGGTAATTTAAAACTTATTGTACTACCTGAAAGCCATGATCAAAAAAAGAACCTAGAAATCATCCTTCAAGAAATTCTCAAGGAAAACTGCCCTGATATTTTAGAAATAGAGGTCAAAATAGACATTAAAGGAACTCACTGATCACCTCTTGAAAAAGATCCCCAGAAGAAAACTCCTAGGAATATTAAAGCCAGGTTCCAAAGGTCCCAAATTAAGGAGAAAATACTACAAGCAGCCAAGAAGAAACTCTTTGAATATTGTGGAAACACAATCAGGATAATACAGGAACTAGCAGCTTCTACATTAAGGAATTAAAGGGCTTGGAATATGATATTCTTGAGGTCAAAGGAGCTAGGATTAAAAGCAAGAATCACCTACCCAGCAAAACTGAGTATCATGTTTCAGAGGAAAGTATGGTGATTCAATCAATTAGATGACTTTCAAGCATTCTTTTCTTTTTCTTTTTTCCTCTATTATTTAAGTTTACATCATTAATTTCCACAAGATTCTGAGTTACAAATTTTCTCCCCATTCTCCCCCTAACCACTACCCCAAAATAGTGATCCCACTGAATATGCCCTCCTCTAATCTGCTCTTTCCCATATCTTCTGCCATCCCTCCTCCAACTTTCCAGTAGGTCACTGTGGATCTCTATGCCCCAGTGTCTGCTGTATGTCTTATTTCCCAGTTGCATGTAAAATAATAATAATAATAGATGTAATGTATATGTATTTAAAGACTTGATTTTAAAACTTTGAATTCCAGATTCTTTCCCTTCCTCATGCATCATTCACCCTTACTGGGAAGATATGGAATTCAATATAGGTTGTAAATGTGTAGCTATGCAAAACATTTCCATAGTAGCTATATTGTAAAAGACTGACTATATTTCCCTCCATCCTATCCCGTCCCCACTTGTTCTATTCTCTATTTTAATCCTGTCCCTTTTAAAAAGTGGGTGCTTCCAACTTCCCTCCTCCAGCTGTAATGGAAAGGCAAATTTAAAGACCTTCCCTGACCCTAGGCTAAAGTGCACCTGGAGCCTGGGGTGGGAGGCTTGTTTTTCAGTAGATACTTTTTGATTGGCCAGTGGGTCCAGAAGGTTGTTACATTCTCTGAGCCAGCAGCAGGCTACATAAACCCTGCTTTGAGGCTTTGTTTTGGGGCTCACTTTGAGAAGTGTTCTGTGATTTGATGAGACTCTGGGAAGTCATTGTTGAGAGCCCCCCAGCTTTGAAAAACCCAGATGTTGATTTGGTATGGATGTAATGGTTGGACAAGTTTGGAAACCTGTCTACTTGATCTGTTTCTCTGTCTTGATAATTCTGTCTGTATATTCTGAAGTTTGGGGTGCTGACCTTTTTCCCCTGAACTAGGTAAACGATACCTATTTTCCTTTATCAAAGCAGATCCAAGAACCTGTGTTGGCAGACATCCTGGGGACGCTTGGGGTGCTTGCTGCTACACCAGCCTGTCTTCTCTTCCATCATCCCCAATATCATACCTTTCCCCCCTACTCTGCTGTAGGGTGAAATACCCTATTTAGTGTGTATGTCATTCCCTCCCTAAGTCAAGTTTGAGTCATTCCCTTTTGCCTTCCTGTTCTTCACCTCTATTGTAACAGTTTTCCCTTGCCTCTTCTATATGAGATAATTTACCCCATTCTGTCTCTCCTCATTTCTTCTCATTATTTTCTTCTCTCACTTCTTAATTTCACCTTTTAAGTACCATCCCTTCCTATTCAATTAGCCCTGTGACCTCTGTCTATGTACACCTGCACACATATATACACACACTGACATATGTATTCACATGCCCATATACCCACCTATATTGACATGTATATGTATGTGTGTGTGTATACATTTCTATTCCCTTCAACTATTCTCATACTGACAAAAGTTTCATAAGTTACAATTATTGTTTTTCCATGTAGGAATGCAAATAGTTCAACTTTGATAAGTTCCTTATGATTTCTTTTCCCTGTTTACCTTCTCATACTTCTCTTGCTTCTTGTATCTGAATGTCAAATTATCTATTCAACTCTGGTTTTTTCATCAAGAATGCTAGAACGTCCTCTATTTCATTGAATGACCATATTTTCTCCTGAAACATGATACTCAGTTTTGCTGAGTAGGTGATTCTTGGGTTTAATCCCAGCTCGTTTCACCTCCAGAATATTATATTCTAAGCCCTTCAATCCCTCAGTGTAGAAACTGCCAGATCTTGTGTTATCCTGATTGTGTTTTCACCATATTCAAATTTTTTTTTCCTGACTTCTTGTAATATTTTCTCCTTGATCTAGGAACACTGGAATCTGGCTATAATATTCCTAGGAGTTTTCTTTTTGGAATCTTGTTCAGGAGGTGATCAGTGGATTCTTTAAACCTCTATTTTGCCCTCTGATTCTATAACATCAGGGAAATTTTCCTGTGAATTTCTTGAAGGATGATTTCTAGGTTTTTTTTTTTGATCATGGCTTTCAAGTAGTCCAATAAGTTTTAAATTATTTCTCCTGGATCTATTTTCCAGGTCAGTGGTTTTTCCCATGAGATATTTCACATTGCCTTATATTATTTCATTTGTTTGGATCTGTTTGATGGTATCTTGATTTCTCATTAAGTCATTAGCTTCCATTTTCTCCAATTTGATTCTGAAGGAATGATTCTTTTCAGTGAGCTTTTGAGATTCTTTTTCCATCTGGAAAATTTTACTTTTTAAAGCATTCTTCTCCTCATTGCCTTTTTGAGCCTCTTTTGCCATTTGAGTTAGTCTATTTTAAAGGTGTTATTTTCTTCAGTCAGATTGTTGACTCCCATTTCCTAATTTTCTCTCATTGTTCTCATTTCTCTTCCCAATTTTTCTTCCACTTCTCTTATTTGGTTTTTAAGATTCTTTTTAAGCTCCTCTATATTCTGTAACCAGCTCATATTTTTCTTGTAAGCTTTTTGTGCAGGAGTTCTGGCTCCATAGTCTTCTTCCTGTTCCATGTTTTTTATCCCCAAAATAAGACCGCAAAGATATTTTGCTCTGCTTGCTTTGCTTCCTTTGCTTGCTCATTTTGCCACTCAATTACTTGACTTTGAGCTTTTTGCCAGAGTAGAACTCTGCTACCAAAAAGGGGAGCTTTGTCCCAAATCACTGGGGTTTTCACACCTGGTGGAGCTATTAGTTGGGTGCTTTCTTTGAAGCCTCACCACACTCTGGCAAACTGGTCACACACCCCAGGACCTCCACCCCAGTCCGCAATTCAGATCCAAACAGGTTAAAGCAAGAATGTTTACCCCTCAGACCGGTCACTTTGTCCCCCTACAATCAGCAGGCCAAGAGCTTTGAAGAAGCCATGTGGCAGTGGCTGCATGGCTGCTGCCCCTCAGATGCTTTTCCCTCCAGGGGGTAATCCAGATTGCACTCCTGAACTCCAGGATCCTGAAGTTCACACTGCACTGACCTCTCACTTTGTCCTAAGCATCTTGATAATTCTGGAAACCACCACAACTGCTGGTGATCTGAAGTCCCTCCAGGTGGTTGCTGGTTGTGGCCACTTTTAGTCTAAAACCTTCTGTCTCATGTAGGTGCTGGGCCCAGCTCCCAGAGCAGTTTGTTGGCCCCTTCCTGCTGGCCTACTGGACTGTCTTCAGTGGGAATTTAGCTTATCTCTGTCATTTTGTGGTTTCTGTAGCTCTAAAGTTTGTTTAGAATCATTTTTTTACATGATTTGGAGGTGGGAGCAGGAGCTGTATGGAAGTCCTGTTTCTACTCCACCATCTTGTCTCTGACCCCACTTTCAAGCATTCTTGGTGAAAAAAAAAAGTTGAATAGAAAATTTGACATTCAAATACAAGAAGCAAGAAATGCATGAGAAGGTAAACACGGAAAAGAAATCATAAGGAACTTATTAAAAGTTGAACTATTTACATGACTACATGGAAAAATGAGAATTGTAACTTATTTTTTGTTTGTTTGCTTTCTGCCTTTTTTGGAGGGCAATTGGGGTTAAGTAACTTGCCCGAGGTTACATAGCTAGTTTTTTTTTTTTTGTGTGGGTGTTAAGTGTCTGAGGCTGGAATGAAACTTGGGTCCTCCTGACTCTGGAGACAGCACTTTACTCACTGCGCCACCTAATCACCCCAATAATTGTAACTTATGAAATTTTTCTCAGTATGAGGATAGTGGAAGGGAATATAAATGCATATATGTATACATATGTATATATCTATATAGGGGGGGCATATGTGCATATGAATACATATGTGAGTGTGTATATATATGTATATATAACTATATATGTATATGTGACTGTACACACACACACACACACACACACACACACACACATATATATATACATAGATAGAGGTAACAGGATCAATTGAAGAGGAAGGGATGATATTTAAAAGGTGAAATTGAGAGGTGAGAGAGGAATATAATAAGAGGGAATGGGGAGAGATATAATGGGGTAAATTTTCTCATATAGAAGAGGCAAGGGATAACTGTTACAATGGAGGGGAAGAACAGGAAGTCAAAAGGGAATGGGTCAACCTTACTCTCATTGAATTTTGCTTAGGAAGGGAATGACATAAACATTAAATTGGGTATCTTGCCCTACAGGAGAGTAGGGGGGAAGGGGATGAGAGGGGGGATGATGAAGGTGAGGCAAGGTTGGGTTGGGGAGGGTAGTGAGAAGCACATACTTTTGAAAAGGGCCAAAGTCAAAGTAAAGAATAGAACAAGTAGGGGACAGGATAGAATGGAGGGAAATATAGTCAGTCTTCCACAATATATTCACTATGGAAATGTTTTGCATAGCTATTCATGTACAACTTATATTTAATTGCTTATCTTCTCAGTAAGGGTGGGTGACAAGGGAGGAAGGGAAGGAATTTGGAATTCAAAGCTGTAAAATGAAATGTTTAAAAATATATTATTGTTATTATTATTATTTTACATGCACCTGGGTAATAAGATATACAAGCATTGGGGTATGGAGATCCATCTTGCCCTACTGGAAAGGCAGAGGGGGCATGGGGGAGAATATAGGAGAGAGCAGATTGGGGGATTGTGTATAGAGTGAGATCATTGTTTTGGGGTGGTGGGTAGGAGAAAGATGGAGAGAAAATGTGTGGAAATGAATAAAGTAAACTAAAAATGAACATAAAATTTAATTTAAAAAATTAAATTAAATTAAAAAAAAGAAATGATGAGCAAGCTGATTTCAGAAAAACCTGGAAAAACTTGCATGAAGTGATGTAAAATGAAATGAATAGATCCAAGAGAACACTGTCCACAGTAATAACAACACAGTGTGATAACCAACTTTGATTGACTTAGGGCTCTTCTCAGCCAAACAATGATCTAAGACAATTCCAAAAGATTTCTAATAGAAAATGCTATCCAAATCCACAGAAAGAATTATGAAGTCTGAAAGCAAATTGAAGCATACTATTTTCTATTTTTTTTCTTTCTCATGGTTTTTCACTTTTGTTCTGATACTTCATATGACTAATGTGGTAATATGTCTACAAGATTGTACATATATAGCCTGTGTCAGATTGCATGCTATCTTTTTGAGGGGGAGGGGGAAGAGGGAGAAGAAATTTAAATATAAAATTTTATAAAGGTAATATTGAATTGAAAATATAAAGATAATATGAATGAATTATAATGGTAATATTGAATATCTTTACATGCAATTGAAAAAAAACAAAATACCATTAAATGCAATAAAGGAATACAGAAAAAAAAAGAATTTAGGTTAATATTATAATTTCACTACTTATTTACAACATATCAGTAGTTACATAATACCCAAAAGTTAAATGAAAACTGGAGAGAAAATATATATGTATATGTGTGTATGTGTAGTAGAATTATTTTAGACAGATATTTTATATAACAGATAATTTTAGATAGTCTTAGACTTTATATAAAAGAGATTTCATAGTGTGCTAAACCATGTATTTTATGTTATAATACATGTATATTATAGTTTTATATTACTTAGTATATTGTATTATTAAATTATAATAATACTAGATAAACATTTTAAATAATAGTTTTGTTCATATATATGAATGATTAGCATTAATTATTCAAAAAGACAAAACATCTAGTTTTTACTATTTGGGGTATTCATGGAATCATTTGATATGCTGTGATTCTAGGTACATTCTTACATTAATGAATTAACAAGAAGATGCTGTCTTTTAAAAGAAAACAATAGAAAATGCCTTCATCTAATGCAGATTGACTTTAGTTGTTTCAATTTAAAATCTCATGTTACACACTTACTAGCTGTGTCACCTTGGGTAAGTCACTTAATCCTGTTTGCCTCAATTTTTCATCTGTAAAATAAATCATAGAAGGAAATAGCAAACACTCCAGTATCTTTGGCAAGAAAAACATGTCCAGGGCATGGGAGAGAGAAACCATGAAGTTATATATGACTGAAAAATGACTGAACCACAGCAGAAATAAAGTTATCACCTCTGTGGTGGTTAAATTTGTTCTATGTATTTAGGTCTTTTTTCCTTGTGTCACCAATCCTTATCTTATAGCTGCCTCCCCTTTGTTACCACGGATTGTGTTCTACTAAAATTTTTAAAACTGAAATCAGAGTGTAGAGTCAAGTTTGTTGGGGAAGTAGAGGCAAATTAAGTCAAAAATCACAAATCTTTGGAGAATTTTCTGTGTCTAAATTCTCATTTGTCATTATACTATACTAGGATTTTTGTTATATATGTAAAGTTTGGCAAGAGGAGTTTTGGTATCCAAATGTCAACTGCTATTTCTCAGGATATTTGTAGATTCAACAAATGGTACAACACATAAATTTATAGTGCATCTAAAAGGAGTTATATTCAGAGCATGACCTATCTTTTGACATTCTACCTAAAATAGAATATCCTATTTTTAGAACATATGCATTCCTTCTCAGTACTTTGCCAACAAAAATTAATTGGGTGGATTTCAATAATGCTGAAATTTTACATTAGTGACTAATTTTTTTTTTAGGAAGACAAAGCTAGAACTTAAGAGTTTTATTTATTCAATTGCATATTCTCCCTGGGAACTAGAGTGTTGAAGTCTTTTTTTCAGTAAGAAACTTCAATGATAGAATTTATTTTTTCCCTCAGCTACAACAATTAAGTTGCATCCTTTACTGAGCACGTAAATGTGACTAATTTTAGTCAATGTTCTCTCTATCTACATGCTAACTTTTTATTCTGCATTATTTAGTTGTTTGTGTAACCATGATTAACTACAAAATAATGAGAAAACTTGTCTAATATAATAAACTATAACAAAAAATTCCTAAAATATTCAGAATGGACTGGGTGGTGAGAATAGGTGAAAGGTTACTAAGTAGCTTCAAATAGTGGGATAGAATCAATAATTTCCACTATGTACTCCACCACGGGATCTGTTCATTAGAAGACAATGTATATCCTACTAAAAAATAATGACTTGCTCTATGGTAAAAGCAGAAAAAATTAATTATTAAATCTGTTTGCACACATAAAGGCTTCTATCCAAACACTAAATATTTCAAGTTTTTTCTTGACCTTTGTTACCCCTTCCACATATGCTACCTTTCTCATACAAAATGCTACAGAGAATGAAAGTGTTGTCAATTAGGTAAAAAGGGTGTTTGTATCAACCTTTTCATGTGTGGAATTTAATGACATTTTAAGGTTAAAGTAAAAGTCAAGCATCGATTTGCAGTGCCTCCCCTTAATGCAGCTAATGAATAGAGATCCCGATAAAAACCTTTTAATCCTGTTTAAACCTTCTGCTTTCAAAAGACCTTAAAACACAAACTCATACACACACCTAAACTTTTTTTTTAATTTTCTGTGACAATGATTCATGATGGAAAGAAAAATCCTAGATGACCTGGGAGAATTTCTATTCAGAAAATCTTTTAAAAATATGTGAGTGTATATACACATAGACACACACACTCTCTCTCTCTCCATATATATCACAAATATGTACATATATAGTGTGTGTATCTATATATATATACACACAGTATGCATAAATACACATAATATATACACATATATGTGTATATGAATGTATCTATTGAAATTTGTGTGTGTGTGTGTGTGTGTGTGTGTGTGTGTGTGTGCGCGCACCAATATCCCAAGGTCCGTTGTTATAAGACTTTCTCCTTATTGGTACAGATGAAGATGTTGCCCTTTTGGAGAAGGGGGTTGTTAGAGAGAGATAGAGAGCTTCAGTTCTCAGTCATTTTCTCCTTCGGGGACTCTTCAAGTGATATTAAGTCTTTGGAACTCTCTAAGCAAGTGTCTTCTAGTATGGAGTCAGTTTCCAGCTTTGAGAGAGATGGAGGAAGCTGACCCTACTTCAGGTTCCTGAAGGAAAAGGCTGTGGGACGATATGTGAGGAGTAGACAGTCTTCATGAGGTCCCTATTCCCAGCTTACTAAACTAGAGACTTTATGGAGTTTTCCCTTGAGTGAGATCTAGGACACTTTCTCCTCTTGAACTGAGTTATCACATTCCCAAAGGGAAAGTTCCTTCACTCTGTATGACCTGGTCTACATTTGTATGTATATATATATATATAAACATATATGTATGTGTGTATATGTATACGTATACATATATATGTATGTATGTGTATATATACATATATATATATATATCTTTTCTGGTTTCTGTTTTGCTATGATTTGGAAAAATGGATTTCTTTGCTATTCTCTGTATGTTCATTGTGAACTAGTATTAGGTGGCAAAGGGGTCAAGCCTTGGATATAGATATTGGAGTCTCCTTTTCCTACAAAATGACAAAGTAATAGAAAGTTAGATGGAAACCAATATTATAAGCTAGATGAACAATTTTTAAGGGAGTGGACAGATATACTTCTAGCCCAGTAATCCCTCTCTCTGAGGAGAGCTGTATAGTGGCCACTTGCTACAAACTCCTACTTTCCTTCCTCAAATGAATGAAAGTCTCCTTTGGAGTAAGAGGGAGGGAGAGATATTTACTTTGCCTCTCATCAGACATTGCTCTTCTTGTAACATGTGAGCTCTTGACTACACATATGGGGTCCACACTTACTTCATTACACACACACATACACACATATGTATGTATATACCTGTACATATATACACATATACATGTATATAGACACACAAATAAACATATCAATGCATATATGTGTGCAGATAGATGTGTGTATATGTATACATATGTGTATATACATATGTATGTAACTGATGAATTTTTTGTCATAAGATAGTTGATAAATAGGTATTTTGAGGATATTGTCAATACATTTCAAGATGCTACATATTTGAGATCCTGAAAAATCATTTCATACTGTCTATGAAGTATAAGGAAGGATAATTATAGTTGTACACAGTATTCGTAACATCATATAGTATCTAAAGAGTTAATGAAGAAAAATTATGAGGAAAAATGTGTATACACAAATAGGGATCTGAGAACATATACAAAAGGAAAATTAATAAGAAATAAGTTAGTGAAATATCACAGCTTAATATTTCATAGTACTCTGTGTATAAAGGGGAACCAGCAAGCTCTTTGAACAAAATTCAGGCCATAAAACGCCTGGCTCCATAACATCCCATTAGAAATCTAAAAATACTTTCACAGGTAAGTTATATTGCCTCATATTTTTTAGATCTATGTGTAATAGCATCTTTCTCCAGAAAAAAAAATGTGACTGTAGTGATTTTTCAACCAATTCAACATGCAAATTCTTAGCTAACACTTAAATAGGGAAACAGATTTATATGAGTTCTTTTCATGAATAACATGGCCACTTAAAAAAAAAAATTAATAAGAACACTGACTCATGGGAAATGTACAAAATAGAAAAAAGGTTCATCACAGGTATCAGAGATTTGTATTTGACTGACATTAACATTTCTACTATCTATTATGAATAATTTCAATGTCTTTTCATAGGACTGAAGTATGATTTGTTTAATTCCATAAATATTTAAGCACTTACTGTGTTCATACTGCAACCACAATTTTTGGTTAAATTAAATATTATCAAAAAGATATCCAGGTGAATTGATTAAATACTTGGAATAAATAGTTAGCATGTTTGTAAATGCTGTGATATTTATTATGGGCCTATCTTTTTAATAGAATATGGCAATATATTTGAGGAAAGAAAAGAGAAAATTGACAATTAGAAGATTTAGCTTCTAAAATCAAGGGCAAAACTGAAATATTCCTCTTCATCCACCAACTAGGCTCATTGTCCTGGTTTACCCCATCTAGAGCATTCTTTATTGGACAATGTCTCTTGTGGGCACAAGTTCTCCTCCCCCACACTAACAGAAGTTCCCATCATTTTCTGCAGTTTCAAAAATTCCTACGAAGAAAGGGTTTCTCCAAGGGTCAAGTGATTTAAGGAAATCCTAAATGCTCAAACAGAAAAAAAAATAAAGATTATAAAAGGCTTATTCTGATAGCATATCCAAAAGAAATGTCTGGACCAAATTGTCCCAGAATGTAATCCCTTGGATTTGCAAAGGACAATTTTTCTCACTGTCATTTTCCAGAGCAGTCCAGAACATGTCCTCCCCATGCTATTACAAAAAAGTCTTTTAAGTACTTAAGACAAGGGAAGAATCTGTCTTTCCCATGAGAATAACCCAGGGAGCAAAACATTTAAAATAAATATTAGTTTATAATTTAGTTCCTAATTGAATGCTGCTATCAGCCCCTCTGTTGACAACATTTTAAAGCAATGGATCCTTTGGCTCTAATACAAGGTGAAATGAACTTACTCTTTCAGGGTATTATGTTCTCAATATTTGCTGGAGTTTTGCATTATCAGTACAATTTCTCAGCCTAATTTGCCCTCTTAGTATTAGCTATACATTCCCTGCTTTCTAATTATCAACACTTCCTGACCTGCCTTTTCTTCTCAGTAGGCTCTTGTGAATTCTGTTTATCTATGAATATTTATTTCACCTGTGTGTCTGTGACATTTCCTTTAATCTACACCAAGGTGATGGTTTATATGGATCATTCCAGCTTCCTAGCATGCATCTTTAAGTACCAACTACTGTGACTGCCCAATAAAAGATGGCTGATGACCTGCTTAGGAAAAAAAAAAAGAAACCTATATTGTCTCCATTTCTTTTGAATAGCTTCCTACCCTGGGGCCAACTTAGAAGGAAGTAGGCAGTTCTTTAGTTGATGTGATTCTAAGGATCTGTTCAAAATTATGTCTGCTGAAATATTATTATTAAAGAGTAATTTCTTTGTCCTAAGATGTTTCTCTTTACAAATGCAAACACAATCATCCACAACTTCCTGTGAGTGAATTCAGTCAGATTCTTTCCTTTCCAAGTAGGTTGTTGAAATTAACTGAGTTGAAAAAAAAATGGGAATTTTGATTCAGTAGAGGAAGAAAAAGTGTAACTTGGTAATACAAGGATTTTCCAGATAGGGGTATTCTAGGTACCTATAATACAGCATGAACACATTGGGTAAAGAGCAGTGTGGATACCTGGAGAAAGGAAGGACACAGAAAGGGAGATGGGAGGATGCTACAAACAACAAACTTCATCAGCTTTACAGCTTTAATGTAAAACACCCCATCAGGAAGTACCTTGGGGCTCCGCTCCCTCAAATCTCAAGGCTGGGGATAAACAAAAAACTGAAAGTCAACAATTTAAAAGTAGAACTGGCTGAACATGAAGAAATTGGAATAAAGGTGCTTGATTAGGTGGCACCTGAGTGTTTGGTTTTGTAGCATTTGAAACCAAGAAGGGAGTTCCAGTCTATTTATACCCCAGAAAAGGAAAGTGCTTCTCCCTCACTCTTATTGGTGGTGTTGGAGTACAGGCTCTGGGAACCCCCGTGAATCTTCCCACTTGATCTGGCATTCCCCTGAGGCCATAAGTCTTCCATTTACTCTTAACCTAACCTAGCCTTCCATTGTCTCTTATCTCGAGGTAACCTTCAGTTATCTCCCACCCTTGATCCTATCAAAATATCAATGACCAAATCTATTACCCTTAAACTAGCCCAGCCCTCCAGTGCCATTGCCTCTGTAGTTTCCCACCCTTAATCCCATCAAAATCCCATTCTCTTGGTTCTTGCAGTATGACCTCAATTCCATTAAGATCCCCTCTGCACACCTCCTCCCATCACTTCATATTACTAGACCACCCTTAGGTCCTTCCCACAGTCTTTAGACATATAAGATAAGATAGGCATATCCATCTTGCCTCCATGAAGGCACTCAGATTCAATCTAACTCAGACTCAGTCTGTGTCAGATTGTTCTGGCCAGTTTATCAAGTGTCACAAATGCTTAGGCTCCTTAAGAGTCTACCCAATGTGGTGAATCTAATAAATTTTGATTGAGAGAAGGCTCGAGTCAAATTCATTCTGCAGGACCTGGCATATCAGTATTTTGGGGTCTCAAGCACCCTTAAATCTCAACATTTCAAACCTCAACAATGGGAAGAGCTGTGGTCTAGGCAAGAAAACTAAAACCTGATCCTAACTTCCGACTGAGTTGAGATTCAACTAAAGAGAGAAAACACCTGTGGGGTATCCTGATTTTCTGAGTTACCCCCCTGATGATGTATGGGCTCCGGGAGCCCCATTGACCTCTTCTTGAGTCCTTGAAGTACAGGCTCTGGAAACCACCTTTGGACTCTGATTAAATTGTCCCATTTAATGAGGCATTTGCATGAGGCCATAAGAGTTACCCGTGTTTCCCCAATAATAAGACACTGTCTTATTATTTTTTTTGGACAGAAAAA
>NW_027187358.1:15974809-15992818 GCF_028583685.1 Petaurus breviceps papuanus
TCACCTTCACTACAGTAGCAATCTCAATAGGGCTTATTTTCGGGGGAGGGCTTATTTTAGAGGAATCTTACACAGTAAGGGGAGGGCTTATTTTCGGGATAGGTCTTATTATGGGGGAAACACGGGTACTATATTTCCCACCCTTGAGCCTATCAAAATATCAATACACCCTAGAACTGGCCTAGCCCACCATTGTCTGTAGTCTGCAGGTGGCCTCCCAAGCTTAATCACTCATTGACCTCATTACCTCCTCCTGAAGACCCTCCCCAAACTCCTCCTCTAGACCACCCCTAGATTCCTCTCACAACCTTCTGTATATAAGACCCCATCTTGTCTCCATGTTTGTGAGAGAGCCATAGAATTGGTGAGAGAACCATGGAATGACCTAGCACAGACTTACTCTGTGTCCAATACAAGTGAACTTTCAATAAACTTTATTTTTTTTGGCTGAGAGAAGACTTGAGTCGAATTCATTCCACAGGACTCAGTGTGTTGGTATTTTGGGATCTCCAGAGCAGCCCTAACCCTCTTTATGAGTAACCTATTCACCCCTACATTAAGTTTTTCCTTTGAGTAGGGCAGTACTATGAGTGGTTGCCTTCCTTCTGGCTTCCTCCTGAAGGTAGCTTGGAGGAACTAAGCTTTTGGCTGTTTCAGTGCTCCTGTAGAAAAGAGTTGACTGACCATCTGGATTAGGAAGGAAATCATGGGCTAGAATGAGATGCCCACACTGTGTTTCAATGTTTATTGTTTATTCCTTTCTAATTTTATGTCTGAATACTCATATACTAGTATGTATCTATATATATGCCTTAGTGGATATAGAGTACTAGACTTGGAATCAGGAAGATTTGAGTTCTAATTCTGACTTGAATTCAGCCAAAGGGGCTTCTATCTGCCAGTTGAATCTGAGAGAGTGTAATGCCAAGTAAAGGCAACTTCCTAAGGTTCAAAATACCAGCATAGTTGCTCTCCATTTTATTCAGTGACAAATTAAGAACAGAGAAAATCAAAATATAGCATAATTCAAAATACAGAATTTACCAAGTATAATTAGATCAAGTACTATTCCACCCCTGGTAATTACATTCATTTAGTCAATCTCAAAGCCCCTCTTCTCAAATGGAGATTAGTTTCCAATCATAAGTAAAGTACTTTCATTTGTTCAATCACAGAGCACAAAAAAAAGTCAAAAGTTCCCCACCCTTGTATTACAATTGAATAGGCTATCTACCCCAGAGTTACAACAAGCTTAAGCACAACATTTAATACCCAAAGAGAGGTCTTTTCTTCATCTTGACCCAAGGCAAGTTCTCAGCAATCTTTGTTCCTGGGGAGACAAAGCTGAGTAAGGCAACAAGATACATTTCCAGTGTCCTCATTAATTCATTCTCTGTCTGCAGAACAGTCCTAGGACCCCTGAAAACATTAGCAAAACCCTCCTCCAGGATTTCTGTAAACATACAACAAGAAATCCTTCTTCAGGGCTTCTGAACCAACAGCAAGGTTCTAGGACCTCTGCAACAAAAGCACTGTCCATCACCAGTGGACAAATCTGGCAAAACAACATCAAAACAGACAGACAAAGTACCAGCATAACAGTCATGTCTCCTCAGTCCTTGGCAGCTCTGGGTGGTAGCTCTCAAAAGTCCTGGGCAATTCAAACTGGCCCTCAGCAATCCTCTCCCTCTCTTTCTGCCTCCAAGATACTGCTTCCAAAAAAATCTTCTGCCTCTCTTTGCTTGTGTCTCTCTAAATTCATGTCACCAGCTCCTCCCAGTTCAGCCCTCTCTTTTCATGTTAACAAGTCCATCCCACAAGTGGGATTCACAAGCTTTGGGTTTTAACACAATCAATTCGAAAACCAAGCCAATACATGGGGATCTTTAAATTCCATTACTATTACATAGAGTCAAAAAGCTGCTTGACCCTGAGCAAATCTCATCTTACCTCAGACTCACTTTCCTCATTGGTAAAGTAAAAATGATGGAGTATGGGAGCTGAACCTCCAAAAAGAAAAGACCCTCAGTCCTTAAACTTTCCAACAAATTTCAGTAGCCCAGCTCCTGAACCCAGATCCCTGGCATTTGCTTAAGGCATGGGGCTCATCCCTGTATAGTCCTTTCAACTGTCCCTTCATTGCCTTCCCCAGCCCAGCCCAGCCCTTCATTCTATGTTATCTCCAGACCATTGCAGGCTACTTTTACTTTATGGTTTCTTGTGTTTTGTTACTGTAAGGCCAGCCTTTATCCCAAAACACTCTGGTCCCAGATCAAACCCTACTTGGTCACTGTTTGGGCTTGAATGGCTTTATAATCAGGTCAGTTAAGAGTGTATCAATTATATTAGTTTTTTCAAAGAATCACCTTTTAGTTTCATCATTTTTAGGGGTTTTTGTTTCCAATTGATCTATTTCCCCTTTAATTATAAATATGTCCTCTTTTGTGCTGATTTCAGGATTACTTGATAATTTTCTAATTAAAAAAATATTTTTCTAATTTTTAAAGTGCATTTTTAGTTAAGTCATTTTATCTTTTTCTGTTCTGTTAATGTATAACAGAAGTTCCCATCATTTTTTGTAGTTTCAGCAGAAGGTTTTCCTTCTGAGGAGTACTTTAGCTGTATCCCAGAAATTTTAGTATGTTGTTTCATCATTATTTTCTTTTAAATAGTTATTGGGTTTTGTTGTTGTTGTTGTTAGTTTATTTGATTTTTGCTTTTTGGAGGGGGAAGGCAGGGCAATTGGGGTTAAGTGACTTGCCCCAGGTCACATGGCTAGTAAGTGTTAAGTATCTGAGTTCAGATTTGTCCTCCTGACTCTAGGCTATGCCACCTAGCTATTCACTATACCACCTAGCTGCCCCAAATAGTTATTGTTTATCCATTTGGGCCTGCACTTTTTTTTTTTTTGTGGTCCTTGAAACAATTTCTATTCTTATTGCCTTGTCTATAAAGCATGGCATGACTATTTCTGACCTTTTTTGCATATATTTGCAATATTTCTCTGTCTTAGTACAGGGTCAATTTTTGTAAAAGTTCATGGTGGCAAAGAGATATGTGTGTATATGTATATATGCATATATATACATATACTTCTGCTGTTCCATTTAGAAGATGCCATAAGTCTTTTAACTCTGCTTTTTCCAAAAATTTTTCAGTTGAATATTTTCCCTTTCGTTCATCTTTCTGTTAGATTTATCCAAAACTGATATGTTTTCTAAATTTCTAAATATAATTTCTAAATTACTTGACTGTATTTGTATCCCAACATTTAAGAAAACTTTTAAAATATGTTCCTCCTTTCTGTACTCTCTATTCTAAAGAGTGTGTCCCTCATGCCAGGACTATACTCTTTCTATATCTTTTCATGTTGAAAAAGTTCTTTTTTCAAGGCCTCACCAAGGTTAGTTGCAATATATTCCATAAATATTTTCCCTTTTGTTTATCTTTCTGTTAGATTTATCCAAAACTAATGGAGATATTTTGAAATCTCCTGCCACTAACTTGTTCTTTTCTACGTCTTTTTGAAACTCAGATAAAGTTTCCTTTCTGAATTTGGATGCTAAGGCTTTTGGAGCATATACATTTATTATAAATATTGGTTTGTTCCTATGAACATAATATAGTTTCTGTGTTTGTCCCTTTTTGTTGAATGTTTTTGCTTTCTCTGATATCAAAATGACAACTCGATTTTTTTCTATTCACTTGATGCATAGTCATTTTTTCCCATCCCCTCATATTTATTTTGTTTTTATCTGGTTTTAAATGTGTTTCTAGTAAGCAACAGATTGTAGGGTTTTCTTTTCTTATCCAATCTGTCATTTTAAAAATTTTATTGGATTATTTAATCCATTCAGTTAAAGTTAAAAGAGTTTGGCTTATATTTTTCCACCATCTGTTACCAAAGGTTTTTGTTGTTGTTTCTGTTATAATTTTTATTTCTTTTCTACTGTAAACACAGTATTATGATCCTTCCATTATTTTATTTTATTCTCCTTTTAAGGTGACCTTGTTCCCAATGGCTCTTTTCTGTACCCCCATGATTCCCTCTCTGTATTTGTTACCCATTTTCACTTCAGTATTTTATTTTTTTCCCTCTCTACTGCTTTTATCTGGTTTTCTTTCTCCTCTTTCCTTTCAGTAAGCCACACAAATTCTGCTTTCTTCTCTCCTTTAGCTAGTCTTATTTATAACTCTTTTTTTTTTCTTTTTGGAGGGGGAAATGCAGGGCAATTGGGGTCAAGTGATTTTCCCAAGGTCACATGGCTAGTAAGTGTTAAGTGTCTAAGGTCACATTTGAACTCAGGTCCTCCTGACTCCAGGGCTGGTGCTTTATTCACTGTGCCACCTAGCAACCCCTTCATAACTCTTTTTAACTTCATTTTTACACTCCTTTCAAAAAATTATTTTTCTTACTCTCTTCAGTATCCATTTTTTTCTGTTTACACCCTCATCCTCAGATTTGTGACCCCAATAATCATCTAGTTTCTCTTTTTTTCTTTGTATTCTTTATACAATCAGGTTTCTAAGGTATCCATTCTAGATTCTGCCTTCTAGGTGTTTCCTGCTATTGCCCTGCAGATCTTACATATCCCATGGATTACTCTTTTGTGTGGTACCTCACTGTCAGAACGATGCTAATTATTTTATGTATCAGAGAGGACTCTTACTAATGACAGGGTCCTTCCTCTCTCCATCTTCCACTAATCTATGCATTCTCTTATTGACCTTTTTATTCTACATTAGTCTGGAAATTTCCTCCCTGAGTCCATGCTCTCTCACTACGTCTTCAGGTACCAGTTATATTCATGGGTTCCACCCCTGTCCCTCCCAGGACAAGCAGCCTTTTGAGGTACAAATTGCTCAGGTTTCATCCACTGTAAGGTCTTTATCTCTCTTTACCCTTCGGAGCATTCATTATCCCATCCCTAAAGTAAGGACTTTTTCTTTCCTCTCCTTTATAATTTCTCCCCCTCCTCCTCTCCCTTTTCCTTGTATGTTCTTCTCTTTCTGAGAACGCAGAGGTCACCTTTCCTTCATTTCTAGCCCTTGATTTCACACTGGCCCATTACTCCCTCTTCTCTGTGCCCCTGCTTCTCTCCCCCCTCTCCTTCATGTACCTTCTCATACTGTAATATAGTCCCTTAAAAGAAGCATTCACCTTCATGCTGGTTGTCAACATCAACCCCCATTCTCCCCCATGCCTGTCTCTTTACTGTTACATTTACCAGATTGAGTTTTATCCACGTATTCTTGTGTACTTAGAAAGATATTTCTTAACTGTTGCTACTGCTGTCTGGGTTTATTCACTCCTCTTGCAATTCTGTCATTTGGACTGTTCAAGAAGCCAAAAAAAACCCCTCTCTCCGCTTCTGGTTTTCTCTCCAAAAATGTTTCAAATTCTTTATTATTGAACATCCATCATTTGTCCCATATGTTTAAACTCAAATTTGCAGGATAGGTGACTCCAGGCTGCATCCTGAGCTCCAGAGCTCTTCAAAGCACATTATTGCAGTCCCTCCTTTTCTAGTAGATGCAGAATAGGCTTGCATTATGTAAATATATTTTCCTTTGTATTTGAATATCTCTTTCTTGATGGTTGGCAGAATTTGTTGTTTCTGAATTGAACTGTTTAATTTACACTGTGTCTTGGAGTATGCAGCCTTGGGTTTTTTTGTTTGCTTGGGGGGAACCTGTGAATTTTTCAATTTGGATTTCTTATGAGAGAATTATGATCTCCTTTTTCCATTGGTGAATTCCACCCTGGGAACCACATTTTGGAGAAGGGTCAATGCTGGAGGATGTTTGTTCTCCTACTAGCTCTGATTTGTCACTATTGTCTCACTTGCCATCTCATCTTGGAACTTTCTTAATCCCTTGGTGTCTCAACCCAGAATATCCATTCACTTCTGCTATCTTCTTATCCCAGAACAGTCTTCAGCCATATTGCCCCCCTTTTCCCAGAGGTCAGTTTTTCCCAAGGGCTCCATTTTGAGGAGTGGGCCAGACCAATCAACCTTTATTCCTCTCTTTTCTCTTCTTCCCATTTTGCAGACTTGGATACCATGTCACTATACAGACACTTCCTCTTTCCTCCACTTTCAGCTACTTTTTATGAGTTACCCTCCTCTATTATAGTATAAGCTCCTTGATAGATGGGAACATTTTTAAATTCTTTTTCTTATATTTGTTTACTTAGAGCCTAGCACAGTGCCTGACACATAGCTAACACTTAAGGAATGCTTGTTGCCTTATACCACATTGGTAACCTGCAAAATACCCTTGCATTCAAATAGGGGGGAAAAGACAACTTAAATAATGAACTGGTATCTTGACTTCTTAGAAAAGAGAAACATGACTTTTTCAAAGAATTGTAGAATCCCTAATATTGGGAAATACATCTATGACTTTTAATATGGGTTAGTTAATAATATGAACTTTCAAAGGATATTTCCATAGTATTCTTCTTAAGACATTGGATTTCAATAAAACTGGATGCTTCTTCCCCTTTATCCCCTTGGCTAGAACCTTAGAATTCTGCCCCTAGTGTACTGGCCTTGATTAGGTGAGATTTTCTCTCATCTTCCCTGGAATCAGGCCTCCATCTCCTTTCTTATCTTCTCACTATCATGCTGCCACATGTTCATTCCTTACCTTTAGTTTCCATTAATCTATTGTCCCGCCCTCCCCCCACCCTCCCCTTTAGTTACAACATAAACTCCTTGGGGGCAGAGAATGTCTAAATTACTTGATTGTATGTGTATCCCAACATTTAAGAAAGCTCTTAAAATATATTCCTTCTCTCTGTTCTCTGTATTCTAAAGAGTGTGTCCCTCATGCCAGGACTATACTTTTTCTGTATCTTTTCCTGTTGAAAAAGTTCTTTTTTCAAGGCCTCACCAAGGTTAGTTTCAATATATTCAATAAAGCCTTCCCTAATCTGTCCCCTTCCTGTGCTGAGCCTATCCTCCACCCCTTCAGTTGAAAGTGATCTCACCCTCCTCCTAATGTCATTTTTTAATGTAACAATAAATTTTCATTTCAGGAAAGCCTGTATGATAAATAATACATGTTTTGTTGAGAATTGTCCATCTTTTCTTTGCTTCCTTGTAAGTTTTCTTTTGTTCTCTGCTGTGCCCTTTTTTTACTTTGTTCTTTTTTTCCTCTCCCCCTCTTCCCCATAAGGCTACAATAAAGTTTAGATATGTTTCTCTATAGCTACAGATATATACATATACATATATAGATAAATACATTCTGAAACAGTCTCCTAATCTTTGTTTTTATGTTTGTGCATCTCTTGTTTCCTATCCCTCCCACCTCTTCTACTTTAGTTCTACCTACTACCTTGCCATCCTATTACTTACTTAACCCCTTCAAGGATCCCTCCCCTATCCTTCCATTCCCATAAATCTAAATGCCCTTCTATATCCCCCCCCACTTTAAATTATTCCCTCACCCTTCCCTCTAAAGATCCCTCCCTTGTCCTCCCCCCCCCCCCCATGTCATTTACATGCCATAGTACCCTGTTAGGGTACTAATTCCTTGAAAGCAGGGACTATACCATCTTCATCGTTTGCTTAACATGATTCCTTGTACATAGTAAGTGCTTAATAAATGTTTATTAAATTGAATACTACATTTTCTTTTTATCCACTAACAGCCGCAAGATGAAATGCTTCATTTTTCTTTAATACTTGGAATATTCTATGTGATACTGGGTATATTTAAATCTCATTTTATAAACAATTTTTAATAATTTAGTTTGCAGATGTCTAATGCTTTAGCTGTGTTTGTTCTCTCATATTTCTAAGTCGATTTCGCTTCCAGTTTAAATAACTTTTGTGCTTCAAAATTATTTGGTTTCATTTCACTGAGTGTTAATGCTTTTATTTTCACATCATTAATCTTTTATTCTGATATACAGCCATATTGCTTGAAAGCATGAAAGAGTTCTTGAATTCTGTGTTGGCATTTTGGAAAGGCATAAAGGAAATTCAGCTGTGTAGGACAGGAGTTGTTTTTATGACTTCTTTTCCTCCCCCCAAAATAAGTAGCTGCCTAACTACAGATATTCTGTCCTGCCCTCCTCCAACCAAATACCACCATTCTATCAGAGACTATATTACTGTTTTCAAGAGTCAGTTGAGGCAGAATAGATAAATTGGGAGCATTTAAAAAATTTAAATTCTTAAGTGAAGGGAAAGAAGACCCTGAGAAAAGGACAAATTAGGGATATTGACCCTGGGAGTATATTCAGAGAGCAGGTCAGTCAGCCTGCCAATGGCAAAATTGTAGGCCAAGCCAAGATTGGCCCAATCTAACAGGTTCGGCTACTTTTTTTTTTCTTTAATTTAAATTCAACAGACACTCAAGAACCAAAAAATCCAATTAAAAACTACATTAATAATTAATCGATAAAAAGCACAAAGTCCAAGAATAAAATGGATACAAAATACAATCCTCATTCTGTAGTCACCAGATCAAAAATTCAAGGAATTAAGTGATCTAAAGGCAGTTAGATCTTAGAAAAAGAGATCTGATTGGCAAGCTGGTTGCATTACCCAGTTAGTAAACATTTGTTAAGTGTCTACAATGCGCCAAGGACTGTGAAAAGCACTGGAGATAGAGAAAAAGGCAGGGAGCTAATAGTCTAAAGGAAGTGACAGCATGAAAGTAACTATGTACAAATAAGCAATATACAGGATAAACTGGAAATAATCAACATAGGGAAAGTACTAGCATCAAAAGCAGTTTGGAAAAGGGTTTTTATAGAAGGTAGGATTTTAACTGCAACTAGAAGGAAGCCAAGGAATTTCCATAAACACTTAGTGATTTCTACACAACTTTTTAGGTCAATAAGTTGAAGAGTAAGTCCTGACTTATACCAATAAAAAACACAGGTCTGGTTAAAAAACAAAAAAAGATCTCTGACTACCTTTCCCTTATTTCACCCAAAGTATTCCATTTATACAAGATATCCCTTCCACATCACGGAGGTTAGGGGCCCAATGACCCCACAATATGGAAAAACCGCACAAAATTTTTGACCCTCCCTTCATACCAGAGAAGAAATCTGATTTTTTTTTCTTTTATGGCATATTTACAGTACCTTATTGTATAATTTTGGATGATATTATACAATATTATACATATATTTATTTTATGCATTCCTGAGTTTCTAAACATTTTCTTTGTCATCTGCTGACCTTTGTGCATCATCTGGGGCTTCTGCAAAATCCCCCCTCCCCGAAAAAAATTCTCATTTCTTATGCCGACCCATGATATATCAAAATGGGGAAAGTTGTAATAACTATAGTTCAAACTACCAGGTTTGCAGAGTACCACAAAAGTTGAAATAGCCCAAGGAGCCATTTCTAAATCCTACTACCTCTCATCCTCTGGTAACAAAACTTCTTCATTTGTTTCCCCTCATTGAACTTTAAGTCTCGAAACAATTTCAAAACAACTATAAACCTTGGCTGGACATGCTTAATACCATTTTAAACATCATAAAACTATATCAGCAATTATTTAAAAAGAGTAAAGTCTGTGTGTAGTGGCACATATTTGTAGTCCCTGTCTCTGGGGGCAGAGAGGAGGGATTTTTGGGGAGGATGAGACTGGTAGAACAGAAGTTTGGGAGTGCCAAGTTGAAGTAGACTAAACATTTTGGTCTACACTATCTGGTATCAATATGATAAGCCTTTAAGTGTGAGGGGCCATGAGACTTGAACTACAATAACACAGGAAATGAACCATCTCAAATCTCAGAAGAAGATCAGTAATGTAATTAGGGCCATGAGAGGCCAGCCACTACACTTCTAGCCCGAGCAAGATAGGGAGACATGGTCTATAAATGAATGAATGAATGAACTTAAAGTTAAAAATATTGAACAAGTGATATTAAGGGTAGTTCACACAAATCTAGAACAAAACAGTGTTGGCCAGAAGCAGAATGAGGAACACAAGCTCCACCAAATGAATATTGTGTTTAACACAGTCATTGGACCATGCTATAGGTCTGGATCATCTGAAGTAAAATAGATGAGAAAGCACAGGCCTCTCATACCAGACAATTATCCATTAGGTGGGCCCAAGGTCACCAATGAAAAATTTTCCTATTCATCTAAGGGCTTAAAATTCATTTCAAATATACAAAAAAATTTCTTTCTCTCTCTCTGAAATAAACTCTAAGTAATCAATATAATTCTACCTCACACATTAAAAAGTAAAGCACCTCCAACTAATTCCAACCCCTTTTCCCCTGAGTAATCTTGCTGGGAAGAAGCTGTCTGAGCACCTGGACAAATCACAATCTCTCTTAGCCTTGATTTTCTCAGCTTTAAAATTGGAATAATAAAAGCACCTTCCTCACAAGTTTATTGTGAGAATCAAATGAGATAACATATATAAAGTGCTTTTGTAGGCCTTAAAGTTCTCTACATGGGCTTTTATTGGTATTTACTATTTTTATTAGACAAAAACCTCAAGGCCTGTGTTGCCCTACACAGAAGATGGAACAGGAAAGGATCAAAGAAGTTCTTTTGGTTTTTTAGTCATTCCAGTCATGTCTGACCCTCTGTGACCTCATTTGGAGTTTTCTTGACAAAGATACTGGAGTAGTTTGCCATTTAATTCTCCATTTTATTTTACAGATGAGGAACTAAGGCAATCAGGGTTAAGGGACTTGACAAGGATCATACAGTTGGTAATTGTCTAGGTTGGATTTGAACTCAGTCTTCTTCACTCTAGGCCTAGAGTTCTATCCACTGTTCTGCCTAGCTGCCATGGAGAAGTTCTCTTTGTGCTATATCCAAAAATAGTCTTTCTTGGTTAGACAAGTTCTCTAAAAGAATAGATCAAATTAATGCTTAGATTGTAGATCCCTCTCCCTGGAAAACTACTGATTTGATGAGCATGGCCCCTGGAAACAGAATATCTAATGCTGTTGAAAGAGGAAAGATGAAAAAGCTTTTGTTTTAAGAGTGCATCCTAGTGTCCCATAATAACAGATTCCTGGGCACAGTGTTGAAGATAGAAAGTCCAGTCATTATGGTGACCAAGAGCCCCATCTCAGAACCATTTTGCATTAAAATAGGTATCCTTATGAGATAAGACAGGGTCACAGGGGAAAAGGATATGTCCTGTAATGGCCTTGATAGTGGATGCCACGGTAATAACATGAGCTGTATTGTTATATCATATCCCGAATAGTTATTAACTAGAGTGAAGATAAACTTCTTATCCTCTGATGGTGGAAAAAGGACCAATAAACTCAATTTACTAATCAGAGGTGGGTTAAGAACCATGTGACATAATACCATGCTGAGACTTCAAAGTTGATGTTCTTACTGGCATGAAGAGCATCCCTGGGCAAAGGGGGCAGCATCATTTGTGGTTAAGAAGATTGATTGGTCCTACATAAATCACTATTTCTATGTCCTAAATGATGACTGCACAGTTTCCAGTCCCTGCTCTACTTATGAAGGAATCAATCTTCTTAGTCAGTTTGAAAGTATACATATGATTGTCTCTTATGGCTATTAACATGCTCCACCAACGACTGGTTCTTGAGAAAAACATGTAAAGCCAAGCATGAGCAGCTTTCCAGAGGACTGCTGCTGTGAACATCTTCAAGGTTCTGATTACATAGAACAGTGAATGAATTCTTTATTTATTTAGTAATAAACTAAGATAAACATCGACAGAAACTAAAGTACAGCATTCACAATGTTATAGCATAACAAATTATCACAAAAGTGGCCACATAGTTTTCACCAAAGTGGTCACATAGTTTTAAACAAAAGATATCATTTAGTAAGTCCTTAACTCAATCATCCTTAAGGAGCAGGCGTCCTTAAGGGACATAAAATACAAAGGTCAAAGTTCTCCACCCCTAGGTCACAGTAAATCTTCTCAATCAATACACAGTATCCAAGTAAAGTCTTCTTTCAGCTTGACTCAAGACTGGCTCTTAGCTTTCATGGTTCTTCTTCCATGTTCCCTGTTCCTTCCCAAATCTACCGAACTATAACTTGGATTCAAAGGTAGGCATCTCTCAGCTCCTTGTCTAGCTCTCGTCCAGCTCCTCGTCTGGTTCTAGTTCCATATTGAAGCTCATGGTGTCCAGTCTACCTCAAGTCCTTCACAGTTCCTGTTTCTAGGAAGACAAAACTTAAAAGAGCCACAGTAACACTCATACACATTGCTGGCACCATCATCAATTCACTATCTGTCTGTGAAATCAACACAGACCCACCAACAAGGTCTGAGAACTCAACACAAATCTCAGTATAGTCCCAGGACCTCTGAAATCCTCCTCCAGGACTTTTGTAAACAGACAACAAGAAAATCATCTTTCAGGGCTTCCAGTAAGGTCCCAGGGCTTCTGTACAATAGCAATGTCCTCTATCAGCAGACAAATTTGACAAAGTAACATCGAAACAGACAGACAAAATACCACTGCCACAGCCATGCTTCCTCCCACTTCTGCTCTCTCCCAGCCTGGGCTTATCCTTATATATGGTCATTAAGCTTCTCTCTGTTCTGTCCCTTCCTATTGCATTAGCAAGAGCAGTTGACAAGTTCTGTTTCTTAACAAAAGACTTGATATAACATGGACAAGCCTTAAAAGAAACTGGAACTGAAACAAGGTGCTAAATAATTTAATAGCTGAAACAAGGTGATAACTACTTCTTTGCTTGCAATTACAGCAAAATTCTTTCACTGATCATTAACCCAAAGTAAGAGCATTGAATTGTCTAATTCTTTTCTGTCTAGGATCTTTGTCAAGTCTATAGTCACCCCTGAGGAATCATCATAAGTAAAATTATCTTCTCTATCCCTCAAGCTTTCTCATGGAGTGATATAGTTCTCAGATTAACACATTGGTAAGACTCACTGGGTTCCCCATCCTTTAGGTTTAGGACTTCACCTAGTTTATAGGTTAGTAGCTACTTAAGTCATATTGTATATATCTTTCTAGTAACATGCATAATTAAAGCAAAACAACATTTTCAAGATAAAAGTCATCATACTCAGGGCCCCAGTGAATTAGAAGAGGGGATAAAATATTACATTTAGGACTAGAGGTATCAGACTCCTGCAATCTTTGACCTTGTCATTACTTGTACACAAAAGACACCTGATGGGCAGTGAGGTGGCTCAGTGAATGGAGCACCAACCCTGGAGTCAGGAGTATCTGAGCTCAAATCTGGCCTTGGACACATGACATACTCACTGCAATTGCCTTGCAGAAAAAAATTAAAGATACTTGAGAGGCCAGGAGAAGCACCATCTTGTATATACCATTTCTATTTTTCAACAGAAGTCTCCTGAGTCCTACCCATCTTGTTTCAGTCATTTTAAATGGATAATTCAAGACAAAGGGTCATAATGGGACCCTTTTTGATCTTTAGTTTAGGTAACATCAACAGCCAAATAATATGAAGCATCATTTCCAAAAAAAAAAAAAAAACGTATATTGAGTGTTGGCTTCTGGAAGTTTATGTATTTAGAAGACCAATGGTCATATAATTTGTTGCTGCCTTTGTTGTGCCTGCCAAAGGCTCAATAAGCTAGGCTTTATGAAAGGAGACTTCTAGGAGCTTCTATAAGGTCCCAACGGGAGGGACTGATGGACAGACTATTTTAGGTTTTTAAACATCATAGCTTCTTTTTGTCCCTACACAAAAGAGGGATATTCGTGAATAATTTAACAAATAGGAGCCATTAAAGCATGCAGGTGTAGAACATGAGTTCCCAAATACCAAAAGATTCCAGTACGTTTTGCTTCTTCGTCTGTAGCTCATTATAGACTGCATTTTTAATTATCTGGGTTCTCCCCCATCCAATGTGTCACTAAACCTGAAATGAGCAAGCTGAATTCTGAGTTTTCTCTAAGTTAATCACCTTATTATTATTATTTTTAAATTTTTTTGTTACATTTTAAGTTCTAAATTGTCTCTCTCCACACCCTGCACTAGAGAAGACCATCATTTCAGACACACACACACACACACACACACAACCACACTATGCATACTTCTATTTATCATTCTTTCTCTGGAGGTAGATAGAATCTTTCTTCATAGATCATTTGTAGTTTATTTGAATATTTATAATAATTAGAATAGCTTAGTTATTCACAGTTATTCTTTGAGCAATATTGCTGCTACTGTATTCAACATCTCTTGAATTTCACTCTTCATTATTTCATGCAAGTCTTTTCATGTTTTTTATTTCTAAATTCAGCTTGCTTATCATTCCTTAGAGCACAGTGGTATTCCATCACCATCATAGAAGACAACTTGTTTATCCATTCCTCAATTGATGAGCATCACCTTAACTTATAGTTCTTTGCCACAACAAACAGAGCTGCTATAAATATCTTAGAACATATAGGTTCTTTTCTTTTTTCCCCAATTACCCTGGGAAACAAACCTAATATTGGTATTACTGTGTCAAAAAGTACAAACAGTTTTATAACTCTTTGGGCAAAAATATAGATTGTTATTGACAAAGCCAAGCATTTTGGAGAGCAATCTATTAGCGTCCTGATTTTATCACATCGCCTCCAACATTTGTCATTTTTCCCTTCTGTCATTTTAGTCAATCTGATAGGTATGACATATTTCAAAACCACCTTAATTTGCATTTCTCTAATCAATAATGATTTAGACCATATTTCATATGACTATTTATAGATTTGATTTATTCATCTGAAAACTGTTCATATCCTTTGACCATTTATCAAATGGGGAATGACTCATATTCTTATAAATTTGACAAAATTCTCTATATATTTGAGATATGAAACTTTTATCCAAGAAACTGTCTATATGAACAACCATAAAATTAAAGGCTGCTGATATTATGAGCTCATTCATCCCAGTCAAATAGGCCCTGCATTACAGTAAAACAAACACTGCATTGTCAGTAAAATGGTGGACATTAATCCCCACAGGAAGTATGGACTTTCAGGTCTGTCTAGCAAAATTGATAATAAAGATTTTCTATAAATCTAAGAGACGGATGAAAGCAAACTGAACTTCTCACTGATATCAATAATCCCATACTACTCATCTGGGGCTTGGGATATCCAGTCAGGATCACATTAGAAATGGATTTGGTAATCAGCACAAAAATACTATTCAATTCCTGATAGTCAACTATTAACATCCAGGTCCATTCTGCCTTCTTCATTGACCACACAAAGATATCCTACACACACACACACACACACACACACACACACACACACACACACACATGCGCGCGCGCATGCACGCAGAGACAGAGCCAGTCTCCATCATCTTTACTAGGGAAAAAATATATTTCATTGCATCTTCCTCTACCCACCTTCAATAATGTTTAATGCTAGTGGCACATGATAATATAGGATACTACCTACAATAACTACCATAGAAGCTATTCTAAATGATTAAACAAGTTTATAGTGATTCCCAAGAACTTATAATATGCATTCTCTTATTATACTGCCACTAATAAGTCACTGTGAATGAGAATCAAATACCTCTGCATGAATAAAGATACCAATTTCCTCAGTGGTTTGAACTCCAAAATCTCCAGTAGAAAGTGGGATATTCGTCTGAAGTTCTTGTTGGTCCCATGATACAATTATAAACTGGTCGCCTGTATCTATCAGTCTCTTATATGTGAAACACTACTTCACTTTCCAAGACTCTACAAAATGTCCCTTTACTATCACCACCACACAAAATCCCACAGTTAAGAATACAAGATTGGGGAACTTGGGCCCTTACCCTAGGTGTACTCATTTCAACAATTCCTCAAATCTTATGTTCAACAGTTCTTCATATCACTTGTGTGACTGTGAAAAATTAGCAGGGTAAGAGATTTCAGGGATATTTTAATTTTGTTGGGGCAGAAAGATCCTAACAACCCTGGATTCAGATGTCCTGATTGCATTTTAGTAATACTACCATTACTCATGACACCTCCTCATTACTCACTTAACCTCCTACATATTTCAAAGGACATATTCAAAGTTTCTTAGAAGAGAGTATATCTTTGCCCTCTGTCAATGTCACATGGATATAGGCATAGTTCCTTCTCCTACCATTCTCAGAACACCTAATTATGTGGAAATTCCCTGCTTTCTTAAACAGCTGTTTGAACTTTTCCAGTTTTCCACTCAAACTTGATCAAATGATCTGCCCAGGTTTGATGTTATGGGAAAACTTGATGCCATTGAGGGGGCCATCCTCTGAAAAGACATGATGTATTATCCAAAAGGAGCTGATCACAAGGATGAGAAAGGGGAGTACATGGAGAGGGCGTATAAATTAAATTCAACAAAGTCAGCTGTATAAAAAATTTCACCATGTTCTTCACTGTCCTACATTAAATATCTGGCTGTGGAGGGAATTCATCCTTATGGGGCCAAGTGAACAAAATTCACCACTTTATCCAAATACAAAGGGATAAAAGGTAATCACCATCTGGGGCCTCCAATTGATTGAGTTGATTTTTCACAAACAAAACATTTTTTAAGTTCTCCCTGTGGATGCAAATGTTCTAAATCATCCCCCATTAGACCGCAGCCTAATTAGCCACAGTTCTAAGTTTTCTTTGACTTGTTGAAATTTCTCTTTTAACTTCTCTAGTTTCTTAATGTTAAAATCTTGCCCACTTCTTACTCTGTCATACTATAAAATGCTATTTGCAATATACTATGAGGGTGGGTGGGGTATAATAGAGTAACCTTGATGATCTTTTACCACCTTCTATTATTCCAAATAATGATTACCACCATGATTATCCTATTTTATGCTCCTCGATTCAATAGTATTCTTCAAAGAAACCTTTGAGTCATAAAGCACTTTTTAACTTTTTTATTAGTTCACACCTCCATTAACAATGACCTTTTCACCTGGGCAATAAATGAATTCACTAGTACATTTTGTGGCTTTAGAAAATATTAAGATAAATAAATGACATTTACATTTTTCTCTAATTGTTTAAAATTTACGGACAATTCATATTCTTTTTACTTGCTTTGACAATATGTTCTTTTTCCTATAGATGTTAGCAGGAGCCAAAAAGTGCTTCCAGTTTCCTCTAATATATCCTATCAATCCCACTGAAACAAAAGGAAACTTCTCGGTATTCTAAATGAAAGTTCTTTATATATTCTCCTCAAAACTTTTGCATTGTGGGGAAAAGCAAAGCAAGTATGTTTCTATCCAGCTCATAATCCAAGACATCCTTTCTTCTCTCAATGTATTTCTCCTATTTAACATATATGAATTTAATCATGAAGAGAAAGGGGGAGAAAAAAAGAAAGAAAACAACAATAATAAAACCTCTTTACACAGTGCCAAATACCATGGGCTATGCTCAAATTTGTTTTAGTCCAGTAGGTTTAACATTTTGTGTGTATTTATTTATGAATCAGACCCTCATGAACCATAAAATCCAATCACAATGACTTTAACAAACATTAAAAACCCAATTTAAGAAAGTTAATAGTATATAACATGCATCTCCACTACTGCACTCACCATATCCAAAACTGAAGGTAGAGGACTGCAGGCCATTGAAGATCAGGAAAAGAGGAAAAGGTTTCTATACACTTCTTCCTTCCACCTTTTCCCCCAGATAATCCTTTTATAGTTTAAGGTGCCAGATGTGTAAAGTGGCAGGTGGAACTGAGCCAACGGTTAGGAACCTCAACAGGTGCGATAGCTTTGGAAGCCCTTCTAAGCTCTTATATCAATAGGCATCTTCTTTTTAAATGTCAATATCTCTCAGCAGCTGTCCTCTGAACAACTATGGGGATAGGATTTGCTTGGTGGTGACAGATGGAAAGTAGTTAATTTGAGGTGGAAAGACTGCAGGGCTATAGTAAAGTGTTTAGGGCAACTTACAAGTACTAAGTCTTATTATTCTTGGGGATAAAGGCATGAGAAATTAAGAAGAAAAAGGTGAAGGATGGTGGAATGGTGCTAAAAACAAACAAAC
>NW_027187358.1:15992828-16054684 GCF_028583685.1 Petaurus breviceps papuanus
TATTACAGTTCAACTACATTATAAGTCATCTATCTCTCTGAATGAATATGTAACTCAAACTAGCATTTACAAGGTTTCTACAGGCAAATGCATTCCAAATCACTCACATCTGGAACTGATTTTGGAACACATCCTATTTCAAATTCATTCAGTATGTATTAAATGGCTACTGTGTGCAAGATGTAATAACTGAGGGGCGGCTAGGTGGCACAGTGAATAGAGCAGTGGCCCCGGAGTCAGGAGGACCCGAGTTCAAATATGGCCTCAGACACTTATCACTTACTAGCTGTGAGACCTCAGATAAATCACTTAACCCCAATTGCCCTGCCTTCGCCCCCCCCCCCAAGAAAAAAAAAAGATGTAATACCTGGTTTATAATGACAAAAAAATGACAACCTTCCTAACTTCAAGGAGTTTACAGTCTTCCAAAATGAAGATTCTTAAGTCTTTTGTGGGCTATTGAAAACTTTGATAGTCTGGTGAGGACAGTGGACCAAATGTAAGGGAAAATATTTGAATAAAAAATACATAGGATTATAAAGGAATTGTTTCTGTTGTTGAAATATGAAATATAGGTATAAAATATTTTTTTAAATATTCAAGAATCATAAAGAAATGTAACAGAAGGTGGCTTAGCTATGCCAGGTCTTAAATTGTATTATAAAGCAACAATCATCAAAACTACTTAATACTGGCTAAGAAATGGAGTGATGGATTAGTGGAATAGGATAGGTATACAAGACACAATAGTCAATGACTATAGTAATCTGCTGCTTGATAAAACCAAAGATTCCAGCTTCTGTGATAGGAACTCATTATTCAGCAAAAATTGCTAGGAAAACTGGAAATAGCATGTCAGAAACTAGGCATGGATAGACATCTTATACCCTCTGCTAAGGTAAAGTCAAAATGGGTACGTGATTTATATATAAAGACTGATATTATAACCAAACTAGGAGAGCAAGGAATAGTTTACCTTTCAGATCTATAGAAAAGGGAAGAATCAATGACCAAACAAGAGATAGAGAACATTATGAAATTCAAAACGGATGATTTTGATTATGTTAAATTGAAAAGTTTTTGCACAAACAAAGCCAACACACTTAGAAGGGAAGCAGAAAGCTGGAAAACAATTTTTACTGGAAGTGTCTTTGAAAAAGGCCTCATTTCTAAAATATATAGATAACTAAGTAAAATTTTTAAGAATACAAGTCATTCCCCAATTGATAAATGGTCAAAGGATATGAACAGGCAGTTTTCAGATGAAGAATTTAAAGCTACCTATAGTCATATGAAAAAATGCTCTAACACACTATTAATTAGAGAAATGCAAATCAAAGTAACTCTGATGTAGCAACCATATCATACCTATCAGACTGACTAATATGACAAGACAGGAAAATGATAAATGTTGAAGAAGATGTGGGAAAAGTGATACACTAATGCATTGTTGGTGGGGTTGTGAACTGATCCAAACATTCTGGAGAGCAATTTGGAACTATGCCCAAAGGGTTATAAAACTGTCCAAATCCTTTGACCCAGCAATGCCACTTTTAGGTCTGTATATCAAAGAGATTATAAAAAAGGGAAAAGGACCCACATGCACAAAAATATTTATATCAGCTCTTTTTGTGGTGGTAAAGAATTGGAAATTAAAGGGGTGTACATCAATTGGGAATGGCTGAACAAGCTGTGATATTTGAATATAATGCAATACTATTGTGCTGTAAGAAATGATGAGCAGGCAGATTTCAGAAAAATTTGGAAAGACTTAGATGAACTGATGCTGAGTGGAATGAGCAGAACCAGGGGAACATTGTACACAGTAACATTGTGTAATGACTGACTTTAATAGATTTAGCTCTTCTCAGCAATGCAAGGATCTAAGACAATTCCAAGACTCATGTTGGAAAATGCTGTTCACATCCAGAGAAAGAACTTTGGAGTGTGAATACAGATGGAAGCATACTATTTGCTCTCCTTTTCTTTTGTTGTTTTGTTTTGTTTCTTCTTTCTTGTGATCATTCCCATTAGTTCTGATCCTCTTTACATCATGACTAATGTGAACATATATTTTATATGAATATATAAGTAGAGATTATATCAGATTGCATGATATCTTGAGGAGAGGGGAGGAAAAGGAGAGGGAGAAAATTGAAAGCTCAAAATCACATGGAAATGAATGTTGAAAACTAAAAAAAATAATTAATTATTAATAAAAACAAGCAAAAATTAAAAAATAATAAAACTTCAAGAATCTTCAGTTCAGAGAACCAATTCTAGGGAGATATAACTTGAACACAAACAAATGAGATATTTAATAGGGAGCAGTGGAAACAAAGAGGGACTCAAAGTGCTCTAGAGGAAATTTTCAGGTGGGGAATCAGGGCAGGTTTCTTGATCTTTGAAATAAATCAGAATTTTAACAGTCAGAGATGAGGAGAGAGAATATCCCTGGCAAACCATAATCAAAATGACAAATTCACTAATCCTGGATGGGATGAGTCAATCTATTCCTCTAATGTTCAACATGAAAATTTCCAAAACAAAATACTCCTCCCTAGGCACCACTATTTACATGTGCTCTCTCCCCCAATATATTGTAAGCTCCTGAGGGCAATGACTGTCTTGGATTTTATATTTGCACATATTGGCTGAGTACAATGTTTGGCACACACCGACCTGTTAACAAACCTTTCCTTAGACATTCATTCACTGGGCTTGGGGAAAGCATTCTATATAAATGCAAGGGGATAAGAAAGGGTAGGTTATTTTTCAAGAACTGTTAGTAGACAAATTTGGCTGGGTCAAAGTAAGGGGGGGGGTTGGCTGAGAAGAAGAAACAAAGAAAGGAAAGAAGGAAGGAAGAAGAAAGAAGGAAAGAAAGGAAGGAAGGAAGGAAGGAAGGAAGGAAGGAAGGAAGGAAGGAAGGAAGGAAGGAAGGAAGGAAGGAACGAAGGAAGGAAGGAAGAATGGAAGGAAGAATGGAAGGAAGGAAGGAGGAAGGAAGGAAAGAAAGAAAGGAGGAAAGAAAGAAAGGAGGAAAGAAAGAAAGAAAGAAAGAAAGAAAGAAAGAAAGAAAGAAAGAAAGAAAGAAAGAAAGAAAGAAAGAAAGATGGAGAGAGAAAGGGAGGGAGGGAGGAAGGAAGTGAGAGAAGGAGTGAAGAAGAGAGAGAGGAAGGGAGGAAGAGAGAGAGGGAGGGAAGGAAGGGATAAAGGAAAGAAGGGAGAGAGGAAGAAAGGAGAAGTAAGGAAAGTAAGGAGAGAGAATGGGAAAGAGAAGGGGAGAGACAGACAGAGACAGAGAGACAGAGACAGAGAGAGAGACAGAGAGAGAGAGACTGACTCAGTATTAGTGAAAAGAGTGTTTTGTTGTATCTGCTATAGGCTATAGGAACCATTTAAGGTTTTTGAGCAGGGGAGTGACATGGCCACATCTGAGCATAAGGGGTGTTATTTTGATAGCCAAGTAAGACAGAGATGGGAAAGTGTCAAGCTAGGGACAACAGCTAGAATGCTAACTGTCAGAGAAGAGATGCAAAGATACATGAGAGTTTTTGTAAAGGTGAGATCCATAGGACTTGGCAAATGAATGCAGGGTGATGGAGTTAAGAGTAAGGTGTTGAGTCTATGCAACTAGGTGTTTAAGCTCTGAACTCCTTAAGAGAAAAGATTGTAATTCACCTTTCTTTGTGTGCCCAGCTCTTAGCCTAATGCGTGGGACATAGTAGGCAATTAATAAATGTTTGTTGACTGACTGGTGCTATCAATAGAAATAGGTAAGTTAGGAAGAAAGGTTCATGAGGAAGATTATGAATTCAATTTGGGGCATATTGAGCTTGAATTTTCAGTTGGGCATCCATGTGGAATTGTTCAGAAGGCAATTATAAATGTAACACTTAATTATAGAAAAGACTAGGGCTGTATAAATAGATTGGAATCAATTTCCATAGAAGGGATAATTCGACTCCTATCAGTAGATGAGATCACTGAGGAAAAATTGTAGGGGGACAAGAGAGTAGTACTGAGGATAGATTCTTTGGAGATACTCACACTTAAGGGGAAAGATGAGGATAATGAACCAGTGAAGGGAACAATCAAGAATTCAGGACAAGTAGAATCCAAGGAAGGAGAGAATACAAAAATTTCCTTCCTTGAGAGACTCTTCAACATTGTTATATATTGCAAAAATATCATGGAAGATAAACACTGGAAATGTCATCATGTCTAGCAATTAATGAGTCACTGGAGGTTATGGAGATAACAAAATATGTTCTCATAGACAAGACAGAGATTCAAAATCAGATTTTGAGAGATTAAGGAGAGAAGGAATTGTGAGGAAGTGGAGATAATAGTTTGGCAATCTTTTAGGAGTTTAATGGTGGGAGAATAAAGTATGCTGTAGTTGGAGGTAGATGGCAGGGCCAAGGGAGGGTTTTTGTTTGTTTTTGTTTTCTTTTGCTTTTGGATGTAAACCAGTAAAAAGAGACAAAGACAGAGATGCTCAATATAGTAACATGTGAATGAGATCCATAACTCAATGGTAAAAGTGGAGGGATTATCCTTAGCAAAGAGAATGATCCATCTTAACCTCTGAAATAAGAGTAAAAATCCAAAATAAAACAAAAAAAACCCACTACCAACAACAAAAAAGCCCTGCAAAATAGGTTGTAGAGGAGAAAGTTGATTGAGTTTAAGACAGATGATTTCATATTTTAAGCAAAAGAAGAAGCCAGGCCAACATTTTTAAAACCTCTGATTTGATTGTCAACTGTTCTGCATTTTTTCTGAATGTTGTCTGGGGCATTGAGAAATTAATTGACTTGTCCATGCTCATACAGCCTGTTTGTGTCAGAAGTGAGACTTGAACTCATATCTTCCTGCCTCCAAGGGCAATACTCTATCCGTTCTGAAATGCTGGCTCAATGCACAGCAGCTATTGAAAAAGAAAGACTAGAGTTCATAGATCAAAGAGCAATTAAGCCAGCATGCAGGGAATATTATAAGGAGTCAGAGATAGCCAGGCTTGTAGAAAAAGCTTGACTGACTTGATGATGAAAAACTATAATGAACCCAGTCATCATGATTTCATGTCACCCTCCAGCAATATTCAGTGGCTGAAGAGTAGGACCAGAGTAGGTAGATGCTGCTGATAACTCTGAATTGAGAATTAACAGAGCATGAATAACAGAAGGACAAGGGGTCAGGAGCTGAGGACAATGCCTTGTTAAACTGGTTAACTGTAGGATCAAGATTGTAAAGGGAAGCAAATGAAGCTACAGAAAGGTTAATGGATTGGAAGGACAATTATGAGCTTTACAAGATCCTCCAAGGCACAAGTCAGCTGTATTAACCTCTTCTTGGTATATTGTAAAGAATACTTAACCAAGTCTAAAAATAGTATTTCTAGTCTTGATTCCATCAATTAGTAGTTGCAGGAGTATGGGTAAGTAACTTAACCTCTCTTGGCTTCAGTTTATTCATCTACACTAAGGAGAAAGTCAGTCCCTTCTAGGTTTACCAATCTACTACAAGATTCTGTATCTCAAATTTATGATAATAAGTGCTGGTTTTAATTCTGTCCACACAGTCCAAAATGAAAGGATATTTTGTAATTATTTAGTTTATTAGATCAGCATAGACTCATAAAATGTTTCAAATAACAAATATTTCCATTTCTTAGCTTTTTTGGGTGATGTTAAAGTCAAATCAAATCAACAAATGTCTTAAAATGACTATAGCAAATCCTTGTCCTCAAAGAGCTTCTAATTTAGTTGGGAAGAAAAGGTAAATGCTCATGAAAGTACAACAAAACCCATTTAAATCAACTCTTTTAAACAAATCAAAAAGATACAAATGGTAGATGACAAGTTGCTTCATAAATAGTTTATAAATAGAAAAGAAATCCAGGGGCTGAAAACACTTCAGGCTGCCTTGGTTAGGATTAGGTTTTGTATATGAAGAAGGACTTGACCTAGACCTGGAAAAACAGGTAGTTTTTTTATAAATGCAAAGAGAAGAGGGAGGATGTTGCAGACCAGGTGTGATTAGGCTATAAAGGTAAAAAAGAACAAAATAAATGCAGAGTGGAGACTAGCTGGGAACAAAAGCACATACAGAGAAGAGACAAACGAAAATTAAGAAGTAAATAGGAGGTAAATTCTATAAAGTTATCAATGAGCTTACTGAAACTAATGTGGTTGGTTGATTGTTGTCCATTCTTGAAGACATCCCTATGCTAGAGTCATTTCGATGTGTCTGACTGTGGTTGATCAGACCAATAGAATGTTAGAATGCTCTAACACAGGTCAAGCACAAATAGTCCATGTGAACATTTGGGCTGCATACTATAAATTTGCACATCCTGCATTTCCTTTGAGCTGCTTCAATTCCGCTTAACTCATAGAGTACAGCACTTTCTTTGATGTGGGCATGCCATGCTATATGGCCCTGTGCCAGTATCTCCCATGTCACACAATAAATTCCAAAGTTAAGAGAGACCTTGCGAATGTCTTTGTGTCACTTCTCCTGACTACCACGCGAACACTTGCACTGTGTGAGTTCTCCATAAAATAGTGGCAAGTGTACATTTTGTATTTGGACAACATGGCCAGCTGATTGGAGTTGTGCTCTCTGAAGCAGAGTTTGAACTTTTGGTTGTTTAGTTTGAGTAAGGATCTCAGTGTCTGGTACCTCATCCTGCGAAGTGATCTTCAGAATCCTCCTAAAACAATTGAAATTGAGGGGCAGAGCCAAGATGGCAGAGTAAAAGCAGGAATTTCCTTGAGCTCATTCCCCATTTACCTCCAACACCTGTAAAAAATGACTAAACAAATTTTAGAGCTACAGAACCTACAAAATGACAGAATGAAACAAATTGCCTGCTGAAGGCAACCTGGCAGGCAGACAGGAAGGGTGGATCACATCAGGCTAGAAGCTGAGTGCAATCTTGCAAGGACCACACTGCACACACCTGCAGCAAAGATCACGGCAATGCAGACCTCAGGGGACTGAATCACTGGCAGCTATAGCAGTTTCCAGACTTCTCAACCCACAAATGCCAAAGATAAAGTAAAAGGTTGGTGGGGAAACTCTGTTGGATCTGGGTGAGAGAAGAGCAGGGTCAGCCCTTGCTCCCTGAGGTGGAGGCTGCCTCAGCAGAAGCAAAAGCTGCTTCTGGGTCACCAAGCACAAAGATGGTGGGAGGACCAAGCAACTGATCAGAAGGAGACTGTAGGAGGTGCTGAGTCAGGATTCTTTTGTTGTGCCTGCTTGCATCTGAGTCAAAGTCTTGGGTGGTGGCCTTGGGGTGAAGAGGAGTGCTGGCATGGCAGAGCTTGTGGCAGCTGTGGAGAGGAAATCTGACTCAGTTCTGAGGCAGGTGCCTAGAAGTAGCTCTGACAAGAGCTGTGAAAAATCCCAGAAATTTGGGACACAGCGCTCTCCACTCCAAAAGCAGAGGCAAAGAACTTAAAAGCCAAGTAACTGACTGGGAAAATGATCAAACAGAGGAAAAGAAATCAGACTATAGAATCATTCTTTGTTGACAAAGATCAAAACATACAACCAGAAGAAGACAATGAAAGCAAAACTCCTGCATCAAAAGCCTCCAAGAAAATTTTCAATTGGTCGCAGGTCAGGGAGCAGCTCAAAAAGGATTTTGAAAATCAAGTAAGAGAAGTAGAGGAAAAATCAGGAAGAGAAATGAGAGTGATTTAAGAAAATCCTGAAAAAAATGAGTCAACAGCTTGCTAAAGGAGACCCCCCAAAATATTGAAGAAAAGAACACCTTAAAAATAGAGTAACTCAAACGGCAAAAGAGGTCCAAAAAGCCAATAAGGAAAAAATGCCTTAAAAAGCAGATTAGGCCAGTTGGAAAAAGAAGTTCAAAATCTCACTGAAGAAAATAATTCCTTCAAAGTTAGAATAAAGAAAATGCAAGCTAATGACTTTATGAGAACTCAAGATATTATAAAACAAATTCAAAAGACTGAAAAAAAAATAGAAGATAATGTGAAATATCTCATTGGAAAAACCACTGACCTGGAAAATAGATCCAGGAGAGATAATTTAAATTTATTGGACTATCTGAAAGCCATGATCAGAAAAAGAGCCTAGACATCATCTTTCAAGAAATTATGAAGGAAAACTTCCCAGATATTCTGAAACCAGAGGATAAAATAGAATTTGAAAGAATCCGTCAATCACTTCTTGAAAAAGATTCCAAAAAGAAATCTCCTAAGAATCGTGTAGCTAAATCCCAGAGTTCCTAGGTCAGGGGGAAAATATTAAAAGCAGTCAGGAAGAAACGATTTGAGTATTTTGGAAACACAATCAGGACAACATAAGATCTAGCAGCTTCTACATTAAGGGACTGAAGGGCTTGGAATATGATATTGCAGAGATCAGTGGAGCTAGGATTAAAACCAAGATCACCCAGAAAAAAATGGGTATAATACTTCAGGATAAAATATGAATATTCAATGAAATAAAGGACTTTGAAGCATTCTTGATGAAAAGACCAGAGCTGAACAGAAAATTTGACTTTCAAATACAAGAATCAAGAGGACCATGAGAAGCTAAATAGGAAAAAGAAACTATAAGGAACTCATTAACTTAGTAAAGTTGAACTGTTTCCTACATGGGAAGACAATATTTATAACCCATGAGACTTTTCTCAGTATTAGGATAGTTGAAGGATACACACACACACACACACACACACACACACACACACATATGTATAGATGGTATATGTGTATTTATTTGTGTGTGTGTATATGTGTATATAGAAATAGGGCATAGAGTGAGTTGAATATGAAGGGATAATACCAAAAAAATAAAATTAAGAGGTGAGAGAGGAATATATTGGGAGAAGGAGAAAGGGAGAAATAGAATAGGGTAAATGATGTCACATAAAAGAGGCAAGAGAAAGCTGTTACAATGAAGGGGAAAAGCAGGGAGGTGACAGGGAAAGAGTCAACCTTATTCTCATTGGACTTGGCTTAATGAGCAAATAACATGTATACTCACTTAGGTATCTTACCCTACAGGAAAGTGGGAAGGAAGGGGAAAATTGGAGGGGTGCTAGAAAGGAGGGGAGTTGGGGGAGGGAGTACTCAGAAGCAAACAATTTTCTTTCTTTTTTTTTTTTTTTTTGGAGGGGTGTGTTGGGGTTAAGTGACTTGCCCAAAGTCACATGGCTAGTAAGTGTTAAGTGTCTGAGGCTGCATTTGAACTCAGGTCCTTCTGACTCCAGGGTTGGTGCTCTATTCACTGTGCCACCTAGTTGCCCCAGAAGAAAACACTTTTGAAAAGGGACAGGAAAAAAGGAAAAAACAATAGAATAAATGGGACTGGGATAAGATGGAGGGAAATAAAGTTTGTCTTTCACAATATTGTTATGGGAATGGGAATCTAAGATCTTCCCTGCCCCTTTGATAGGCTTAAGTTACTCTGAGAACCTTCCTTTATTTGAAAATATACTCTGCTCCCTAATAGGCTGAATGTGGTCACATGGAACCTGTGGTGATAGGCTGTTTTTTCAGGAATGCCCGCACCTTGTTGCTTTGTGATTGGGCTGTAGGTCAAGAGGGTTGTGACATTCTCTGATCCAGGAGAAGGCAACATATACCCTGATGTGAGGTTTTGCACTGGGTCTCACTTTGACAAGAGTTGTGTGATTTGACCAGACAAGACTCTGGGCAGCCGTTGAGCACCCTGACTTTGAAAACCCAGATGTTGGTGCTTCCCTCTCTGATAACTGACTAGGTATGGATGTAATGGTCAGACAGCTGGAAGCTTGTCTGCAGATTTGTTTCTCTGTCTGCTTGTAACTTCTGCTTGTAAATTGTTTGAATTCTCTGAAGTTTGGGGTGCTGACCTTTTCCCCCTGAACTAGGTAAATGACATATGTTTGATTAAAGCAAGATTGTTAACCCATTTTGAGTTGCTTGCCTTTAGAAAAGCAGATTTAAGAGCCTGTGTAGGCAGCCATCCTGGGGATGCTAGGGTACTTGCTGCTACAAATATGACAACTATGGAAATGTTTTGCATAACTACACATGTATAACCTATATTGAATTGCTTGTCAACCCAGTGAGGTTGGGTGGGGAGTAAAGAAGGGAGAAAATCTGGAACTCAAAGTTTTTAAAAACAAATGTTAAAAAATTGCTTCTACATGCAACCAGGAAATAAGATATACAAGCAATGGGGTATAGAAATCCATCTTGTCCTACAAGAAAGTAAGGGGGAAGAAAGTAAGGGGGATAGGAGAGGACAATGGAGAGGGCAGACTGGGAGAAGGGGTAATCAGTATGTTTATCATCTTGGGGTGGGGGTAGAGGATAGATTGGGGAAAAATTGGAACTCATAATCTTGTGGAAATGAATGTTGAAAACTAAAAATAAATAAATTCTAGGGGGGAAGATAAAATAAAAGTCTGAGGGAAAATGGGAAAAAATAAAGTTGTATACTTTAAATTCTAAAAAAAAGTGGCAAAAAAAATCAAATGGAAGTGATTCAGTTTCCTGGCATGGAGCTTTTAGACTGTCCAGTTTTCACAGGCATACAACAATGAGGTCAACACAATGGTTCTGTAGACCTTCAGTTTTGTATTTGTTCTAATATCTCTTCTCTCCTATACTTTCCTTCAGAGCCTCCCAAACACAGAGCCAGCTCTGGTAATACATGCATAAACCGCATTATCAATGTACACCTCCCTAGAAAGTATACTACCAAGGTAAGCGAACTTCTCCACAACATTCAAAACTTCTCCAGTTGCTGTAACCAACTAAAACTAACAATCATTTCACAGAATCAAAATCAGAGAACAATAGATTCTCAGAACTAGAAAGAACCTCAGAATCCATCTAGTCTAAATCAAGGATTCATAGCAGACTGTGGCCACCTTTCTTCATTATTTCTGTCATGGATTTGAAGATGGAGTGGTCACTCATCACTATGATTCCAATAATTCCTTCTTTAGCAGTTAGTTCCTTATTGTTGGTCAGAATCAAGTGCTCTCTGTTATTCTTCCACCTTTTTTTTTCTTTTCATATGAAATTAGCATTAAAGTAAGCCAAGAATTTATTAGCTACCCTTCTTTTTTGCAAAGAAAGAACTCCAGCAGATATCTGGATAACTGAAGTGAAGCCCATATCATAACTACTTTTTGTCTCCCTGACAGAATAATTATCTGTTTCCCAAATCCATCCATTTCCTCATTCTACTCAGGTTATAGACATTATATTCACATGTCAATATTGCTTACATTTCTTCCTCCATTGCTTTTTACCTAAATTATTTTCACCATGTTGCTTCCTATGTCACATACAACTTCATGATAAACAATTCCACTTGTATTCTCCTCCCTTTCATCTATCCTGTTCCTTTTCACATATAGTGAAAGAGTCCTTTGTTGTCTGGGGATAAGTGGTACTGGAAAAAAAAATGCTTCTTAAAGTGATATCACTTTAAAAGGAGACAGTGAATATATAGTGAAGATAAGTTTTCATCGATATTTTATTTTGAAAGATCAAATTAAAATTATGAAAATAACAACAGAAATAGAGAAAATGATACAATATAAAGAACACTTAATGGGGTGGCTAGGTGGTACAGTGAATAGAATACTGGCCCTGGAGTCAGGAGGACCTGAGTTCAAATCCAACCTCAGACACCTAACACTTAGTGGCCATGTGACCTTGGCCAAGTCACTTAACCCCAATTGCCCTGCTCCCCCCCGCAAAAAAAAGAAAGAACACTAAACTTAGAGTCACAAGATATGAATTCAAATCCTGAATCTTTATTGTATGTGTAATCTTGAGCAAGTCACTAAATGACTCTGGGCCTTGGTTTCTTTATGTATAAAAGAAGTAGCTGAAGGTGATAATTTCAAAGTTCCCCTTAAGTTCTAGATCTGAGATTTAAGAGTTTCCCCAATATTCTTGAAGCAAAACTAAATGATAAAATCATAAAAAATATTTCATTTTACATGTGACTTTGAATCACAATCATGAAAAAATTTGTTGTTGGAGCAGCTAGGTGGTGCAGTGAATAGAGCACTGGCCCTGGATTCAGGAGGACCTAAGATCCAATCAGCCCTCAGACACTTGACACAATCACTAGTCGTGCAACTTTGGGCCAGTCACTTAACCCTAATTGCCTTCCAAAAAGCAAAAAAAGAAAAAAAGAAAAAGTTTATTGTTGCAAAAAAATACTTAAGAGCTTAATCAGTTTCCTCAAGAGCCTCTGCTGATCTTTTGTTATTTAGATTATTGATCATCTCACACCTATAGGAAATGTTGAGAGACTGACAAAGATTTCATTGGGAAAGATGGGGATAAATGATATAATAGGCTAATATCCTGGCACTGTATATTTAATATTTGAAAGAAATTAGATAGATCTGGTTGTTTCAAAAGTTAACAAAAGGGCCATTGCAAAGAAAAGAAAATCAACAAAATTAGAGCACTTGGCTAGTAAGACTTAGAGCCCATGCAGTCCCCCTCTTCACCCCTCCACATCGCTTACTTTCATGAGGAAGACATCTGTCCAACAATAGGTAGTGAGTCAGTAGGCCTTGAAACATCTGGTTTCAACAATATAGAAAAGTTTTTTTTTTTTTATGATCTTAGGTTACCAGTAAGCCTTGTCAATATGGACTGATTCCACCATGAAATTATATCAGTAGCCACAACTTGACTCAGTGCCCAGGATAAATCAAGTTGGGAGACAACTTCTTTGTCCATTACATGCAGTCTAATCTACTGGGTTGGAGGTAGGGAATTCTAGTGGATCTGGATCCTATCCTAGGTGAGGAAAGTGTTTAAATAGAGGGTAGGGAAAGAATGTTTGAGTGGTGAATAGGTTGGCAAATTCCTTAGCAAATATTTTTGCTTTATTACAACTTCATTTTCTTCACCTGTGTAACATCATTAGAAATTTAATGAGGCTTAAGGGAGAGAGCTGCCTTTGGGGTGAAGGAGATATGAGTTCAATTTCTACTTCTGAGCTATGTGACACTGGACAAGACACTGAACCGCCCTGGGTGCCAGGACTCTCTAAGAATCGGTTAGTTGCAAAGTATCCTCTGGAAGAGACAAAAAAAATTGCAACCTTAATACAAGGCACTGTGATAAGTGAATATTTGAGTAATAGTGATCCGATATTATCCATGCAGAGACCTATTCCTCTTATCTCACTGAATCTGTGATAATTTTGGTGATTAATGTGTCTCCTTTTATCAGTATTTCTAGTTGACCTTGATTTATGCCATTTTGTGCAGTTCTGTATCAATAAATAAGAGGATGAATTTTATTGCTGGCACTTTCCTTGGATTTTGCCAATTGTAAATTTCAAAATTTTTGTGTCCTCTCCTGCTTTTCTTCACCCTTTAGTATAGCTCTTCCCTAAGGCATACCAATATGTATACACACATACATACAAACACACAGATACATGTATATATATAAAGACACACAAACATACACACATATATGTCATAGATGTATATATATACCTATACCTATACATATATAAATCATTTTCTCTTCTCCTTCACCCCTACATTCTTTCTTTTTAATCTAAAGCTGTATTCATTAGATTTGCAAGACTCTTAATTCAATGGCATCTTTACCACAGAAGTCTGTCTTTCCTAGATTTCAACCAGAAGATCATAAATCTAAATCTTATTCTCAGTTTTCTTAACCAGCTGTTCACATCCCAAATCTGCTTCTGAAATACTGGTTTTGATCAGAAGCAGTGACGATAGTCCATCTGTTTAATAATAATTAGTATCAGCATTTACTAATCAATGTTAAGGTATGCAAAGCTTCTTATATATGTTATATTATTTCAACTTTATGACAACCCTGTAAGAAAGGGAGGTTAATGCTATTATACCCATCTTACAGATGAGAAAACTGAGTTGACCCAGGTGAAATGAATTACTAAGAGTTTCACAGCTAGTAAGTGTATGAAGTATGAATTAAACTCATGTCTTCCTAACTCTAAGTCCAATGCTTCATCTATTGTACCACATAACTGCTTTCTAGTTTCTTAATTGTAGTCCTGAAAGTGCTTGTATGAATCACCAGCAATTGGTAGTAGTTATCATGTTTGAAAATTTTGGGGAGGTTCTCACTCACATTTTATATATATAACCTAGGAAAATGCAGACCTGCCTATTGTTATTTTCATGTAGAACTCATCTCTCTAGCCAAAGACCCTGAATTTCCTTTCTGATGGTACTTCCTGGTAATTTTTCATCATCATTCATGAAAATCATTTATCTACTTTGGGAAAAATTTTATACTTATTTATTTCTTATCTCCCAGGGTTCAAGTACCCTTACTATTTTCTTCCTCTTCTCTGTTCTATTCTCCTACTCTCCAGCCACTTAACTACATTTAGAAAATAGACCCCAAGCATTCACGTGGACCATTTGTGCCCAACATGTGGTAGAACATTCTGAGCTCCTATTTGTCTAAGTTGGACACACTGTAGCTTGACTCTAACGTAGTAATGCCATTTTGGTCCTCTGAGAACAGACAACAGCTAAATAACTAGCAAATGACTAAGGTCAATCTCAACTTCAGATAAATTTCTTTCTTGGTTTTTTATTCTAAATCCCTCTTTCATTGTTTTTCAAGGAAGATTGTATTCTTCCTGATTGCATGGATAGAAAAGATATAATTCTCTAGTCCTTTTACCACTTATTCTAGAAGGGAGATCAACTAATCAACAAGGATATATTTAAGGCAACTACTGTGTGCTCAACTCTGGGGTAGGTTCTAGGATGGAAAAATAAGAGTGTAGGAATCCCTGCCATCAATAATATTATAAATCAATATTTAGATACAATCTAAATATAAAATAAGTAATCAGGAGTTGAAGGGATGAAAAGGTGGCACTTGAGTTGAATCTTTTAAAAAGTTAAGGATTGTAAATAGCAGTGAGGAGGAGGCAGTGAATTCTAGGTATGTGGTAAAGCTTGCACAAAAATATTAAAACTGGAGATGGAGTGTCATGTGAAAGGAGCAGCAAGAAGGTCAGATGTGCAGGGCAATACTGTACACAAATTCAAATAATATGGAAAAAAAAAGGCTGGAAAGGTAAGATGGCAACAGGTTGTGGAGCTATTTGCTCCTAGATATAATTGGGAACCACTCAAGTTTCTTTACCAAGTAAATGACAAAAAACTGTGATTAAATAACATCACTTAAGCATCTGTATGGAGAATGGAAGGGAAACCTGTTAGAAAAGCCATTAAAGAACTTCTGGGGCAGAGCCAAGATAGCAGAATAGAGAAGGGACTCAGCTAAAAACTCCCAACATTTCTCTCCAAACTTTAAGATTATATTTCAAATTGAATTCTGGAGTGGCAGAGCCAACAAAAACCCAGAATGGGACATTTTTCTAGTCCAAGACAACTTATTTGTTTAAAAGAAATATCTGTGACAGGGGGGTGGAGGTTGTCCTGGAACCTGTATGGATGAAACACCATACCAATAGTGGGATCAGGTTGGTGTAAAGCCAAGTATGAGCAGCTTTCCAGAAGAATGCTACTATGAATAGCTTTTAAGGTTTTGATTACATAATATAGTGAGCACTCTATTTATTCAATAACAAACCAGAGTAAAACATTTACAGTAAATCAAGGTACAGCATTCACAATATTACAACTTATCCCAGAAAATCAAAATACAGCATTCACAACAGCTTATCACTAAAATGGCCACATAGTTTTCACCACAGTGGTCACAAAGTTTTGAACAAAGTACATTCATTTAATCAATCATTCAATCAACTCAATCATCTAATAATCATTAAGTAGGTTTGCCTCCTTAAGGGACACAAAGTACAACAGTCAAACTTCTCGACTCATGGGGCACACTAAGTGAACTCAATCAGCCACTTATTCACTCATCATTCACTATTTAATCATCAGAAAATACACAGGTCCTCCACCCCTAGGTTACTAGTAAATTATAATTTCTCAGTCAGTACACAGTAACCAAGTAAAGTCTTCTTTCAGCTTGAATTTGGGTGGTCTCTCAGATTCCCTGGATCCCCTTCCATGGTTCCAGGTCCTACCTGGATTCACTAAACTGTCACCTGGGTTCAAAGGCAGGTCTTTGTCCAGCTCTCCATGCACTTCCTCTTCCATGCAAAAGCTCACAGCATGTAGTCCACCTTAGATCCTTCAAAGTCTCTGTTCCCAGGAAGTTAAGGCTTAACAAAGCCACAAACAGGTTCATGTACAGTACCAGCATCTAGTCATGTTTCCTCAGTCTGTGGCAGCTCCAGCTGGCCCTTGAATATATTCAGCAGCTCCTAGAAGCTCCAGCTGGCCCTCAGACTCAGCAGCTCCTCAGCAGAAACTCCAGCAGGTTCCCAGAATCAAAATCACTTCACCCAGTTTCCCAAAATCAAAATCATTCTCTCCAGCCTTGGGGGGGGGGGGGGCTTTCCTCTTCAACCTTCCCAGTAGCAGCAGCTTCGGCCTCCATGAAGCTTATCCCAAGAAGATCTGTCTGACCCAGCAGGGGCTTCTCCCTATATACACATGGCATTAGCTCCTTCCTGTTTCAACCAACCCCTTCCTGTTACATCAGCAACAGGACTTCCTACCTTCTCTTTCTTTAACAGAAGGTTAATATGAACTAGGTGCTAAGTACCTCTCAGCTTAGCAGTACAAAGGGATCTTTAAATTTCATTATCATTACATTTGGGGTGACAGAAATAGCAGCAGCAGTTTAGGGAGTTTTCAAGTCAGGGATAGTAAGGTGATCTGGGAACAGGTGAGAAAGAATTTTCAGGGATTTCCTGCACTAACACTAGATACAGGACCAGATGCTGTTTGGCAAAATCGTTGCTTATATCAGCTTCTGATTCAAGGACAGAGAGAAATAATCTTGGTCAAGAGTAAGAAGAAGCCTAGAGGGACAGTATCACTTTTGATCACAAGGGATCAGGAACCCTGATCATTTCCAATCCCAAGGAAGAAAGAGGAGTATCAATTGCAATCCCAAGGGAACAGGGGCACTTCCTGGTAAAGACAAGAATGCAGACCAGGAAAGCAGTGACCACATATTTTGATAGATCATACCATCTTAGAAGCACCAAAAATTTGCAAACCCACAGGACTAGTTCTGAAAAAAGCAGTGGAAAAAAGCCTGAAGTTTGAGACAATGCAACTTACTGCTTCCCACATGCCTTGAACAGAACCCAGCTTTAACATAAAGAACAAAATCAAGAAAAAAGATGGAAAAAAAATGAGCAAACAACAAAAAAGTATTCTGACCATAAAAAGGTACTGTGTTTTACCAGTACCTTTATCAGGGAAGATCCAGACAAAAAAATCAGAAGACAATGAAATCAAAATAGCTACAAGCAAAGCTTCAAAAAAAAATTATGAAAAATGGTCATAAGTCCAAAGTCCAACAAGAATTCAGGAAAGAGCTAAAAAATGTTTTTTCAAAATCAGAGTGGTTGAGGAAAAAAATGTGTAAAGAAATGAGAGAAAAGGGAAAAATAATGAAGAGTCAATTAACAGTTTGGCAAGTGAGACAAAAAATCCAAAAAAGTCAGAAAATTCCTTTGACAAAATAAATCACTCCTATTAAAAAACAGTAGAAGGCAGAGAAATAAATGGAGTCTTTCTTAAAATTACAAATAGTATTTATCTAAAACCAAAAACAAGCATTATGTGTGTGTGGGGGGGGTATACTCGAAGCCTTCCCAATAAAATCAGGAGTGAAGCAGGCATTTCCATTATCACCACTATTATGCTATTTGTACTAGAAAAGATTAATATAGCAATAAGACAAGAAAAAAATGAAGAAATTAAAATAGGCAATTGTGGAACAAAACTATCACTTTTTGCAATGATATGATGATATACTTAGAGAACTCTAGAGAATTCACTAGAAAAAATGAGACCTATTTGAAACAATTAACTTTACTAAAGTTGCAAGGTACAAAATAAATCTACATAAATCATCAGCATTTCTATATACTACCAACAAAAGACAACAGCAAAAGATAAAAAGAGAAATTTTATTTAAAACAACTGCAGATAATATAAATTCTTGGGAGTCTACTTGCCAAGACAAACCCAGGGATTATATGAATACAATTACATAATTCTTTCCACACAAATAAAGACAGAACTGAACAACTGGAGAAATATTCATTGCTTATGGGTAGATAGAGCTAGTATAATAAAAATGGTAATTCTAAGTTAATTTACTTATTCAGTCCCATACCAATCAATGTATCAAAGATTTGATTTGTAAAGCTAGAAAAAACAAAAACAAAATTTGCCTGGATGAACAAAAGCTCAAGAATATCAGTAGAATAAATGAATTAAAATGTGAAGGAAGGTGGCATCTTGATTCCAGATTTTTTTTTCCTTTTGGAGGGCATTTGGGGTTAAGTAACTTGGCAAAGTTTACATGGCTAGTATTTTTTTTTTTATGTGTTAAATGTCTGAGGCCAGAACAGAACTTGGGTCATCCTCCTGACTCCGGGACCTTTACTCACTGTGCCACCTACCTGCCCCTCACAATCCCAGATTTCAAAGAAGTTTGGAAAAGAATAAGGATAAACGAACATTTCACAGTGAATACCAAGTTAAGCTTAAAATGGTCAAGTGATTTAGACATAAAGGGTGATATCCTAAGTAATTTAGGGGAGCATGAAAAAATGTACCTGTCATATCCATGTATAAGGGAAGAGTTTATTGCCAAGCAAGAGATAAAGAGGATTATAGGAAGTAAAATAGATAATTTGATTACATGCAATTACCAAAAAAAATTGCACAAAGAAATTAATGCAGCAAAATTAGAAAGTTTCTCAGATAAAGACCTCATTTCTCAAATATATAGGGAACTGAGCAAAATTTATAAAAATAAGAGCTTTTCCCAATTGATAAATGCTCAAAGGATATGAACAGGCAACTTTCAAAAGAGGAAATCAAAGTTACCAAAAGTCATATAAAAATGCTCTAAATAATTACTGATTACAGAAATACAAACTAAAACAACTCTGAGATACACTTCATTGTTATCAGATTGGCTAACATGACGAAAAGGAAAAATGACAAATGCTCGAGGGGATGTGGAAAACAGGAAATTAACTTACAGTTGGTATAGTTGTGAACTAGTCTAACCATCATGGAGAACAATTTGGAACTACATCCAGAGAGTTATAAAACTCTGCATACCATTTTTACCCAGCAATACTATGACTCGGTCTCTATGCAGAAAAGGTCAAATAAAAGGTGAGAATGACCTATTTGTATGAAAACTATTTACAGTAGCTCTTTTTGTGGTAGCAAAGTATTGGAAATGGAGGGGATGTCCATCAATTAGGGAATGGCTAAGCAAGTTATGATACGCAATCATGAAGGAATACTAATGTGTTTCAAAAAAGCATGAACAGCATGGTTTCAAAAATATCTGGAAAATCTTTTATGAATTCTTGAAAAGTAAAGTGAGCAGAACCACAAGAATATTGTACACATTTACAATATTGTAAGGATGATTAACTGTGAAAGACTTAGCTACTCATTGTAGCACCAAGCACCCGAGCATACCCAGGATGGCTGCTAGCATAGGTTCTTAGATCTACTTTTCTAAAGGAAAGCAACTCAAAAAGAGTTAACAATCTTACTTTAAGGAAACACATATCATTTACCTAGATCAGAGGAAAAAGCCAGCACCCTAAACTTCAGAGAATACAAACCTAAGTTATAAGCAGACAAAAAATACAGAGAAAGAGACTAGCAGACAGGCTTCCCACTGTGTCACCATCACATCCATACCTAGCTAGTCACCAGAGAGAGAAGCACCTACATCTGGCTTTTAAAAGCCAGAGGGCTCAATGGCTGCCCATGGCCTCATCTGGCCAAATCACCCAGCTCTTCCCAAAGTTAGCCCCAAAGTAAAACCTCACCTTCGAGGTATATATAGCCCTCTCCAAGGTCAGAGAACATCAAAATCCTTGTGACCCATTTGACTACTGTAATGGTAATGGGGATTTGAAGATCTTCCCTGCTCCTTAATAGGGCTAAGGGGATTTAAAGACCATCCCTTCCCTTAATAGGCCAAATTTAATCACAGAGGGGGGAGCTGGCTGAAAGGGTAGAACAGAAAGGGTGGAGCAGGAAGGACCCCAAGAGAGACAGAACTGCTGGGAGCAAACAGCATGAAGGCTGAGCAGCAAGTGTGAGTGAGAGAGGGCCATTCTGAGCCAGTTTTGTTTTGAAGGCCTGATGGAGGGAAGGCTTGGGAATGTTGTTGTTCTCTGCATTGGTTATATGTACCAACTTCGTGGTTACTGTAATGAATTTGGCTTTCTGGTTTGGGGATTTGGCTTTCTGGCATTTAAATAAATGCTTTGGTTTTTTTTCTTCCATGTGGAGAGTGTATTACATTTTGTGATTCACAACTATATCAGCATATTCATAGCTGCTGTGGGTGCTGTTGATGGAATCCTAATAAAGCTGCCCCCAGCCCCAATATCCAAACTTCACTACAGGCCCACTGTATCTACCTGGCCCCCCTGCCTATGTTCTAACTTATGCCTCACTGCTCACTAGAATAATAAGTGTGTTCCTGAACTCTTAGTTCCCACAGAAACAGTAGGTATGTCTATATGATGGGAACCTAGCTACTACCTCTGCCTGGTCACTGCCCCAGACCCATTCCCACAGAAACAAGTATGTTATTGTATTCAGTCACAATCACATCAGCCATCTAGCCCAAGACCGGACCAGAATAGCTAGCTACTGGAGGAAAGAATGACCAGAATGTTTAACCACCAAACCATATACAGGACCCCTCCTCCATTACCTAATCCCTTAACAAACTCCTCCTGCCTTTTTAGTATTAATGATATTCCTCTATTCTATGTATATTTCTGTTGTGTAATTGCATCTTTACCCAATAAAAATCCATCTTGCTTTCTCTAAAGTTGCTGGTTCCTCTTGGAATTTAGCCTGCTTCATGAGCAGCCTCAATCTCAGTAAATGCCTATACTTAGATTAGAGGTGGTCTGATTCTGAATTCTTTGAGATGGTTCCACCACAACATGTCTTGAAACTGCAACAATTTTTGGGTGAGCAGAGCCCCCCCTCAACAGTTTTTGGCGTCCCTGGGTTTAAACCACAACACTGTGACTATTGCATTGGTGTTACAAGTACAAAGTAACAAAAGTTGAACCTTCCTGAAAAACAAGTCTCTCACCACAGGCTCCATGTGCCATGTTCAGCCTATTAGGGTGCAAAGTGTATTTTCAAATCAGAGAAGGTGCTCAAATCAATTTAGGCTTATCAAGGGGCAGTGAAGATCTTCAAATTCCTATTAGCATTACACTCATGAATAAAATGATCCAAGAAAATTCCAAAGGACCCACGACGAAAAATGCTCCCCATCTCCTGAACAGAACTGGTAAACTCTGAATGCAGACTGAAACACACTTTTTACTTTATTTTTATGGGTTTTTGTCTATGTTTTCTTTTGTAACTTGTAACAAATGAAATATATTTTGTATGACTTTTACATGTTTAATAAATATCAGATTATTTGCCTTCTCAAGTAGTGTGGAGGGATTGAAGGAAGAAAGAGAATTTGGAATTTAATTAAAAAAAAGAGATTGTTTCAGTCTTTTAATGCTGTCTTTTCTGCAATTTTCTACAATTAGAACTTTCCTTTTGAAAGATGCTTATGCCTCATGGAACTTCGATAATTGGTACATTCCATGTACAGGCTGTCATTACCCCATGCTGGCCTCCTTGCTGTTCCTCACATAAGACACTTCATGTCCAGACTTCAGACATTTTTACTGATTTTCTCCGACACCTGAAATGCTTTCCCTCCACATCTATACCGCCTTGATTCCTTCAATTTCAGTTAAAATACCACCTTTACAAGAAAACTTTCCCATTCTCTCTTAATGGTAGTGCCTTCGCTCTGAAATTGTCCCCAATTTATTCTGTATATATGTTGATTGTACATAGTTGTTTGCATGTTATCTCTTCCCCATTAGACTTGGAACTTCTTAAGTGTAGGGACTGTTGTTTTTTATTATTATTACTTTCTTTGTAGCTCCCATACTTAGTACGGTGCCTGAACTATAGTAAAGGCTTAATAAATGTCTGTTGACTTCTTACATAAGAAATGGAATTCAAACACCTAAATGTGAGCAAATTCCCCCAAACTCTCTCACAAATGACATCCATCTCCTGTCTCTATGCCTTTGCAAGGTTGTCCCCATTTTTGTATCTGGAATGCATGTTCTTATTTTCACTTCTTAGTGGCTCTATTTTCTTTCAAAAGTTTGCAAAAATAACACCTTTCTATATAAAAATATCATCCCTTGTTCCCCACCTCCCAGATACTAGTTCTACACTTCCACACATGCAATTATTTTGTACAGACATATATTTAACTATTGTCTCCCAATATTGAATGTAAACTCCCAGATAACAGGTATTATTTAATTTATTTTTTTTTATCCTTAGTACTTAGAACAATTCTTGGCATGCAATAAATGTTTGTTGATTTATTGATTCCCTTTCCTTTTTCATGTATTTGGATGACTCAAATAAGGACTTATATTCTCCCAATTAAAATTCATTTGACAAGACTTCATATCTAGTGTCACTGATGGGTCTGAATCTTCTTTGTAAAAGATTTTTTAATTCTCCTCCCCAAGATACTTGTTCACTCTATATAGGGTATTGCATAGCCAAACCCCAACCCTGTCCTTAGTGTTTCCTGGAAGAAAGAACCTCAGTCCTCTGCTATTTCTGTTGCCAGCTCATGTGGCCAATTATTGAGGCATGTCCTATACTGTTAATGTATTTTTGCTTAACGGGAAGATCTTTCCCATCCATTAATAGGCCTATGAGTCCTGCTTGAGTCACATGGAAGCCTGAGTCACATGAGGCTGTAGTGGGAGGAGCTTGCTGAATGGGTAGAGCAAGAAGGGTGCGGCAGAGTTCAGAGGAGTTGTTCAGAGTAATTAGAGCTGAGGGAAAGAGAAGAAGCAGGCAATGAGCTGTGACTGTCGATTTGTGAGAAGGCCCTAGCAGGGGAAAAGCTTGGGCATGGAGGTATCCTCTGCATTGTTATTGTGTATAGATTTCTTTGTTGCTAAGATGAATTTGGCTTTCTGGCATTAGGATTCAGATTTCTGGTGTTTGAATAAATGTTTTGGCTCTGTCTTCCATGTGGACAGTCTGTTATATTTTGCAATTCAGAATTACGCTGATATATTCATAACCGCTATAGGCACAGTGTCTATCTCACTGGCACTACATATGCTTGTTAACCACAGATGGTACTCAGGTTCTCAACCATCATTCATCACAAATATATAACAATACTTTTATAAGACAGGATCCATTTCTTCTCAAAAAGCATAAAGTTGCATATATTCATTAAACCTTTCGGATGCTTAACAGAGTGAATCCCAATGGGTAACTTTTGTCCTCTATCAGTCATGTTTTCTAGGATTCAGCATTTTATCTCTTATTATTGTTATTGTTACTCAGGTGTTTCAGTCATGTCCAATTCTTCACGACCCCATTTAGGGTTTTCTTGATAGAGATCCTGGAGTCGTTTGTAATTTCCTTCTTCAGGTCATTTTATAAATGAGGAAACTGAGGTAAACAGGGTTAAGTGACTTGCCCTGGATCACACAACTAATGAATACCTGAGTTCAGATTTTAACTCCTGTCTTTCTGACTCCAGGCCCAGTACTGTATCCATTCCATCACCTACCTGCCCATTCTATCTCCTGCTTCTGTCTTTTTGCACAGGGTTTTCTTCTATGGCTGGAATGCCTTCCCTCCTTTCCTTAGCTTCTTGGAATCCTTTTCTTTATTTAAATTCAGCTCATGTACCATCTCATCAAGTTACCTTTTATTTCTTTATCTGTATGACTGTATTGCCTATATATCTTTATCTGTATCTGTATGACCATTATATGTTAAACAAGAATGCAAATTCAATGAGAACAGGAACTGTATTATTTTTTGTCCCACTGCTTACCATGACATTTTGCATATAATAAGCTCTTAGCAAATGTTTATTGACTTGAATTAAAATGCTATTATTTTCACCTTATATACTGTTTAATAATAAGAAACACAGCAGAAAATATTATAATTTTTAACCCACAGGATTAATTAGATAGTTAAAACTGTAATATCTTAGTAGTAGATTTTTTTCAGACTATAATATTATTCATTCTAGCTGAAACATTAAAATAAACTACCAAGAAAAAACAAATCCCCCCCCCCCACTCTCACTAAAAATCACCTAGTCAATGTAGAACTTATTACCAAGGCCAAGTGTTAGAAACATTATGTCAAAAATTAAATTAGTGATGATCACAAAATAAATTAATGATATATCTTGGGTACCTTCTAACACTTTCTGTGTTCCTTTTTCTGTGTTCCTATGATTCCATGACTTCAGTTAAAATCCGGACTCTATCTTTTACTATGAAAATGGAAATTAGAGTGAATTTACATTTAGTGAGGCAGTTAGATAGTATGATAGGTAAATAAGACCTGAGTTTGAATACTACCTTAGACACTTACCAGCTGTGTGATCCTGGGCAAGTCACTTTTTCATCCTCAGTTTTCTTATCTGTAACGGGTTATAATATTAGCACTTACCTTCCAGGGTTGTTAAGAAGATCAAATGGGATGACATATATACAATGTTTTGCAAACCTTAAATGCTATATAAATGCTAAATAGTATTACTACCTGCATGACCATGGGCAAATCATTAAATGTCTCTGGCCTCAGTTTCCTCATCTTTAAATGAACAAGTTGAACTTATAGGCTTCTTAATTCTATCACTGTGATGATATGAAAGGTGAAATGAAGTTTGGGGACAGGACCCATGCCTATGTCCTATTTATCTTTGTATCTCTTAAAAGGCCTATAAAATCTTCTATAAAAGTGTATCATTTTCAAAAAAAAGAGTGGGGGTGACTAGGTGGTACAGTGAATAGAGCACTGACCCTGGAGTCAGGAGGACCTGAGTTGAAATCTGGCCCCAGACTCTTAACATTTACTAGCCATGTGACTTGGGTAAGTCAGCTAACCCCAACTGCCCTGCCTTCCCCACCTCCAAAACACACACACAAAAAAAGTCTATCACTGTGATCATATGATATTATGACTATTTACTCATTAGTATTAGCTCTGTCAGCTGTCTTGTTATATTCTCTAACAATTAAGAGATTGTTTTTTACAAGTTATCTTTGATAGTGAAATACACAGCGCTTGAAAACTGTTGCTGGTATATCCAGAATTTTTAATGGAAATATAGGGAAAATCAAGAGATTGTAGAAAGTATTTGTGAATTGAAAAAGAAAGCAACAAGTATTGCTAAGTACCTAGAATTCTCTCTGTCTCTGTCTCTCTATCTCTGTCTCTCTTCATCTGTATCCCTGCCTGTGTGTGTCTGTCTCTATCTCTCTTCTTTTTTTTGGAGAGGGCAATTGGGATTAAGTGACTTGCCCAATGTCACATGACTAGTTTTGTGTTGTGTCTGAGGCCAAATTTGAACTCATGTCCTCCTGACTCCAGGGCTGGTGCTCTATTCACTGTGCCATCTAGCTGCCCTGTCTCTCTTTCTCTCTGTTAATTTCCTTCTAAATACAATTCACTAAATGAAGTTTAATTTTTTATAGGGGATTTTATAGGCCCTTTAAGAGGTACAAAGAAAAATAGGAAATAGGTGTGGTCCCTGTCCCCAAATTTCACTTCATTTCTCTAGCCTTAGTTCCCTCAATTATAAAATGAATTGTTGGACCAGATGATTTATTCCATTGATTCCTTCTACATCTGACATTCTAGGATTTTACAACCAGTATACAAAATTGGTGATGTGAAACAAAGTGTTCTAAAATTTCAAATTGGAGGAAGGGGAGAGGTGAAGATTATCAAAATTTTGATTGAAGAAATGACATTGGACATGCATCCTAAAATGCAGATTGGATTTCAACAACCTAATGGGGGGAAGGGAAGAGAGGAGAACCTAGACATTCTAGGGAGGAAGAAGACAGTGAGCAAAATAAAAATGGGAACGTAGAAATTAATTTGTGAGCAATACACAGAGCATTTGGGTAGGAATATATGATAAATGAAAGAGATTTGTGTAAAAATAAAGCTGGGAGAGAAAAGTTGACCTACGAAGCTCTAAGGCATGTCAATGTTACGCTACTTTCTCACTTGTAGCTCAAGATCTCTGCCCTCATTTTGGCAGCCAGGCTCTTTATTTGTAGCCACCTTTAAAACATGGACTTTGGCAATTTAATAAGTTATATTTAACTCATATTAATTTCTTGAATGTTTTATAAATCCAACAACTATTATAATAAATCATTAATTTAATCAATTAATTTAATAGTCAATTAACATTAAATTCATGTTACTAGTGTTGATTTTTAATATGGACTTAAGGTTTGATTCTGGATTTTTTCAAAGGATAGGAGCTAGTTTGTTCTAGATCCAATAGTTAAACATACTTGTCCACATGTTGATCTCATGAAGGTGAATTTTTTTTTATTTATAATTAATAGAGTTATAGGTTTTAGGAAAAGGGACAATTTATGCGTGGTTTGTAAACCCTAAATATTAAGCTCTTTCTTATCCTATACCTTCTTTGCCCTGCTCTCAGTTCCTGCTTGCACAGGAAATGACTTATTTTGGTTTTGCTGCTCAGATCTATAGCTCATTTGGCATGAGTTAATTAGATGTTGTTTCATAAACACTCAGTTTCATCATCTTCCTCTTGAATAATTATGGTGCCTGGTTTTTCTGCCACTTTTCTTCTTGATGTAGATACTCTGCTGCTTAAATCATTTTATAGGAAAGAAGGATGGCAGTGCCAGAAAAGAAAGCTATTTTATTACCTTTGAAGCAAAAAAGACCTGAAATTTCTTAAAAGCACCAATTGTAGTTTTAAAAAAACATAGTAGGTAGAGGGCAGAGCCAAGATGGTAGAGTAAAAGCAGGGTCTTGCTCAAGCTAGCCCTCAAACCCCTCCAAATACCTGTAAAAAGTACTCTAAACAAATTCTAGAGCTGCAGAACCAACAAAATGATAGAGTAAAACACATCTTCAGTCCAACGCAGCCTGGAAGGCCAACAGGAAGGGTGTATCACACTGGGCTGGGAGAAGAGTACAGTCAGGTGTGGACTGCCCCAGGTGCAAAGCAGGCTAGAGCAGGCCTCAGGGGACTGAACCACTGGAATCTGTGGCAGTTTCCAGATGTCTCAACCCACAAATGCCAAGAACAGTGTGGAAGGTCAGTGGGGGAACTCTGTGGGACCTGAGTGGATGAGGAATACCCAGCCTCGCCCCAGCCCTGAGGTGGCAGGCATGGTGGTGGCAGTGGTGGCATCCACAGCAGCAGTGGTTGTTTCTAGAGCTTTGGACCCACAGATTGTGGGGGATCCAGCGGCCGATACAAAACCCCAGAAGTCTGGGACATAACACCCAACCCTACTCCACCTCCACACACACTGGAAGCAGAGTCCTGCCTCGACAGGGAGTAAGAAAGTCAAGTATTTGGATGGGAAGATAAGTAAACAACAGAAAAAAAATGTCAGACTATAGAATCTTACTTTGGTGATAAAGAAAATCAAAACATACAACCAGAAAAAGACAACAAAGTAAAAGATCCTACATCAAAAGCCTCCAAGAAAAAAATATTAATTGGTTTCAGGCCATGGTAAAGCTCAAAAAATGATTCTGAAAATCAAATAAGGAAGTAGAGGAAAAATTGGGAAGAGAAATGAGAGTGATGCAAGAAAATCATGAAAAATGAGCCAACAGCTTGTTAAAGGAGACCCAAAAATATACTGAAGAAAATAACATCTTAAAAATTAAACTCAAATGGCAAAAGAGGTCTTAATTGTCAATAAGGGAAAGAAAGGCTTAAAAAGCAGAACTGGACAAATGGAAGAGTTCCAAAAGCTCACTGAAGAAAATAATTTCTTCAAAATTAGAATGGAGCAAAAGGAACCTAACAACTTTATAAGAAATCACAAAATTATAAAACAGAACCAAAAGAAGGAAAAAATAGAAGAATGTGAAATATCTCACTGGAAAAACCACTGACTTGGAAAATAGATCCAGGAGAGATAATTTAAAAATTGTTGAACTACCTGAAAGTCATGATAAAAAAGAACCTAGACATCATGTTTCAAGAAATTATCAAGGAAAACTGCTCTGATAGTCTAGAACCAGAGGGTAAAATAGAAATTGAAAGAATCCACTGAGGGGCAGAGTCAAGAGGGCAGAGTAGACACAGGACTTCCTCTGGGCTCTGGCTTCCACCACCAATTCATGTAAAAGGTGACTCTGAAAAACTTTGGAGCAACAGAACCCACAAAACGACACAGAGAAGCTAACCTCCCACTGTGGACAGCCCGGCAGGGAGCGAACCCAGCCCCATGGGAGCCACAGGTTTTAGCCTCGGGGGGGGCCACAACCAGCCACAGGCTGCAGGGACTTCAGATCACCAGCAGCTGTGGTGGTTTCCAGAATTATCAACACACAGATGCGAAGGACAAAGTGAGAGGTCAGTGGACTGTGGGATCCAATAGTCAGGAGTGATGTCTGGCCTTTATCCCTTGGAAAGAGAAGCTGCTGAGGTGCTGTGGCTGTGCAGCCACCACCACATGGCAGCTTCAGCTCCTAGCTTGCAGATTGTAGGGAGACCAAGAGAACAATCTGAGGCTAAATTGCTCTTGCTTTAACCTGATTGGATCTGGATTGCAGTCTAGGGTGGAGGTACAGGGGTGAGTGACCAGCTTGCCAGAGTGTGTGGAGGCTTCATAGAGGGCACCCAACTAACAGCTTCAGCAGCTGAGAAAACCCCAGGAATCGGGACAAAGTTCCCTGTCTGGTAGCAGTGTGGCAAAAAGCCCCCAAATCAAGTAATTGAGTGGCAACATGAGTAAATGAGGGAATCAAAGCAAACAGAGGAATCCAACATTAGATTCCCATTTTGGGGACAAAAAGGATCAAAGCATGGAACAGGAGGAAGAAAGTGAATTCAGAATTCCTGCACCAAAAGCTTCCAAGAAAAATACGAGCTGGTTACAGGCCATAGAGGAGCTTAAAAGAGATTTTGAAAACCAAGTATGAGAAGTGGAGGAAAAATTGGTAAGAGAAATGAGAATGATTCAAGAAAATTATGAAATGAGTGTCAACAATCTGACTGAAGAAAATAACACCTTAAAAAATAGACTAACTCAGATGGCAAAGGAGGCTAAAAAGGCAATGAGGAGAAGAATGCCTTAAAAAGCTGAATTTGCCAGGATGGAAAAAGAATCTCAAAAGCTCAATGAAGAGAATTATTCTTTCAGAATTAGACTGGAGCAAATGGAAGCTAGTGACTTTATGACAAATCAAGATACTATTAAACATATCCAAACAAATGAAAAAATAGAAAGCCATGTAAAATATCACATTGGAAAAACCACTGACCTGGAAAATAGACCCAGGAGAGATAATTTAAAAATTACTGGACTACCTGAAAGCCATGATCAAAGAAAGAACCTAGAAATCATCCTTCAAGAAATTCTCAAGGAAAATTGCTCTGATGTTTAGAACCAGAGGGCAAAATAGAGGTTGAAAGAATCCACTGATCACCTCCTGAAAAAGATCCCAAAAAGACAACTCCTAGGAATATTATAGCCAGGTTCCAGATTTCCCAGATCAAGGAGAAAATATTATAAGCAGATAAGAAGAAACAATTTGAATATGGTGAAAACACAATCAGGATAACACAGGATCTGGAAGCTTCTACACTGAGGGATTGAAAGGCTTGGAATATGATATTCCTGAAGTCAAAGGAGCTGGGATTAAAATCAAGAATCACCTACCCAGCAAAACTGAGTATCATGTTTCAGGGGAAAATATTCAGTGCAACAGAGGACTTTCAAGCATTCTTGATGAAAAAACCATAGTTGAATAGAAAATCTGACATTCAGGTACAAGAAGCAATGGAAGCATGAGAAGGTAAACAGGGAAAAGAAATCATAAGGAACTTATCAAAGCTGAATTATTTACATTCCTACATGGAAATATGATAATTGTAACTTATGAAACTTTTCTCAATATGAGAATAGTTGAAGGCAATATATATATATATATATATATATATATACACACACACACATATGTATATATGTCTATATAGGAGGGTATATGGGCATATGAATACATATGTGAATGGGTGTGTATATGTGTACAGGTATACATAGATAGAGGGCACAGGGCCAATTTAATAGGAAGGGATGATACTTAAAAGGTGAAAGTAAGAGGTGAGAGAGGAATATAATGAGAGGAGATGGGGAGGGACAGAATGGGGTAAACTATCTCATATAGAAGACACAAGGGAAAATGATTACAATGGAGGGGAATAACAGGAAGGCAAAAGGGAATGAGTCAAAGTTATTTTCATTGAATTTGGCTTATGGAGGGAATAACATACACATTAAACAGGGTATCTCACACTACAGGAGAGTAGGGGGGAAGGGGATGAGAGGGGGTATAATGGAAAGGAGAGCAGCCTGTGGGGGAGGGAAGTTGGAAGCACCCTCTTTTGAAAACGGACAGGATCAAAGTCGAGAATAGAACAAATGGGAGGTGGGATAGGAGGGAGGAAAATATAGTCAGTCTTTTAAACTATATCCACTATAGAAATATTTTGTATAGCTACACATGTACAATTTATATTGAATTGCTTATCTTCCCAGTAAGGATGGGTGACAAGGGAGGAAGGGAATGAATCTGGAATTCAAAGTTTTAAAATCAAATGTTCAAAAAAATACATATATACACAATGTTATTAATATCATTTTACATGTAACTGGGAAATAAGATATACAGGCACAGGGGCACAGAGATGCACCATGCTCTACTGGAAAGTCGGAGGAGGTATAGGGGAAGATATGGGAGAGAGCAGATTGGAGGAGGGGATATCCAGTGGAATCTGAATTTTGGGGTGGTGGGTAGGGGAAAAACAGGGAGAAAATTTGTAACTCTAAATATTGAAGATATGAAAGATGTGAACTAGAAATTAATAAAGCATTAAAAAGAAGAAGAATCCACTGATCACTTCTTGAAAGAGATCCCAAAAGAAAAACTCCTAGTTATATTGTAGCCAAATGACAGAGTTCCCAAGTCAAGGAGAAAATATTGCAAACAGCCAGAAAGAAACAATTCAAGTATTGTGGAAATACAATCAGGTAACACAAGATATAGCAATTTCTATGTTAAGGGATCAAAGGGCTTGGAATATGATATTACACAGGTCAGAGGACCTAGGACTAAAACCAAGAATCATGGGGAGGCTAGGTAGCACAGTGTATAGAGCACCAGCTCTAGAGTCAGAAGGACCTGAGTTCAAATCTGGCTTAAGCCCCTTAACACTTAGTAGCTGTGTGACCTTGGGCAAGTCACTTAACCCCAATTTTCCTCCTTTCCCCCTCCAAAAAACCCCAACAAACCACGAATCACCAACCCAGCAAACCTGAGCATAATACTTCTGAGGAAAAATTAAACATTCAATGAAATAGAGGACTTTCAAGCATTCTTGCTGAAAAGATCAGAACTGAATAGAAAATTTGACTTTTAAATACAAGACTCAAGAGAAGCTAGAAAAGGTAAAAAGGAAAGAGAAATCATAAGGGATGCATTAACCTTTAGCTGTTTACATTCTTACATGGAAAGATGATATTTGTAGCTTGTGATACTTTTCTCAATATTAGGGTAGTTGGAGGAAATACATAGATAGGTAGAGCAATAGGTAGAGGGATAGATAGGTAGATAGATACATAAGACAGCACAGGATGATTTGAATATGAAGGGATAATATCTAAAAAATAAAATTAAAGTGTGAGAGAGGAAGATATTGAAAGAAGGAGAAAGGAAGAAATAAAATAGGGTAATTTATTTCACATAAAAGAGGCAAGAAAAAGGTTTCATGATGGAGGAGAAGAGGGGGAGGTGAGAGGGAATGAGTGAACCTTACTCTCATCAAATTTGGCTTAAGAAAGGAATAACAAACACTCAATTAGGTTTCTCATCGTACAGTAAAGTGAGGGAAGAAGGTGATAAGGGGGGAGGAGGATAGAAGGGAGGGCAGATTGGGGATGAGAATAGTCAGAAGTAAACACTTTTGAAAAGTGACAAGGTCATAGAATAAGTGGGGGGCAGGATGGAATGGAGGGCAATATAGTTAGCCTTTCATATCATGACTATTATGGAGGTGTTTTGTTTAACTACGCATGTATAATCTATACTGAATTGCTTGTCTTCTCAATGAGGGTGGGTCGGGTGGGAAGAAGGTAGAGAATCTTTAACTCAAAGTTTTAAAAACAAATGTAAAAAACTGTATTTACATGCAACTGGCAAAAAAAGATATACAGGCCATGGGACAGAGAAATCTATCTTGCCCTACAAGAAAATAAGGGGGAAGGGAATTAGCAGATGGAATGAGAGAAGGGACGGCAGACTGAAGGAAGGGGTAATAAGAATGCACACCCTCTTAAGGTGGAGGGGAGGGGAGAGATGGGGAGAAAATTTGGAAAGCAAAGTCTTGTACAAATGAATGTTGAAAACTAAAATTAAATTAATTTCAAAAATAAAATAAAATAATAGAAACATAGTAAACACTTTCAACTCTTAATGTAAGGGGCTTGCCTTGGACATACCAAGATGACAAACATGGAGGCAACCTTCATTCAGTCTTTTCCTCCCACATGGGTAGGAGTAGCTTCCTATGATTTGGTGCATAGCCAGAAAAGTCTGAATCTTTAAAACTGGCCAGATTGGGACAGTTGTTCCATTTCCCAATTGCTCTGTTTTCTAGTTTACTCTCTGATATCACTTCCAGATGGCAAAATCATGCCTGAGGGGAGGTACCTCTAACCACCCAGTCTTTCACCCTTCTCCAAGAATTATCCTGGGGGAGTTCATTTTGTTCTTTTTTATTTGTTTCTCTCTGTTGCAGGTGTGGGCAGTGATCCCCAGTGGATTACCTGAGGGTTGTTGTAGCCAGCCAGTCCTTCAGGGAAGCCTGGAAAATCCAGGGTGCCTGGGACTTGGGCCCTTGGGTGCAGTTGAACTTGGAACTCTGGATTGTGCTCTACTGAAACAGCAAAATTCTAAACCTAATCCCTTCCTCTTCCCCAGAGAATGAGCTTGTATCGGAGCTAGGGATAGGAATTATGCCCCCCAAAGTGTTGAAGAAGTAAATATGTATATTTCTACTTACATCTGTAAAGTAAATATTCCTATGTAAAAAGCTAATTCTGACTGTTACTGGGTAAATGAAACTGAAGTAAAGGGGACCCCCATATACACTCTGGAGAAAACTGTTAGTGGGTGCTAGATCCATTTGCAGAAAGTCTAAAGAACCAAATGATGCTGGAAAACCTTGGCTAAGGGGTGAAATGTAATATATTTCTTCTTCAGGTAGGGGGAAAAAAGTATTCAATGCTGCATTACCTAGAACACAGAAACAAAAATTCAAATGACAAACAGAAGTGTGTCATTACAGAGAGTTGGCTCTAATAGGTGGCTTGATAGGCTCTGATGGCACCTTGGAGACCTATTAGATGTATAAACTTGGACAAGAGGCCTAGCCTTTCAGTGCCCTAGGCAACTCTTCTCAACTGACAAGTTGCAGAACAGTTGATTTTCCTTGATAGTGGATATGGAATTGGACTTCTAGACTTTGGTAGTGGATATGGAATTGGATTTCTAGTTCAGAAGACCTGGGATTAAATTCTTCTTCAGGTACTTACTAGTTGCCCTTGGACAAGTTACTTAATTTTTCTTAGCCTCAGTTTTCCTCAACTGTAAAATGGGGATAAAAATATCACTTCATAAAGTTCTTATTATGATCCAATGAGATAACATATGTAAAATGCTTTGCAAATCTGAAAAATCCAATACAGTTTCTCTTTCTCCCCCTCCTTCTTCTCTGTAATGAGAACAGGTTGAATTTGAAAGTCTCTAAGGTCCCTTCTTGTTGTAAGTTTATGTTCCATTGACTCTATAAATGTTCAAGTAAGATTAAGAAAAACACATAAATTAAGGTGATGTAAAATTTTTAGAGATATGTGCACATCTAAGCAGGAAAAAATGTTTCATGAACCATGACAACATAATAGCTATAGAAACAATGCACCTCAGGACAATATAATAGATTAAATATTCTAAAAAATGAAAATATTATGGGAAGTTGATATTTCTGCGATGTTTGTTTTATGATATTGAGTTATAAAAAGGTATCTCATTCTGATAATCATAAATGATATAATACTAGATTGCCAAAAATATCTTCTAGATTATAACTTAGTAGAGATAAACTACGTACAACATCTTCAGCATCTTACAATTTTAAAGACTAGAAGGAACTGAGAGATCACAAAGTCCCACCCTATAATTTTATACATGAAAGAATGGAGGCCCATATAGGTTGTGTTTTTTTTTTCCCCAAGGTCACACAGAAAATTAATGACAGAATCAAAACCAGAAACCAAATCTCCTGATGCCTCTTTTAAGTGATTTGCTCATTATTCCTTAGTGTGGTTTAAGCAATTCTAGACCTGGAGAAATCTCTGTATTATCTCTTTTCCCCCAGGTAGGATTTAAACAAATGAATATGACATGCTCTCTTAGCTTTTTATGGTTATCCAGATTCTCTAATCATCCTTGAGTCTATATAGTGAGAAGTAGTATAAAATATTCTCAGTTGTGTTGTGGGCTTCGGTGAAGCAACTCCTAAGGTGTTTATTTTATTTTGTTTTTAACATCTTTTTGTTTCAAAATGTAATAAAGAGCTAGGAAAAGCTAGTAGGCTAGTTTATATTTTGTTTCTTGTGGCATTTTCAACTTGGTAGAGTCCCAATACAAGATGGAATTTCTCAACTCAAGAAGTCTAGAATTTCAAAGTTTATCTAATGGTAATTGTTTCTGGGAAACAATTCTATCTTGTAAAGTCACACAAATCTAATTTATACCAGAAAGCCTACATATTATTCTTATTACTTTTAAAGGTAGTTCTTAGAACAGGTGTGTCTACCATTAAAAAATAATAATGTATAGGCTTTCAGGTATAAATTACTTTTGTGTGACTTTACATGGTGGAAGTGTTTTTCAGAAACAATTACCATTAGATAAACTGGTTTTTGAAATTCTGGACTTCTTGAGCTGAGAAAATATCTGTCCTAAGAACTATCTTGTGCAAACACTTTCTGGTCCCTGTTATTTGGGTCCAATAAAGATATTATAGATCAGAATATATCCAGGTGAATATTGAAATAATTAACAAGTCAAAGAACAACAAGCTTACCCCTTCCATTGATATGTCACCAAAGCATATCAGTGGAGAGATAGTATGGAGAAAATAACTGTCAATCTCCCACAAAATCTGAAGCTGGCAAGGAGATAAATCACCTTAAATCCTCATGATGTACTAAATTAACGAGGTCAAAGAGGAGTGGAAGGAATTATTTTCTTAAATTCTTTAGAGAATACTCAATTTCTTTTTGTAATGCCTAAAATATCATGGGCGTACTTGGCTGTTATATCACCATCTTGATTCATGTTGATTGCATTAAAATTCCCAGGTCTTTTTCAAATGAACTGCCTTCACCACCCTGGTGCAAGCCCCAATTTACTGTCATCTTCTTCCACTACCACATTTATACTTTGAATTAACTTTGTTGGTTCCCTATTGTCTCAAGGATCAAATATATTGATCCTCTGTTTGGAGGTTAAAGCCCCTCATATTTTGATCCATTTATCCCTTTCCTGGCTTCTTATACCTCACAGCCCACCCCACTCCTACCTGGAGCTCCACTTCCCATACTACCTTCCATCTCTTGACTCAGAGTATTTTCACTAGCTGCCTAGAACTCTCCTAATTTTTATCTCCAACATCCTCTGGATTTTTTCAAATCATAGCTGAAGTTCCACCTACTATGAGAAGTCATTCCTGTTTCTTAATCTCAGTATCTTTCCTCTGAAATTTCTTCAGTTTTCTATGTATATATTCCATTTGTTCACAGCTGTTTGGATGTTTTCTCTATGATTAGATTGTGAGCTCCTTGAGAACTTCAAGAACTACCTTTTGCTTTTCTTTGTACCCTCCAGTACTTAGCACACTGCATAGTACAGAGTAGGTGATTAATCACACTTGTTATGGTTTACTATCTATCTCGTTAATAAGGAATACTCCATATCACACACATAAAACCTTACACTAAGTTCCCTTAAGTTTTGTTTTTGTTCTTGTTATTTGATTTGACTAAATTTCTAACCTTCACAAATTCTTCCAGTCAAACCTTAGCTCTCCCTCATAGCTTAGACATCTGAAAACTTAAGAAGAATGTCATACATGCCTTAGTCCATGGCATTGTCAATTTTACATTGACTATACATATTTACATACAAAAAATTGTCAATTTTACATTGACAATAATATAAAAGAGCACAGGGATGATCTGGAGCACTTTACTGAAGACATTATTCCACATAGACATAAAAATGACATTGAGAGGGGAATGCTGGTATTAATTCTGACCATTTAACCAGTTCTGAATTCTCCTAACTGTATGATTGCTAACATATATCCATTTACCTTTTCTCACAAAAATATAATGAATGACTTTGTCATATACTAGGCTAACATCTAGGTAAATTCTTTATGCTGTATTCCCTTGACCTACCATTCTGGTACTCAGGCCAAGAAGGAAATACAGAAAGCCAGTCATGACCTGTTCTTCATAAAGCCATGCTCTTTTTGATCATCTCTTTCTTTTGTAGATGTCTACTCAACTTCCTTTTAATAATAATTGACATAATTTTGACAGGATTCAAAGTCAAACTAGCTAGTCTATGCAGATTCTCTTAACTACCATTTAAAAAAAATTGCTCTTCTCCAACTCTATTGGCACTAATGTAAAGAATGTTGGACTTGGATTGACTGTCAATGACAACAATCATATCTGAGAATTTTTTCAGTGCCCTGGAATATAGTTCATTTTGGAAAGTTGACTTGAACTCTCCAAGGACCTCTAGATGCTTTCTTACTATCTCAATTTAAGTGACTGATTATTTTTAGGGCAATCATATTTAAAATTTCATAAAAAAATTAGTAGATATAAGTAGGAAATTAAAACACATGTTACTAGGCTAGAAAGTTTGTAAGCAGGAACCATTAAGAGGGTCTTCCTAAATAGGAAATGCTGTTTTGTTCCTTTACTATTATAATCTTCACACTCTTATCCCCTTAGAACTATATTTAGTATATCTGTTCTGTATTGCATAGAGTATAGGAAAAAAAACTAAATACATTCATGCTTGTTTAATTAAAATATAACTCTACTTTATCATCTGAATTGAGCCTATGGAATATTTAGTTCTATTTTAAATGTACCTGTGAATTATTTTCCAACCAAATAAAAGAAAGGTTATTTTTCCATTATATTACTTCCACCTCCTAATGGGACTTGGGATGTATATCTCAGAAAGCACTATTTTATTTTATTTTATTTATTTTTTTAAGCAATTGGGGTTAAGTAACTTGCTCAAGGTTACATGGCCAGTTATTTCTGGGTGTGGTGCTAAGTATCTCAGCCCAGATTTGATCCCCAGGTCATCCCAACACTGGAACCTGTGCTCTTGCTGAGCCACCTGGCCGCCCTTAAGCAATTGGGGTTAATTAACTTGCTCAAGGTTACATGGCCAGGTGTTTCTGGAGAGGTTCTTAGTGTCGAAGCCTGGATTCGATCCCCAGGTCATCCTGACACTGGAGCGACACTTTACTCGCTGTGCTACCTGGCCACCCCAAGGTAGCGCTATTTTAACAAAAGTAACTCTCTATTGTATTTGAAAAACAGCAATGAAAAAAACTATATTCAACTGCTATCTGCAAATTTAAGTATCATAATGTTTTATATGTACATTTTTTTGCCCATCTCCTGAAAAATAATCATTCAAATTTATTGGAACCAAAATGTTAGCTATCCCTTGCTTAGTTCACTCAGAGGACTGACTCTGCTACATGTTCTCCAAAAAGTTCACCACTGGTGACACACTGAATGTGCTAGTGGCCTTCTTTCTTCTTGCCTTACACTAAAGGGGTACAAGCAGAGGTGTAATCACTGAATGGGCATTGCCTCAGTCAAACTGAGGCCTGGGAAAGACCTTAACTTTAAAAGGCCAAGGTCTCCTACTGCATCCATGACCATTTCCAGTTATCATGATTTACATCTTGCCTCTGGAACCAGATGAGGAGAAAGTGAGGCTAGTGACTGCACACTTAAATCTAATTCACTTGTAGTGTTGGAGGATGTGTCTTCCTGATTTCAGGTCCAGCACTCCATCCACTGTGTCATCTAATTGCCATTGTATGTGGCATACATGCATGCATGTAGGTTTATAATACATACAATGTAAACATATATACATATATTAATGTCCCCACATGTATAGTATTATATACAAATTATAAATGTATATAATTATACATATATTTTTCACCTATGTGTATATCTGGACATTTTTGATAGCAAGATTCATAATTATATATGACACATTATATAACTATGTATCCTATGTCTTTATTATATGTTATACACATTATATATAACATGCACATTATATTATGTATCATATATAATTATACATTATACATTATATGTAATTATACACATTATAAATTATTATGTATCTTGCTATCAAACATCAGTAATCTAATATATTGATGAATTTGTGACCTGATGTCAGTTACATGTGACCAGTTAATCAACTTATGAATCAAAGGAAAAAGAGAAATTAAAATAAATACAACTTGCTTTATAATGATGACTTTTAAAAAAAGTAATTTTAATGCATGAAATATCACATTCAGTCAATATAAATCTTTTTTATTTGTCTATTCAGTCTCATTGACTTTTCCATGTATATGATCAGTAAGCAATTTTTTTTCCTATCTATGCCCTTAAAATATTTTATTATTTATTAGGATATTTCCAACCTTTTTGGTATTCCTTGGCCTTGCCTTTAACTGCATTATAGCATTATATCACATAAGTTCACATTTTATCACATAAGTCCAATGTAACCATCTTACTATCATTGGACATTTAGCTTTCCTTAATTTTTTATCCTTCTGAAGAAATAATGCTACTATAAAAAATTCGAATGAGTAATCTTTGTTTTGGTTTTAATAATATTTTCAAAATATATCTCAACAGAGCAGTTTTTGGGTCAAAATGAATTTTGGATGATACTTTTTACTACATACTCAAATTTATCTCAAAAAGAAATCCTACAAGTTTGTAACCCCACCAGCAATGAGTGTACCTGTATATGCAAAATCTCATTCATTATTTTTTGTGTTTAATTATTTCTGCCAAATTGATGGATGTGATGTTTTTACCTCAAACTTGTTTTAATTATTTTAATTTAATTGTGTCTTTTGTTATTAGCACGGTATATGATTATCAACCATTTATCTTTCTTCTTTGAAAGTTGCCTTTAAATCTTTTGATTCTTTATTCATTAAGGACTGAGTATTATGTTTGTGAATATTTAATTAATTCAATATATTGTTTAGATATCATTTTAGAGGAAGCATTTGCAATTAACATTCTGCCATTATTATTTTTTTTTCTTTTTCTTTCAGACTCAGGTTGTCTTCCTGGGTTCTAATCTGACATATTTCCTCTGCACCACACTACCTTTCATGTAAACAATGTGCAAAAGGATTCTGTCATGTTTCCAATAAAAAGGTTGAGCACTGGTAATATTGAGTAAAATGGAAGAGGAGTATATACAAATCATTGGTTTTCAAGTCATAACAAATTTGGAATCTATTTTAATAGGTAGTTGTGTGGAAGAATAGCACTAAATCAGTTACATAGGCATTTATTAAGCACCTATTATGTGGCAAGCAATATGCAAAGTAGCAGTCAAATTTTGTATATACACAGGTATTTATGTGTCAAAACAAAATCAATTTGCTAAGAGAGAAAGAAGAGAGACACAGAGACAGAGACAGAGATTTGTGAATTCATTCTTTGAATAATATATGCCAGAATTTTTGATGAAACATTGTAGAGTAGTGCTTGCCACAAGTTGAGGCTTTAATAAATTATTTTTATTCATCAATTCATTTATCCTTTTCAGTAGCAACCAAGAGATCATCAAATAGCAAGTAGGAGATCATCAAAATGCTGTTAGGAAAAGAAAGAATTTCAATCATAGAAGAGGGGGAATTACTGAAAACACTTTTAGGGATAGGAAGAAAATAAATAAAAACTCCATTATTCATCCTCTGATAGTATTTCCCTGTGAAATAAGGGAGAGTAGAAACAAAGAAACCTCTTCTGTCTAACTCTTTAATGTTTATAAAGCACTTTGCTCAAAATAATCCTGCAAGATAGGTAAAATAAGTATTTTTATCCTAGTTTTACAGATGGGCAGACAGAAGCTCAGAATGGTGAACCAGCCCTGCATTCTTAGTACAAATTCTATCGGGTCCTAGTGTAATGATCTTGGTGATAAATAGCTATAATCTCGTTGCTAATAATATTCATTAAAGACATTGGCCTATAGTTTCCTTTCTCTTCCTGGTTTAGGTACCAAAATTGTTATTTGTGTCATAAAAGCCATTTAGTTGGACTCCTTTATTTTTTCCACACAGCTTCTACAGCATTTAGATTAAATTTTTCCTTACATGTTGGGTAGAATTCACTTATAAATCCATTAGGTCCTGAAATTTCTTCTTAGAGAACTCATTGATGGTTTGTCCAAATTCTTTTTTTCTAAGAGAGTTATTTAAGTATTTTATTTTGTCTTCTGTTAGTCTGGATAATGTATATTTTTGTAAAGATTCATCATTTAATTTAGATTGTCAGTTTTGCTGGCATATAATTAGACAAAATACTTTCTAATGATTGCTTTAATTTCATGTTTACTATTGGTGTATTCACCCTTTCCATTTTTGATACTGGCAGCTTGGTTTTCTTTTTTTAATCAAATTAAGCAATAGTTCATCCATTTAATTTTTTTTCCATAAGAACAGGTTCTATTTTTATTTATTAGTTCCATGATTTTTTTTTTACTTTGAATTTCATTAATCTTTCCTTTGATTTTCAGGATTTCTATTTTGATGCTTAATTGGGGATCGTTAGTTTTCCTCTTTTTCTAGTTTTTCCTACTTTAGCTCTATGCCCAAATCATTGATCTTCTCTTTCTATCTTTTATTGATGTGTTTAGAGATAAAAAAAATTTCTCCTGAGTACGGCTTTGACTAAATCCCATAAATTTTGGTATATTGTCTCATTGTTGTCATTCTCTTTAATGACATTATTGATTATGCCTATGACTTTTTATTTGATCCACTCATTCTTTAGGATTTTCTTAGTTTCCAGTTGATTTTAATATATGTATCCACCTTATTTTCCTGAACATAATTTTTACTGCACTATGCTCTGAAAAGGAGGCATTTATCATACATCCTTTTTCTGCATTTCATTGTGAGGTTTTCATGTCTGCTGGTGAATTTTTGTTCAGGTGCAATTTACACCTAAGATTAATATATATTCCTTTCTATTCCCATTTAAATTTCTCCAGGGGTCTATTGTCCATAATTTTCTAAGATTCTACTCATCTTACTTTCTTCATTATTTATTTTATGGTTAGATTTGTCTAGCTCAATAAGGTTAAAGTTGAGGTTTTCCACTGGTAGTTTTACTGTCTACATCCTCCTGTAATTCATTTGACATTTCCTTCAAGAATTGGGATGCTATGCCATTTGATACATATATGCTTAGTATTGGTATTATTGTTATCTAATTATTACTAATTATCTTATTACTAATATCTATTGTCCCTTTTAGCAAGATAAAATTTCCTTGCCCTTCCCTTTTAATTAAGTCTAATTTTGCTTTTTCTGAGATAATGATTGCTACTTCTGTCTTTTTTACTTCAGCTGAAGCATAATAGATTCTAGTCCTGCCCCTTATTTGAACTCTGTGCGTTTGTCTTTGTTTCAAGTGTTTCTTGTAAACAATGCATTGTTGAATTCTGGTTTCTAATGCATTCTGCTCTCTTCTTCTGTTTTTTGGGTGAGTTCATCCCATTCAAATTCACAGTTATGAATACTTACTTCACACTTTTCTCTATCCTATTTTCTTCTATTTATCATTCTATTTTAATCCTGTTTCCTTTAATCCTTCCTTCCTTAACCACTGACTACTTTTTTTTGCTCTCTTTTACCACCCTACCTCCTTTCTCTTATCCCTTTCCTGCCCTACTTCCCTGGTGGGTTAGAGAGACTCCTATACCCAACTGAGGGTATATATTCTTCCCTCTTTGAACCAATTATGATGAGACTGAAGTTTAAGTGTTGCCTACTCCCATCCCTCACCATTTTCCCCTTTAGTATAAAAGCTCTTCCTTGTGCAATTCATTTTTGTGAGATAATTCCCCCAATCTCCCTCTCCCTTTCCTCTTCTCCCAGTACATCCCTCTTTCTCACCCCAACAAATTGTACTTATTCCTGTACTCTGTATGTAGAATCCCTCAAACTACCCTAATGATAAATAAATAAATAATAAAGTTCTTAGAAGCTATATGTACTATCTTCTGACACAGAAATATAAACAGTTTAACCTTACTCAGTCCCTTATGATTTCTCTTTCATGTTTGCCTTTTTATGTTTCTCTTGAGTTTTTGTATTTGGAAGTAAAATTTTTGATTCAGCACCAGCCTCGTCATCATGAATGTTTAAAAGTCTTTTATTTCACTAAATCTCCATTTTTTGAAGGATTATAATGAGTTTTGCTGGGGCAGGTTATTCTTGATTATTATCTCAACTCGTTTGCCTTCCAGAGTACCATTTTTCAAGCCCTCAGCTTCTTTAACGTGGTAGCTGTTAAATCTTGTGTAATTCTAACTGTGGTTGTGTGAAGTTTGAATTGTTTCTCTCTGTCTCCTTGAAGTATTTTCTCTTTTACCTAGGAGCTCTAGAATTTGTCTGTATAATTCCTCGAACTTTTAAATTTTTGATAACTTTCGTCTGGCGTTCAATGGATTCTTTCAGTGTTTATTTTACCCTGTTTCTAGGATTTTGGGGTGTTTATCTTTGATTATTTCTTGAAAAATACTTCATATGCTATTTCTTTGATCATGACTTTTAGGTAGTCAATTAAATTTAAATTATATTTTTTCGATTTTTTTTTAATTTTTCAAATCCTTTATCAACTTCTGATTTACATCATTCATTTTTGCTAGATTTTGAGTTACAAATTTTCTCAACTTTTCCCCCTACCCACCGCCCCAAAATAGCAGTCCTATAGGATATCCCCTCCTCCAATCTGCTCTCTCCCATATTTTCTCCCATACCCCTTTCGACTTTTCCATGGGATCTCTATGCCCCAGTGCCTGTATATCTTATTTCCCAATTACATGTAAAATAGTATTAATAATAGTATATATCTATCTATCTAGATATAGATATAGATACATACATATACATACACACACACACATATATATATATATATATATGAATATTTGATATTAAAACTTTGAATTACAGATTCATTCCCTTCCTCCCTTGTCACCCACTCTTACAGGGAAGATAAGTAGTTCAGTATAGGTTGTACATGTGTGGCTAATGCAAAACAATCACATAGTAGATATATTGTAAAAGACTGACTATATTTCCCTCCCTCCTATCCCACCTCCCACTTGTTCAGTTCTTTACTTTGATCCCGTCCCTTTTCAAAAGTGGGTGCTTCCAACTTCCCTCCCCCCCACCAGCCTGCCCTCCCTTCCATCATCGCCTCTCTCATCCCCTTCCCCCCCTACTCTCCTGGAGTGTGAGATACCCTATTTAGTGTGTATTTCATTCCCTCCTCAAGCCAAATTCAATGGGAATAAGGTTGATCCATTCCCTTTTGCCTTCTTATTCTTCCCCTCCATTGTAATTGAAGTTTTTTTCCCCTCCTTGCCTCTTCTATATGAGATAGTTTACCCTATTCTTCTCTCCCCATCTCCTTTCATTATATTTCTCTCTCACCTCTTAGTTTCACCTTCTAAGTTTCATCCCTTCCTGTTAAATTGGTCCTGTGCCCCCTATGTATACCTGTAAACATATATACACACATTCACATATGTATTCATATGCCCATATACCATCCTATATAGACATTTTATAATATTTATATATATAATATATTTATATATATAATTTCTATTCCCTTCAACTACTGAGAAAAGTTTCATAAGTTAAAATTATTGTTTTTCCATGTAGGAATGGTAATAGTTCAACTTTGATAAGTTCCTTATGATTTCTTTTCCCTGTTTACCTTCTCATGGTTCTCTTGCTTCTTGTATCTGAATGTCAAATTTTCTATTCAACTCCATTATTTTCAGCAAGAATGCTTGAAAGTCCTCTATTCCACTGAATAACCATATTTTCCCCTGAAACATGATACTCAGTTTTGCTGGGTAGGTGACTCTTGGTTTTAATCCCAGCTCCTTTGACCTCAGGAATATCATTCCAAGCCCTTTGGTCTCTCAGTGTAGAAGCTGCCAGTTCCTGGGTTATCCTGATTGTGTTTCCACGATATTCAAATTGTTTCTTCCTGGATGCTTGTAATATTCTCTCCTTAATCTGGGAATTCTGGAACCTGGCTATAATATTTTTAGGAGTTTTCTTTTTGGGATTTTTTTAGGGTGTGATCGGTGGATTCTTTCAACCTCTATTTTGCCCTCTGGTTCTAAAACATCAGGGCAGTTTTCTTTGATAACTTCCTAGAGGATGATTTCTAGATTCTTACTTCGATCATGGCTTTCAGGTAGTCCAATAATTTTTAAATTATCTCTCCTGGATCTATTTGTTAGATTGCTTTCTATTCTTTCATTTGTTTGGATCTGTTTAACAGCATCTTGATTTCTCATAAAGTCATTAGCTTCCATTTGCTCCAATCTAATTCTGAAGCAATGATGCTTCTCAGTGAGATTTTGAGATTCTTTTTCCATCTGGCAAATTCGGCTTTTTCTTCTCCTCATTGTGTTTTTGAGCCTCTTTTGCCATTTGAGTCAGTCTCTTTTTTAAGGTGTTATTTTCCTCTGTCAGGCTGTTGACTCTAATTTCATAATTTTCTTGCATTGTTCTCGTTTCTCTTCCCAATTTTTCCTCCACTTCTCTTATCTGCTTCTTAAGGTCCTCTATGGCCTGTAACCAGCTCGTATTTTCCTTTGAAGTTTTTGGGGCAGGAGTTCTGACTTCACTGTCTTCCTCCTGTTCCATGCTTTGCTCTTTTTGTCCCCAAAATAGGAGTCTAATGTTGGAATCTTCTGTCTGCTTTGTTTCCTTCGCCTGGTCATGTCTCCCCTCAGTCACTTGACCCCTGGGCTTTTTGTCTTAGTAGGACTCTGGCACCAGACAGGGGAGGTTTCATTCCAAACTCTGGGGTTTTCTCAGCTACCAGAGGTATTAGATAGGTGCCCTCTCTGAGGTCCTCACACACTCTAACAAGCTGGACACACACCCCAGGATCTCCACCCTATACTGCAATCCAGATCCAAGCAGGTTTAAGCAAGAGTGATTACTCCTCACACTGGTGCTTGGTCCCCCTACACTCTGCAGGCCAAGAGCTGAAGCTGCCACATGGCGCTGGCTGTGCGAGCATCTCAGCAGCTTCTCGCCCTGGGGCAAAAGCCATGCACTCCCACTTACTGGGTCCCAAAATCCAGACTGCACTGACCTCTCATTTTGTCCCTCGCATCTATGTGTTGATAAATCTGTAAACAGCCACAGCTGCTACTGATCTGGAGTCCCTCTAGCAGGTGGCTTTTCAGGCCTGCCCTGGGGCTAAAGCCTTGGCATGGGGCTGGGCTCCGCTCCCAGAGCACTGTGCTGTTTGAGTCCTGCTGGCCTGCCCTCAGCGGGAAGTTAGCTTCTCTGTGTCATTTTGTGGGTTCTGCAGCTCCAAAGTTTGTTCAGAGTCCCCTTTTTAGATGGATTGGGGAAGGTGGAAGCTGGAGCCCCGTGGAAGTCCTGCTTCTACTCTGCCATCTTGACTCTGCCCCTAAATTATTTTTTCTTGACCTGTTTTCCAAGTCAGTCATTTTATCTATGACATATTTCACATTTTCTTTTTAAAAATTCATCTTTGTTTTATTATTATTTTTTTTATGTCTCAAAGACTCATTAGTCTTACCCAATTCTAAGTAATGATTTCTCTCCTGTCTGGCAACAGAAATTTCTATAACCAACTGAGCATTATTCCCTCTTTAAGCTAATTCTAGTGGGAGTAAGTTTCACATGCTCCCCCCCCTTCCCCTATCTTCCCTTCCAATGTAAAAGTCCTTTTGTGTCTTTTTTATGTCATATAATTTACCCCCATTCTACCTCTCCATCCTCCCACTGTGTTCCCCTTTATCATCCCTTAATTTAATCTTTAAGATAATGATCCCATCAAATTCAACTCATACTCGTCCCTTCTCTCTATGCATATTCCTTCTAACTTCCTTAACAATGAGACAATTCTTATAAATTACAAGTATCATCTTCACACATATGGATCTTAACAAGTTAACCTTATTGAATCCCTTATGATTTCTCTTTCCAGTTTACTTTTTTATGCTTCTCTTGAGTTTTGTATTTGAAAGTCAAATTTTCATTTCAGTGAAATCTAAAATACAACTGTGTGCATTATCAATTGGGTGAAAGTAAATGAATTACATTTACTGATATGCAATAAATCTCATAATTTGTGACATCTTGTAGAAAATATTTAAGATGCAATATTTTTATATCTTTTTTTGGCTGCAACCACATATTTTATACAAGTTAGCACTGAGTTCATAAGATTTTAGAAGACATTCTCTTATGAAGCCATACTTTTATCCATAGTAAAATAGTACCAAAATATCATGTGTGTACTTTTGATGAACACTTATTTTTCCAAGTGATTGTGTTTAATCCAAGTGATTATAATGCATAGTTTTTAATGGAGTTTAAATCAGATGATTTCCTGGGTCATTAAAACATGTTTTTCTCCATCTCTTATATAAACTTCCAAACTTTCATTAGATATAGTACATGACTATTTTATGGTGTTCCATCACCATTTGGGAATTCCTATGATTTCTGAATGATTCTGTGTTTCACTATATATATATATATATATATATATATATATATATATATATATATATATATATATAACATATCATTCAATAAAAATTCAATATAGAAATTTTTTCTAGGTGAACTGGGAGTAAAATTTCCTAAAACTTTTTTTTTTGAAGTACATGTTTTATACTTTGAGGTACTCAAACATTATAGAATCACTGGATTTTTTCTGGAAATGGTTTAGTATTGAAGAAAAATTGAATTTCATTAGCAAAAATTATACTTTTTCAAACTTAACTACTCCAGTCTGTGTATTATATTACTCATAACATTTTCTTTATTCATAGAAACTGTTAGTAGCTGTGTTTTACTTGTTTTCTCACTATTCTTTCAATTTAAAGATATCTAAACCACATAGTAGAAGAATTTATAAAAACCCTTTCACTGTCAGTTCCTTTTGAATGCCTTTGTCTTCTGTCTAGTTTTATGTATTAGACTATCTTGCAGAAATAATTTGTCAGTATTTTTGTTTTTGTATATGCTTTTTGGAGGGCAGTTGGGGTTAAGTGACTTGCCCAAGGTCACACAGCTAGTTTTTGTGTTAAGTGTCTGAGGCTGGATTTGAACTCAGGTTCTCCTGACTCCAGGGCTGGTGCTCTTCTAACTGTGCACCACCTAGCTGCCCCAATTTGTCAGTTTTTGACATTTTTTTCATATTTGTGTATTATTGTTGTATTTCATTGCTAGTCATCCTGTTTAATTGTAGACTTGAATGATCTTTGAAACACTTGACTTTCCCACACCAGTTTGTCTGCAATAATTTAAACAGTCATTAAAGTTGTATTAAGGCACTGATTTTACAAATTTTCTTATGTAATATACATTCTTAGAAATACAACAAAAGAGATCAATAAAATATATGATTGGAAGAAAATCCAAAATTTAACTTATAGAGAACTACCTAAAAGTAAGGAAATAATTTCAATTTGGCTTCATCTGATTAAGGTTAATTTTTCTGAGTTAGCCTAATGTTAGTATATATATAAAAACACACATGACCATTGCTATCACAAGATCCAACCGTGGCAAAATTGCCCTTTACCTTGTTATTTACTCACAGCTATATATATATATATATATATATATATATATATATATATTCCATTATCTAAATGACTTGCTCAACACTGACTCCTTAGTCATATCAGATAAGCATATCAAGTCTGTGGCCAGCTAAAAGATCATTCTGTATACTACCAGCAGTCTCAATATTTATATCAGCTTTGAAAAGGGTAAAGAAGTCTCTAAAAGACAATGTGTATCTTAAATTATGTGTGGAAAGAGGGAAAACAGTCTTACCTCCTTGACCTTTGCAGAGAGGCAACATCATATTATAGAAAGAGTGTACTGGGCATAGGAGGGACCTGGGTTTCAACCTTGACATTTTGCTTTCTAGTCATGTTAACCTGGTCAAGAAATTTAATTTCTCTTAGTTAACTTCTCTTCTCCATGTCCTCAAGGAGAGTATGATAATATTTACAATACTAAGAAATAGGGTTGTTTTAATAAAGTACTTGATAATCCTTAAATTATTATATAATGTATATTATTAGCAATGGTGATGAGAAGGCAGGAGTAGGGCACATATCAGGCTAAGTATGAATAGGATCTTTAGGTCTCCATTTAGCACTATCTGGCAATTTCCTTCTTTCTTCATTCGTTGCCTTCTTGGGGGACTTCCAAGTTACCACTACAAATACAGCATGTTCCACCCTATACCCTACACACGTGGTAGACCCAAAGTAAGTGCCTCCATTTTCCATATCTTTATAAACATAACTTGATTGTATGACCCTAAATTACAAGACATATCTGGAAACCATGTAGTCCAATTTTTATTAGCAATTATTACCACCAGAGTGAGTCTTTGCTTGAGATAGAATAAATCTACTCCCTTCAGAGATAGCTCATCCCACTTCTGGATAACTCTTATTTTTAGAAATTTTTCCCTTAAACATATCATTTATTGTCCTTTGTGCCCAAAATTCTTCATTTGTGAAACAAGGAAAATAATGTTATCCTGTTTTAAAAGGTTATTGTGAAGATTTACCATCTCTCTCCCATCTCTCTCTCTCTTTTTCTCATGCACCCACAAACTCATGCATACACATACATACACACGCGCACACACATGCACATACACACACCATTTAACCAACCTTTTTTCAGATCTGTGATTTAACAACATAGAAAACTTGTTGGGCAAATTCCCTCTTCTAATAGTGGTTAGCAACTGCTCTGCCATTTATTCTGTCACATGCTGCTGGTGCAATGTAGAGTTAAGTGACCTGCCCAGGATCAACCAGTGTGTGTAAGAGGAAAAACTAGAAAAGGTCACTAGAGGTCAGCCCTCTTTCTGTAACCCCTATGACACTCTTCAATATGATGTCTTTTAAAAATACAATTAATATCTTTCACTTAGTCCTTTAATCACACAGTCTTTGAATTATAAAATAATAGACAATTTAGGATTCTTTACTCTAGAATTCCATTTTCCCCTTTTTTGTAGTATTCCTCATTCTTTGCCACTTGCACAGTCTGGAAGGTTATCTACTCTGCAGTGCTTCAGGGTCTATAGTTAGGCCCATTATTGGAAATTGGCTTTGCCAGATGTAGCAGTACCTCTAGACAGATGCTCTGTAATAAAACATTATTTTAAAATGCTTTGCTTGCTCCTGTCATCTCACGTTGACTATATTGAACCTAATGCTATTTTCTTCTAGTGTTCTGCATCAGTTTTAAAAATATAACTCTGTTCACATTTAAGCCATATATTTCAAAGCAAATTTTTACTTTAAGTTTTGCAGAGTCCAAGTAGCTGTAAAGAAAACTAGAATGAATTCTCCCTTGAGCATCATCCTAAAAGATATTACCCTAGTTCTAGATCTAATAGCTGTACTTCCCATTTTCATTTTGTACATAAAAGACAATACCAATTCAGCTGAGCTTCTTAGGTACTATTATATTTGTGACTAAGCATACATATTTTAATAAATCCTTTTACATATCTGTATACACATATATTACATGTGAGCAAAGATTAGCAAAAGCCTTTTTAATAAAATTGCTCATATGATGATTATTTTTTTAAGTTTACAAAGTACTTTCTTCACAATACCCTTTACCTGGTAAGTCTGGTCTTTTACTTCCAGAACACTCCAATAACTGGTATCAATCAGTATCAAACCTAAAAGGCTTTGTTAGTATAATACTTACGATTTTGAACACTAGATCATTAAACTCTCCTAATTTGTTATTGACAGGTAAGAGAAGATACCACATGAGAAAAAATGAACTTGTAGCTTTGGGAATAACACATCACCAAAGCCAAGAACCATTTTCTAGATTTTTGTCATTATTAAAGAAGGGAGATAAAATAATATTCTAATTCAAGGTATAGAATTTTCTTCTCTTCCCCCTTCAACTACTTCCAACTCTTTTCCAATTCAACTCTCATAATTTTGAGAATATATATTATATGCATTTGTGTGTGTACACAGATATCTATATGCATACATGTAAATAAATATGCATACCCAGATGTACACAAGTATATGCATGTGAACATATGTAAATTCATGTGCATATATCTGTAGAAATATCATAGATTTAGAAATAAAGCTATAGATCCTTAGTACCCATGCAGCACAATGTTAGTCAGACACAGAGTAGACAATTTGTATGCTTATTCAATCCATGGTAATTAACATAGTGTTTTAAACTTCCCAGAGCATTTTGTAAACATGGATGTATATGATCCTTAAAACTTTCATGTGATTTATATAGTACAAAGATTATTGTGTCTGTTGCAGATCCATCATGTCCTATTCCTTAAAATAATACTATTCCTAATGATAATTGCATATTTATGAGCAATTTGCTATAAGGTATAACTTCTCATTTGCTTATAATAATATTATGATCATAAATGATTCCTTGTGATTTTCTGTTTATTGCCCAACTTCATAGGAATAATTTTTAAAAAGAGGAACTTGGAGATGAGTCAATCTGGTAAAATATCAATGATAGGACACCAAATTGGGAGTCAGACCACTGGATCACAGGACCAGTGAGTAGAAAAATAAATTAAATGTACTTACCATAAAACTTTTGAATTTGAGGTATGAAATAATGGATATAAAGACTGAACAAAGAAAAAGGCTATGTCTGTTTACAAGTAAGAGCTGTGCAGAGACTTGTAAAAAATGCTCTCAAGGCCTGTATCACAGTCACTGGCGGGAATCCAAGCTGTCTTACAAGGGGTGCATTTAATTAGCCCATTCTGACTTTCTGATTGCTAATATGGATGACACGTATGGATGAACCCAAATAATTAAAAACATTTTTTTCTGTAAAAACATCAGCAGCATCAAATAAACATATTGTGGCTCTGGTGCATCAAGTTATGTAGGTGTTAGATACTTCAGCTTAAATTACTTGGCTGCATAAAAACAAACATAACAAATCAATATATTGCCTTGCCAGCTTGCTGCTTCTAACTTTTTCTCCTGATATCATATTCAATAAGAAAATCAGCTGAGAAGGATTTTGGCTTCAATGTCTCTAAAGGTGAGAGAGACACTTCTGTACAAGGTCCTACCCTGATGTCTCATTATGTCACGGGATTGGAGTCTGGTTCCCAAAGGCTAGGTCAGTGAAGCAGAAGACAATGGCAGGCTTTACTGTTCTAGGAAAGACTTCAAGTATGATCCCTATAACAAAGCATGTCTTATTTCTGAGGACCAGCCTGGCTAAGTACAGAGAGGCTCATCACTAGTGCACTGCCCACTTGATGACAAATTATCTGGTCAAGGCAAACCATGATGTAAATAAAAATACAAACTCCTTCTCAGTCCCATGAAGGCTACATTTTGTTTCTGTAATGGTGGTAGCTACTAGAATGGTAATGGGAATTTGAAGATCTTACCTGCCGCTTTAATAGGCCTAAGGGAATTTGAAGACTTCCCCACTTTTCAAATATACTCTGCCCCCTAACAGGCTGAATGTGATCACATGGAGGGAGGAATTTGCTGAAAGGTGGAGCAGAGCCAAGAGGAAGCTGGGAGTCAGATATAACTAGACTGGGAGAGAGAGAAGATGATCAGGCAAGGAGTCAGTCAGGCTCATGAGTAAAAGTTGTTTTTTTTTGCCACCTGTTCTTATAGCTAGGCTTATGTTGGTTTCTGGGAAGGCTAAAGGATGCTGTGCCTCTCTGTGATGTTGTGGCTTATTGACTTCTTTGCTACTATAATGGAATAGGCTTACTGGTTTTGGGATTTGGTTTTCTGGTGTCTGGTACATCAAGTTATATTTTGTTTGCTATATTTTTCGATCGAGCACTATGCGGGTATGTGTATAGTGATTGTTGGCATTGTAAATATTGCCCTGATGCTACAGCTACTTAATTGGAAAGTGGATAGCTGATGATAAGAATCACATGATTTTTTAGGCTGTGTATAGAAAATAATGATTGTTGGGTTCTAAATGTGACTATATAACATTTACATGAATATACATAAATATGTGTTATATATAAACATACACACTACATATGTTTGTGTGTACATATGTGTATGTATGATATACATACATATGTATACATTACATTTTCTGTTGCTTGTCATGTTTTAGAATCATTGAATTTTTGGTCCTTTGAAATTTCCTGGTAATCTTTTAGTTGGATAAGGCTTAGTATTTCCTAGGATAAACTGCTTATTTTCCTTCACATTCTTCCCTCTAGAACTCTCATTTAATTTGTTTTCTAGCCATTGTTTATGTCTTGCCTAATTTCTTCTAGGACTATGATTTACTGAATAGAGTACTAGAAATGAAGTTAGTAAGACCTAAGTCCAGTGGTACCCAAGTTTGGGGCTTTTATTTTTTTAGTTATGGTTTTACAATAATCTGATGATTCTTTAATCACCTCCCCTCGATAAAATACCTTACATGTTCAGTAACAATTTTAATATAGATCTAGAGGTAGAAATAGATGCAGATAGATACATAGATATAATTATGATATATATGTATATATCACATATAATTATAATATAAAAACAAATAGATAGATATACACATACAGGACAAAAAGAGCTCAAAGCGATTTGATTTAACTATTTCCAAAGGAATAAAATAAGTGGATAAAGAATGCCTATAATACAGTTCATGGTATAAAATTGAAAGAATAATCTATTGAGTTGGCTTAACAATGCATGTCTAAAAGTGACATCACAAATGGAAACTGAGTTTAATATAGAATTAGAAAGATAAGAGTGATCTGGATTGCCTTTGGAAAACTTGGCAATGTTGTTGATGACCCTGTTATAATAATAATCATAACAATAATAATTAGTAGTAGTAGTAGTAACATTTATATAGCTCTTTTATCTCACTTATCCTCACAATAACCCTGGGAAGAAAGTGCTATTATTATCCATGTTTTACAAATAAGGAATGCGAGGCATCAAGAAGTTATGTAACTTTCCCAGGGTCACACATCTTGTAAGTGTCTGAGGCCAGATTTGCATTTAGTTCTTCCTGATTTCAAGGTTGATGCTCTGTCTACTCTGGCCATTTAGCTAGTTTCTATCTAAAATAAAGGCCTATCTTTTCAATATCAATATTATAGTGTTTTATATAATTGTAAATCATGGAATGTTATAGTTTCCAAATGATTAAAATTTTAGGTCACTAAGAGGGCAGTGGAGAGTTACATGATACATACAAAGAGGCTATGTCATATAATTATTCAAGAGAATTGGCCAAGGGAAGGTCAACAGAGAAAAATATGAGTGAAAAATGAGGTAAATGTCGGTCACAGTGAAAGCAAGGCATAACTGATAGGTAATCATCATGCTCAACTGGTATCTTGGAAATGTGAATAAATCCTAACATTCAGGTAGATAGGTTTTTGTTTTTTGTTTTTTTTAGAAATAATAAGAGAGGGGGCAGCTAGGTTTCATAGTGAGTAGAGCACCAGCTCTAGAGTCAGGAGGACCTGAGTTCAAATCCAGCTTCGGACGCTTGACACTTACTAGCTGTGTGACCTTGGGCAAGTCACTTAACATCAACTGCCTTGCCTTCCCCCCTCCAAAAAAAAGAGAGACAGAAAGAAATAATGAGAGAGCAGGGAGATTCCTGAAAAAAAAAATGTGAGTGTGGATTGATTCAGATCTGTACCATTCAATGTAGTAGCATATTGATGAGGTAAGAGATCCACACAAGAATTGAGGTAAATTCCCAGAAATTGAAATTGCTACTTCATGCTTGTGCTTTTAACAGGTCAATTACTGTTTCCTTGAAAAACTTGAGAAAAGTTTATCAATTGACTACTCCATAGAAGATTCTGTTTTAGACACTGCTAATTAAAAGATGAGAAATGTATAGACACTACCTTCAAACAGTTTACAATAGAGAGAAATCAATTGTATATAAATGAATATAAATACAATGTAAAATATAAAAAGGATCAAAGAGAGGTTTTGCTGAAGTGTTCTATGCAATTTTAATTTGAAGAAAAGAAATTAGAAAGTGGGAGTAATAAGTGAAGGTTTTACTACTATTATTTAAAATAGAGAGTTAAGCAAATTTGTAGGCATAAGGACGAGTTAGAAGAAAGGATGAGTTTGAAGATGGTTGATTAAAAGAAGAAAAAGAAAACAGAAGATTACTCTATTTTCCTCATTAATTCAACCATTAGTTACTGGGTTGTGGTCCAAATTCTGGGGATGCAAAGAAATAAACAAGAGCCTGTTTTCAAGAGTTTATTCCACAAGTGGGGAACCTGTGGCTTAGAGACCACATGTGAACCTCTAGATCTTCAAGTGCAGTCCTTTAACAGAATCCAAACAAAATCCAATCATTTTATTAAAAAGATTTGTTCTGTGACATTTGGATTCGGTCAAAAGGCCACACTTGGGGACCTAGAGAGCCACATGTGGCCATGAGGTCTCAGGGGTAGCTACGGGAGCTGAGAAACATACATGTTTTCAAGATAATAAGATACTCTAGGACATAAGAAGCTATTTGGGGTTTTGTTAATATTGCAACAAAATTGTTATTAAAACTCCACACTTTAATTTTTCTTCTGCCTGTTTTCAGGAAAATAAGAGATGAATTCTTTGATATGTCAATCTTATTATTACAAGATGGTATTAATGATAATGGCAGTAGAATCTCCCTTTCAGAAGTTCATTTGACCACTGGTATTAAGAATATTTGCCATTTCATCATATGTTTCAATCCTAACTTCATTTATTATGAAAATCCTATTGGAGATATGAGATCGTGCATTCCATATACTCATAGTTCCTATATATTAGGAAGATTTAGAGCAAGCCAATGATGCTAATGAACAGATTCAAAGACGACTGAACAGCCATCATATAGACCCATTTTGAAGTTATTTTGTGGGTGAGCATTAGGTGGATTTCACATGGAAAAGACTATGGAGTTAATTAATCTATAGGTTAATCAAGAAATGTTCATTAAGCAAACAATGTATTCTATTCTGAAAGGAATATGAGATGTTCCCAACTTTCAATTTGCTTATGAGTAAAACAATTCAAAAAACATTTATTTAAGAACCTACTATGTGTAATTATAATGTATGCTTGGGAAACAAAATAAATAACAAGTTAGCTATTTCTTTTAAGGATATTACAACTTTATGAGCTGATTTGTACACAAATAAGTGATGTATGTTAGCACAATACATGGGAAAACAAGAGGTTTAGATTGAATGTTAAGAGAAATTTGAAGAAATCTTATTTTCAGTTAAGCTCAGTGAGCATTTATTAAGTTCCTACTATGGGCTCTGAACATTGTTAGATGCTGGTAATAGAAAGGAATCCATGGAACAGTCTTTGCCTTAACTTAAGCACTTCACATTCTAGGGGTCAAAAGGTACACAGATAAATGTAAACATATATGAAGTAATCAGAGGTGTGTGGAAATTTTTAATGGGGGAATTAGGAACAAATTCTTATAGGAAGTGGTATAAGAGTATCTTTGAAGTGAAATTCCTAGAGCAAAAGTAAGGAGGTAGGTCTTTCTAGGCATGGCAGAAAAGCTCTGAAAAAAAATTAACATTGGGATCAGATGGACTAAAACATAAAATCCAGGTAAAGGAGAACAATAAAATAATCCTGAAAAACAGGTTGAGGAATTATTTTGGAGGCATACAAACACAAACATGCACACACACACGTTTATAATTTACCTTAGAATCAATGGGAAAAAAATGAACTTATTTGAATAGGGAAGTGTAATTCCTCTGTGAAAAACTAATGAAAATAATTATTAAGAAGATGACTAGATCACATTTATATTACAATTTATGGTTTGTAAATGTCTTTTTTCAAGACAACCTCTTAAGGTCGATAATTAGCACAAGTAGAATTTGAGTTTCCTTTTAGAAGTCTGTTTATTTTTTGTCTTGGTAACAATAAAGTTTTATGTATAACCACGTACAGGATAGTCATATAAAAAGAAAAGTCTATAAACTGAATTGATGTTATTATGCCCATTACTTGGACTTAAACTATGTTTTTATGCAGTTTCAACTTCATACTCCTTACCACTGATGAAACAAGCACCATAAGGCAAGTATAACAAAGTTAGCCCTTTCAGCGATGATGGTCAGGTAATGGTAGCCTCTCACTCATTCCATTTGTTATTAACCCCATCCATACTTAGAGATACTCTTTAGGAAAATACCTCAAGGGAAGTGTCAAGCTCTGCTTCTCAGGGAACTAGATGATTCTGTCCTATATCCCTGCCCATTTAAGGAGAGAAAAACTCATCTTATGCCTTGAATATTAAGGTAGTTGTGTGGATTGACATTTTAGTTCATGTTAGGAACTGTAACATCTTTTTCTCTGTAGTATCTCAAGCACCTAGAACAATGCCTGGTACATAGTAGGCACTCAACAAATGCTTGTTATTTTTAAAAAACTGTTGTCTTATCCAAATCTCAACTGCCATCTGTGCTTTTTCTTTTTAACTATAAGAGATTTTATTCCAGTCACTCAATTTCATTTTGCCTGAAACAGAGAATTAGAAATTTGAAAGGGACCTTTTTGGCCATCTAATTCAACTAACAAATAGGAAGAATCCACAGTATAATACCTGGCAAGTGCTTTCCCAAGCTGCTTGTGGACCTCCAAGGACAGAGAATCTTTGCTTTTGTTTCAATTCTTTCTTTATTACTTTGAAACATTCTTGGAATCTTTATAGTGTTCCATAATTTTTCTGGGGTTCTATTTTTAACAAGAATTATTTTATTCTTCTGAAAGGTTCTCTTGGAATTATTTTAACCTGTAGCATTTTTTTTTCTTTGAGGTCACACTGAACTCAAAGTCCTTGTTCTGGAATAGGACATCTAGAAAACCTCACTAATAACAGATATTTTGTCCCTATATCCTCATTAGTTTTGATCTAGGACACCCAGGTAGAGAACCTGATCTTGGATGGACTGGCTGAGCACAGAGATCCTATCCTATAATCCTTATTGGAGTAACTGAGCAAGGATCCTGGTGGTCTCAAGTCTCTTCCCTGTCACTGCCATCCTGGATTTCAACTACATGCGTTAGAGGAACTGAGGATTGAAAGGCTGTACCAAGAGCCTTGTTCTTTGTGCACTTCTCACTCTCACAATTTCAAACAGGGCTGTGGAAGATTAAAATCTAAAGCTCATTGACTGGACCTTTCATTTCTCTACCTTTCTCTAGTGGGAATCATGTCATTGGTATGAATAATAATAGCAACTAAATCAGAGCAGTCATAAGGATCATATAAAACATATATAAAAGGGCTTACAAAACTTAAAGTCCTATATAAGTGATGATGATGGTAATGATGGTTGTGGTGACTGAGTTGACAGATGATGATGATGATGATGATGATAATGAATTTCTTTCCTATGTTTGCTTATCTGATCTACCTGACTATTATCATTTGTTCATGTTAGAACTAGCTTGTCTAGAACCTTGAACACTATCTTTCTTTTTGAAAATCTGTCTTGACTTTACAAAAAATTTAAAATAAAAACCAACAAACTGAGATCACCTGCTAAAGAGAAATGTAAAGCTTCGTCCAGAAATTGAATTGAAAAGAGAACATTTGGAATAGTCACTTTAAGGAGCATGATAGATAATCGGGGAAAAATAAAGTGATTGCTATCTACTATTTGAGATTATGCCAGTGATAAAAAAGGAACTGCGATCTCACTAATGTGATATCTAAGGTTTGATAATACATCTGTTTAGTAGATCTAGAATTTTAGGGCTGAATGACTTCCTCCAGTAGGGGAACTGACTAGCAGTTGGGTGGTACACTATATAGAATGCTGGACCTAGAATCAAGAATATCTAAATTAGCTTCAGTTACATGAACCTGGGTATGTAGCAATCTCTGTATGCCTCAGTTTTCTCATTTATCAAATGGAGATAACAATAGCACCTAGCTACAAGGACTATCTTATGAAATAATGAGATATTTTTAAGTGCTTTGCAAACTTTAAAATGCTATATAAATTCTAGTTATTGTTATTACTCAAGAATTGGAAAAAATTAAAAATTTCAGAAGATATTTGTTTTTAAATGATTAACATGTCTCAGATTGAGTAATAGTTTTTTTAATTACTAATATAGATTACTTATATATGAAAATTATAACAATGTGGATGATGATATTGTCAATGGAAACTTTAAAAGAGTAAGTAGAAGTATCCCAATATCTAAATCAGGGAATAAATTCAAAAGGAAGTAATTGAAGTAGCCTAATACATGCTTGGCAAACAAAACCAATGCAACCAAGATTAGAAGGAAAGTAGAAAACTGGGAAGTAATTCTTCATAGCAAATGCTTCTGATGAAGTTCTTATTTCTCAAATATAGAGAGAATTGAATAAAATTTATAAGAATACAAGTCATTCCCCAATTGGGAAATGATCAAAGGATATGAACAGGGAGTTTTCACATGAAGAAATTAAAGCTATCTATAGTCATATGAAAAAGATATTCTGAATAACTATGGATTAGAGAAATGGAAATTAAAAACAACTCTGAGGTACCACCTGATACCTATCAGATTGTCTAATATGACAGAAAAGGAAAATGATAAATGTTAGAGAAGATGTAGGAAAATTGGGAAAGGAACCCATTGCTAATTTAGCTGTTAATTGATCCAACCATTATGGAGAGCAATTTGGAACTATGCCCAAAGGGCAATAAAACTGTATCTTTTGATCCAGCAATACCACTACTAATTCTGTAACCCAAAGAGATCATAAAAAGGATGAAAGACCTACATGTACAAGAATATTTATAACAGCTCTTTTGTGGTAGCAAAGAACTAGAACTTGAGGGAATGACTATCAATTGGGGAATGGCTGAACAAGTTGTGGCATATGAATATAAGGAATACTATTGTGCTATAAGAAATGATAGGTGGATTTCAGATAACCTGGAAAGACTTACATGAACTGATACTGAGTGAAGTGGGCAGAACTTGGAGAACATTGTACATAGTAACAGTAACATTGTGTGATAGATATGATAGATTTAGCTCCTCTCAGCAATGCAATGATCCAAGATAATTCCAAAACTCTTGTGATGAAAGATGCTATCCACATCTAGAGAAAGAACTATGGAGTCTAAATGCAGATCATAGCATACTTTTCACTTTTTTTTTAATAGTTTTTCCCTTTTATTCTGTTTCTTCTTTTACAAAATTAATAATGTGAAAATGTGTTTAATATGATTGCATGTGAATAACCTGTATCAAATTACTTTCTGTCTTGGAGAGGGAGGTGAGAAAAAAATTTGGAACTCAAAATCTTATCAAAAATGAATATTGAAAACTATCTTTACATGTAAGTGGAAAAAATACTATTTACAAAAAGAAGACATATTTAAAGGCAGACTTCATACAGCTGAGTGAATCAATATTAGTTTTGTTCAGAACAACTCCATGGAGATCTTTTTTTGAACTTGATGAACTGATGATCTTGATGAATTGCAAAAATCTGTAATACCGTGGAGAATATTTATTCAAGTATGTAACAATCCAAGAGAATAAAAGTATAGAAAATTCTGAACACTACATATAAGTTGTATCCCTCAATTCTGAGATACACTCAAAATCAAGGAAAGATTTGATTGTTATTCTAATAAGCTACAACTCCAATTTTGTGGCACCTAGATAAAGACAACATTGACAACAGAGAGAGCCACCACTAATGTCACTGCCATCAAGGTAACATTTTATGATATATATGGCACTCTACATACAATGTCTCATTTTATCCGTGTAACACTATGAGATATATTGGAAATTTATTAGCCACATTTTGGGTCATATTCATATTCACATGAGGTACATTTACTGTATAGTTATAAAATTACTTGACCAAGGACATAGAGTAAGCTAATAAATAGTGAGTGGGACCGGGAATCAGCATTCAAGTACAGGTCTGCTTACTCAAAGCCCAATACTTTTTTTCATGCACAAAAATAAATATAAAATAAAAATACTCCTTTCTTCTTGGGAACATAACTTTTTCCCTGACTCTAGTGGTTTCTTTAATGGAAACATAATGGGTCCAGCCATTTAATTCACTTTTTCCTGAAATTGAGAACTCAACAGAAAATCATTCAATAAAACATGGGTGCTATAAAGTCTTTTTCTAAATGAAGGCACACATTCCTTTGGAGAATATGGAAAATTTATTTATGTGAGACTTGGGGCATTGTTATATGTTATCATATATAGCTTTGACAATATTTTTATTAGCCTGGTTTGAACCTTTTTAAGTAAAGTGTTTTAGGGAACATAAAAAGACAAAAGTTTAATGAAGATAAAAATATTAGAAAGGAACATCAAAATTTGTTGTATTTAAATGCATTCCTTGATAATTTTTCCTAATGAAGCCAGGAAGGTGAGTGAATAGAAATTAATTATTTAATGGGTGTATTTTTTCCACAAAGATAGTTTAGAAGCAATTGTGTTAGTGTTAAGATTTCATCAAAGAACGCAGAGGTGATAAATCACTGCATTAGGGAACCTAAACCAGTATTAACATTCCAGCCACCTTGTCTAGCAGCTGCCATGTTTGTGGAACAATTTGTATGTAAATGTTTCTAATATAAATTGATATTGAGGTTATCTGAGGATGGCTACTTTATATGTATGATTTATGATCAATTGGAAGCATGGTGTTTATCATGCAGACAAGAAAAACAAATTGCAAGTATTTAAAAGAAAATTGAACTAAAGTATGCAAAGAATGCCATCTTTATACAAATCCTCAGGAAATTGTTTCTTTATGGATTCTTACTACAATTGCTATTAAATAAATACAAATTGGGGCATGATATATTTCTATCATGGTTAGGGAAATATGACACACAAGGTCAGAGAAATGGATGGGTCTCTTTTGCTCCTGTAGCTATTCTTCCTCCCCATCTTGCTGTAGTAAGTCTTATGTTTTGGCTCCCTCCCTCCTTCCTTCCTTCCTTCCTTCCTTCCTTCCTTCCTTCCTTCCTTCCTTCCTTCCTTCCTTCCTTCCTTC
>NW_027187358.1:16054694-16076462 GCF_028583685.1 Petaurus breviceps papuanus
TTCCTTCCTTCCTTCCTTCCTTCCTTCCTTCCTTCCTTCCTTCCTTCTATCCTTCCTATTCAATTATTCCTCCTTCAGACAAGGAGTCCTTTCCAGCTAGATACCATTTGAAATGGTCTTTTTTGTCCTTTTTCCTGAAATTGGCATATTTTTAAAAGACCAAGAAAAAATACCATTTTTATCATTCTAGCAAGCACACATAGGTTAAAAAAAAACAATAAGGGAAAGAAAGTTATAATGTTATAATTATCATAGTCTAAGCAGATCATCTTAGTCTTCCATGCCAGTGGAGGAAAAGTTAGGATTAGCATTTTATTAGGTTTACCTTATTCTCTCATTAAACCTTTTCTTCTTTTTTTTTCTTTTTGAAGGGGGTACGGTAGGGCAATTGGGGCTAAGTGACTTGCCCAAGGTCACATGGCTAGTTCTGAATCCAGATTTGAACTCAGGTCCTCCTTACTCCAGGGCTGGTGCTCTATTTACTATGCAACCTAGCCACCCCTTTTTCTTCTGTTTCTTGTTTCTTAGAGCAGGACATATCAATCTGATCTCTTCTGGATGGTAGAATAAGCATTTAGGTTTTCTAGCCAAGTTAGATTAATAGGATCATAGGAATAGAACTGAAATGTACCTCAGAGACCATCTTGTCCAACTCCTTCATTTTATAGATGAGGAATCTTATTTTAAGGTAAAATGACTTATGGGAAGTTACTTAAGTACTAATCAACTTTATCTTCCCTGACTCCAGAAGCAGTACATTTATCACCTCACCACACCATCACTTAAGTTTTCAGGATTCTTAATACCATTTGTAATATGTTTTTTATCTGTTGTTTTTTTAAGTATGGTATATTTTTGACAAATGGAAGAAAATTCTTCTCAGGCTAACCTATTAAAACATTATTGGCACCTCCTGCATCCTGGCTTCAAGTCAACATATATTTATGGATCATTAATATTCAATCAGTAAACAAGATAGTATAGTTGACATACAACTTGGCAACAAAGAAACAAAATTGGATAATGAATTTAAAGGAAAACTAAGGAGAACTTCCCAAAGAATATCATTTTATAGATATTCCTAGAAAGTGATTTTCCATTAATTTTTACCAAAATATTTGCATCCAAATAAGCATGGAGACTTGGCTCTGGGACTATTTGAATTTAAAACCTAGAAGCTAGTAATGAGCCTTCCCTACTCAACCTGCAGTAAATCTTCTGGGCTTCAGGCCTTCTTATGCTGACCCTGAAGTTCCCTTTTTTTGTTGGTTTTCAACATTGGGAGCCCTAACTTACTATTGACACTTTCCTTTTTAGACAATTTGGTTTAACTGAAGCATAGTAAAGAGCAAGATGTTGAGGCTGCTTGCATTATTTTTTTTAATTATGTTTATTTTTAGTTTACAACATTTATTTTCACAATATATTGAGTTATAAATTTTCTCCCCATCTTTTCCCTACCTACCACACCAAAAAAGCGATTCCACTGAACACCCCCTCCCCCAATCTGTTCTCTCCTATATCCTTCCCCATTCCCCTGCAACTTTCTGGTAGGGCAATATAGATCTCCATACCACAGTGCCTATATCTCTTATTTCCCAGTTTCATGTAAAAATTATAATAATAATTTTTTAAACATTTGATTTTAAAAGTTTGAATTCCAGATTCTTTTCCTTCTTTCCTAGTCATCCACCCTTACTGGGAAGATAAGCAATTCAATATAGGTTGGACATGTGTAGCTACCCAAAATATTTTCATAGTGGATATATTGTAAAAGACTGACTATATTTCCCTCCATCCTATCCTAACCCCCACTTGTTCTATTTTCTACTCTGACCCTGTCCCTTTTCAGAAGTGTGTGCTTTTAACTACCCTATTCCCCAATCCCCTTCCCCCCTACTTTCCTATAGGGTAAGATACCCAATTTAGTGTGCATGTTTTTCCCTCCTTAAGCCAAATTCAATGAGAGTAAGGTTGACCCATTCCCTTTTGCCTTCCTGTTATTCCCCTTCATTGTAACAGTTTTCCCTTACCTCTTTTATATGAGATAATTTACCCTATTCTGTCTCTCTCTATCACCTCTCATTATATTCCTCTCTCACCTCTTAATTTTATTTTGTAATTACCATTCCTTCCGATTCAATTGATCCTGTGCCCTCTGTCTATGTATACCTGTACACACACACACACACACACATACACACACTCACATAAGTATTCATATGCACATATATCCTCTTACATAGACATATATATGTATGTATACATACACACACACACACATATATATATATATATACATATATATGTTTATTTATATTCCCTTCCACTATCTTCATACTGAGAAAAGTTTCATAAGTTACAATTATCGTTTTTCCATGTTGGAATGTAAATAGTTTAAATTTGATAAGTTCCTTATGATTTGTTTTCCCTGTTTACTTTCTCATGCTTCTCTTGCTTCTTGTATTTGAATGTCAAATTTTCTATTCAACTCTGGTTTTTTCAGCAAGAATGCTTGAAAGTCCTTTTTTCCATTGAATGACCATACTTTCCCCAGAAATATGATACACAGTTTTGCTTGGTAGGTGACTTTTGGTTTTAATCTCAGCTACTTTGACCTCCAGAATATTATATTCCAAGCCCTTTGATCCCTCAGTTTAGAAGCTACCAGATCCTGTGTTATCCTGATTGTGTTTCTACAGTATTCAATTTGTTTCTTCCTGGCTGCTTGTAATATTTTCTCCTTGATCTGGGAACTCCAGAACCTGGTTATAACATTCCTAGGAGTTTTCTTTTTGGAATCTTTTTTTAATAGGTGATAGGTGAATTCTTTCAATATCTATTTTGCCCTCTAGTTGTACAATATCAGGGCAATTTCCCTTGAGAATTTCTTGAAGGATGATTTCCAGATTCTTTTTTGCTTGTAGCTTTCAGGTAGTCCAATAATTTTAAAATTATCTCTCCTGCATCTATTTTCCAGCTCAGTGGTTTTTCCAGTGAGATATTTTACATTATCTTCTATTTTTTCATTTGTTTGGATCTGTTTAATAGCATCTTGATTTCTCACAAAGTCATTAACTTCCATTTCCTCCAATTTAATTCTGAAGGAATTATTCTCTTCAGTGAGCTTTTGTAATTATTTTTTCCATCTGGCAAATTTGGCTTTTTAAGGCATTTTTCTCCTCATTGGCTTTTGGGCCTCTTTTGCCATTTGAGTTAGTCTATTTTTTTAAGGTGTTATTTTCTTCAATCAGGTTGTTGATTCACTTTTCACGATTTTCTCGCATCATTCTCCTCTCTCTTCTCATTTTTTCCTCTACTTCTCTAACTTGGTGTTCAGAATCCTTCTTGAGCTACTTCATGGCCTGTAATCAGTTCATATTTTTCTTGGAAGCATTTAGTGCAGGATTTCTGACTTTGTTGTCTTCCTCCCATTCCATGCTTTGATCCTTTCTGTCACCCAAAAAACAAATCTAAGGTTTGATTGATGTCCTTGCTTTGATTCCTTTGCTTGCTCATGTTGCTACTCAATTACTTGATTTTGAGTTTTTTGCCACAGTACAACTCTGCTTCCAGAGAGGAGAACTTTGTCCGAAATTGCTGGGCTTTTGTAGCTGCTGGAGCTATTAGTTGGGTGCCTTCTCTGCAGCCCGCACAAGCTCTGGCACTTGGTCACACACCCCAGAACCTCCACTCAAGACAGTGATCCAGATCCAAGCAGGTTACAGCAAGAGTGATTAGCCTCTGATTGGTTGCTTGCTCCCCCTGTGATCTACAGGCCAGGAGCTCTGAAGCAGCCCCATGATGGCTTGCAGGGCTGCTGCACCTCCACTACATTCACTCCAGGGGACAAAGGCTGGACCACACTCCTCTGTCCTCCCCAGTTCCAACAGAGTTCCACACTGAACTTTTACTTTGCCTTTGGCATTTTGGGTTGATAATTCTGGAAACTGCCACAGCTACTGGTGATCCACTCTCCTGAAATCTGCTTCAGCCACTCTGGTTGGGGTGAGGCTAAAACCAAGGGCTCACTTAGGGCTGGGCTTGGCTCTCAGCAAGCTGTGATGGACCCTTTCTGTCAGCCTTTCAGGCTGCCTTCAGCAGGAGATTTGTTTCTCTCTATCACTTTGTGGTTTCTGTAGCTCTAAAGTTTGTTTAGAGTCATATTTTATAGGTATTTGAGGTGGTTATGGGGGGAGCTCACAGAGTTTTTCTGCTTCTACACAGATATTTTGGCTCTGCTCCTGCTCTCCTTCTTTAGCTTAATTTATTTTTAGTTGATTTTTCATGTAAGAAACAACTCAGAATGGAGTCACTAGCTTAGAACACATGAATAAGAGGATGGTTTATAAGCTTTTAGAAATGGAAGCAGTTATCACTGCAACCAGAATAACTTAATTAGGAAGATGTCATATTAGACTGCCTTCTTTCCTTTATTGACAGGGTTACTTGACTGGTAGTTCATGGTAGAGCTATAGTGATTTTATTGGTAGTTCACATTTATATAGCACTTTAAAATTCACACAATATTTTATATAATTATTTCATGATAAGCTCATAAAATCACATCAAGGTAGGTAATGTTATTATTCCCATTTTATAGATAAGGAAGGTGAAGCTCACAGAGAGTAAGTAATTTGCTCTGGGTAGAATAAGTAGTAAATATCTGAGGCCATGTTTGCAAATAGGTCTTCCTGACTCAAGGATCAACACACTGCCATTTATTGCATACTACCTCTATAATGCTAGAGACAGATTATGCTTTGACTTGAGGTCATCATTTAATAGCATCTTTCATAACATATATAAATAAGATGGAGAGATATGGGCTAAGTACTAGAATGTTTAGGTACATTTGGAACTGATTAAATTGTACAAATAGGATATATGTGTGTGTGTGATATATAAGTATATATTGATATATAATGCATACATATATATATCTTTAAAATATATATTTGTGTATGCATATATCCATTTATATGAATAATTTTATGGCATGCTTTTAAAATTTGTAGAATATCAAACTTAGAGACATAATTAGCATAGAATTACATTCAGGATATGAGTTTGTGATAGGCTAGAATAATAGGTAGGGTATAATAAGAAGAAATTTAATAGAAAAAGATAAACCACTTAGCATTTGGATTCCTAAAACAAACTGTACACATGAGAAGGCTGGATAGGAAACAGTTTCTGTAAAAAAAAAGATTTTAGTGGACTACAAAATCAAAATGAACCAACAGTGGATATTGTAGGCAAAAAAGCTTGTTTAATCTTCGGCTGTAGAGAATTCATAAAAAGTGAGCTAAGCATTCCACTATCCTCTGCTCTGGTCCAGCTACATCTAGAAGAGTAGTTTCAATTCTGGGGACTATATTTTATGAGAAAAAAAGTAATCTAGCATCAGGACAGGGTTGCCAAAATGATGGGAAGGCTATAAAATATATATACTAGGAATGGATGAAGCAGATTAAGATTTTTAGACTAGAAAAGGGAAGATGTAGGGGGTACTTAATTTGTCTCTGAGTATTTGATAAGGCATTTTTTAGAAGAGGGATTTGCTTTGTTCTCTGTTACTCTGAGAGAGAAATTATGGAGGGATATTGAGAGTTCAAGGGAAGAAAATCTTCCCAACAATTAAAATGATCTCAAAATGGAATAGCCCACTGTGGAAGTGGTGGGCTTTTCCTCATTTCCTCTTCTTCAAGGAGAGTATAGACAACCACTTTCATAGGATAGTGTAGAAGGGATTATTGGTCTGGTACAATTTGGATTGGGGCAGTTAGGTGGTACACTAAATATAGTGCCAGACCTGGATTCAGGAAGACTCATCAAATTTGTCCTCAGTCATTTACTAGCTGTGTGACTCATGGTAAGTCACTTTAACCATTTTTGCCTCAGTTCTTTATGTGTAAAATGAGCTGAAGAAGGACATGGTAAAACACCCTAGAATCTTTGCCAAGAAATCCCCAGAAAGGGCCACAAAGAGTTGGACATGACTGTATACAAAACTGTATAGAGGTCCCATACATATTTTACATTCTATGATCCTTGACTTTACATGATGCTCCACAATAGATCCATGATCCATTAGTTCCTCATATTTGCTTTTAGGAACTCTCCCAATTGAGAAGCATTAGCTCCCTTCACAGTATTTCTGGTGTTACCTTTGATTAAATGTTGAATAGCCTTTTCTTTTTTTTTTCTTTTCTCTTTTATGGTATTTATTTATTTTTAGTTTTCAACATTCATTTCCACAAGATTTTTAGTTACAAGTTTTTCTCCCCATTTCCCCCCTACCCCATCCCAATATAGCAAGCCTACTGAATACCCCTTCCCCCAATCTATTCTGTTTTATATACTCCCTGCCCCCAACTTTCTAGTAGGACAAGATGCATATATATATATATATATATATATAATTTCCCAGTGGCATGTAAAAAAATTAATTTTTTTAACATTTGATTTTTAAACTTTGATTTCCATATACCTTCCCTTCTTCCCTCCTCACCCACCCCCACTGGGAAGACAAACAATATAATATAGGTTGTAGATGTGGAGTTATGCAAAATGTTCCCATAGTAGTTATATTGAGAAAGACTAACTATATTTTCCTCCATTCCATCCTAACCCCAACTTATTCTACTTTCTCCTTTGACCCTGTCCCTTTTCAAAAAGTGTTTGCTTCTAACTACCCTCTCCCCATATCTGCCCTCCCTTCTATCATCCACCCTCTTATCTCGTTCCCCCCTATTTTCCTGTAGGGTAAGATAGCCAACTGAGTGTGTATGTTTTCCTCCTTAACTTAAATTCAATGATAGTAAGGTTGAGCCATTCCCTTGAACCTTTCTACTCTTCCCCTCCATTGTAAAAGTTTTTTTCTCTTGCCTCTTTTATATGAGATGATTTGCCCTATTCTATCTCTCCCTTTCTCCTTCTCCCAATATATTCCTCTCTCACCTCTTAATTTTATTTTTAGATATCATCGCTTCATATTCTACTCATCCTGTGCCCTCTGTCTATGAATAAATATACACATATATAGACACACTCAGATATATATTTATATACACATACACATACATACATATTGTGCATATACACACATATTCCGTTTAACTATCCTCAAACTGAGAAAAAGTCTCATGAGGTAAAATAATCATTTTTCCATGTAGGAATGTAAATAGTTCAACTTTAATAAGTTCCTTATGATTTCTTTTTCCTGTTTACCTTCTCATGCTGCTCTTGCTTCTTGTATTTGGAAGTCAAATTTTCTGTTCAGCTCTGGTGTTTTGATCAAGAATGCTTGAACGTCCTCTACTTCATAGAATGATCCTATTTTACCCTCAAATATTATACTCAGTTTTGCTGGGTAGGTGATTCTTGGTTTTAATCCTACCGCCTTTGACCTCCTGAACATCAAATTCCAAGCCCTTCTCACCCTTAATGCAGAAGCTACTAGATCTTGTGTTATCCTGATTTTGTTTCCATAATACTCAAATTGTGTCTTCCTAACTGCTTGTAATATTTTCTCCTTGATGTGGGAATTTTGGAATTTGGCTATGATATTCCTAGGAGTTTTCTTTTGGGGATCTTTTTCAAGAGGAAATTGGTGAATTCTTCAATTTCCATTTTGCCCTCTGGTTCTGGAATATCAGGGCAAATTTGATTGATAATTTCTTGAAGGATGATTTCTAGGCTCTTTTTTTGATCATGGCTTTCAGGTAGTCCAATAATTTTAAAATTATCTCTCCTGGATCTATTTTCCAGGTCAGTGGTTTTTCCAGTGAAATACTTCACATTGCTTTCCATTTTTTCTTTTTTTTGGATCTGATTTATAGTATCAAGGTTTATCATAAAGTCATTAGCTTCCATTTGCTCCAATCTATTTTTGCAGCAATTATTCTCTTCAGTGACCTTTTCAAATTCCTTTTCTATCTGGCCAATTCTGTTTTTTTTTTCCCCTTGTTGGCTCTTGGGGCCTATTTTACCATTTGAAGTTAGTCTTTTTTTAAGGTGTTATTTTCTTCAACATTTTTTTTGTGGTCTCCTTTAGCCTGATGTTAACTTGCTTTTCATGATTTTCTTACATCATTCTCATTTCTCTTTCCAATTATTCCTCCACTTCTCTTACTTGATTTTTTTTTGCCTTTTGTAGGGCAATTGGGGTTAAGTAACTTGCCCAAGGTTACACAGCTAGTATTTTTGTGTGGGTGTTAAGTGTCTGAGGCCAGAACCAAACTCGGGTCCTCCCAAATCTGGAGCTGGTGTTTTACTACCTAGCCACCCTCTTACTTGATTTTGAAAATCCTTCTTGAGCTCCTCTATATCCTGTAATCAATTCATATTTTACTTGGAAGCTTTTGATGCATGAATTTTGACTTTGTTCTCTTCCTCTGGTTCTAGATTTTGGTCCTTTTTATTCCCCAAAAAAGAATTTTATGGTCTAATTGTGCTTCCTCTGCTTGCTCATCTTGCCAGCCAAATTACTTGAGTTTTGAGCTCTTTGCCATGGTAGAACTCTGCTTCCAGAGTGGAAAGAGCTGTGTCCCAAGTTGCTGGGGTTTTCACAGTTGCCAGACCTATAAAAAGAGCACCCTCTCTACTGTCACCACAAGCTCTGGCACACTGGCCACATACCCCAGGACCACCACCCAAGACTGCCACCCAGATCCAAGCAGGTCAAAGCAAGAACAATTACCCTCTGAATGTTTACTTGTTCCCCCTGTGATCTGCAGGCCAGGAGCTCTGGAGGCAGCTATGTGGCAGCAACTGTAGCCACCACACCTCCCCCACCACTCACCCTGAGGGCAAGGCCCGGACCACACTCTTGTATCACTCAGTTCTAACATAGTTTTCCACTGATATTTTACTCTCTCTTTTGTATTTATGGTTTGAGAAGTCTGAAAACTGCCACAGCTGCCAGTGTTTCACTCTCCTGAAGTCTGCTCTGGCTGGTCTGTGCAGTTGTTTGGGGCACCCGGTGTCTGGGCCTGGGCAGCTCAGGCAGCACTGGGCTCAGCTTCTAGTCTTGTGTAATAGACCCTTCCTGTTGGCCTGCCGGGCTGCCTTCAGTGGGAGATTTATTTCTCTCTGTCACTTTGTGGGTTCTGTAGCTCTAAAATTTGTTTAGAATCATTTATTTTTACTTTTGGTTGTAGGAGGAGCTGAAGCAAGTTCCTGCTTTTACCCCACCATCTTCACTCTACCCCCTGGATAGTCTTTTCTTAGCCTTTTGTTACCCTCTCAGATACCAGACTCCTTTGTTAGAAATGGATACAACTATGTTCGAGAGTGATTAGCTTCATCTCAATGACAGAAGGAAGGTGTAGTGGGGTTTTAAGAAATTTCCGGGGGATATTGCAGCTACTCCCCATTCAGCCTCTCTCTCCAAAACCCAGGGTGACCTGGTGTTTCTTCAGCCTGAAGCTTTGCATTACAAGAGGAATGGCCTGAGGTTGGGGGAGACTGTCAGAAAGATTTTGCAGAGCTTAAACCACATTCCAACAGTTCCTCACTTCTTGACTTATGAAGGGGAGTTGTGTTTCATATAATCATTATTACTGTGTTGTTTTTTTCTTCAATTATTAAAGTAGTTTTAATTAGATGTTATAGTTCATTACTACATTTTTCATTAAAAACAATGAATAAAAGAACTTTGAACCTTGAATGTGCTGGATTGAGCAAGATATAATCTTAGCCTATAATATGGCATGGCAATGACTGATCTAAGAAAAGCTAGCATAAATAAAGGTTTCTGAGGTTTGCAAAGTGCTGTACATGTGTTAGTTTTCTCATTTGATCCTTACAACAATCCTGGGAGATAGGTGTTATTATTATCGCCATTGCTGTTGCTGTTCAACTGTTTTAGTGCTATGCTAATCTTCATGACCCCATTTGTTTTTGTTGTTGTTGTTTATTTGGGGTTTTTTTTGGGTAAAGATACTGGAGTGGCTTGCCATTTCCTTCTCCACTAAACTACCTAGCTGTCCCTTATTACCATTTTATAGATGAGACTGAAAAGAGGGATTAGACCCGAATCATGCAGGTAGGTAGGAGTCAGACTATGGACATATTTTAATGACATGAGAATATTTTATCTCCAAGGAAGCCAATGACAACTTCTAAATAGTGGCGTGAATACCTGCATTTTGGTAGCTATGAGGATGATGGAGTGAAGACTGGAAACAAGAACAATCTTGAGGCTATAGCAATAAAACAAGTGAATGGCAAAGAGAGTTTATAAGAGAATGGCGGTACTGAGAGGATGACCATGAGAGTGGAGAGGAGAGGACAAATGCTAGAGATATTGTCAAAGTAGTAATTGGACATGGAAGCTAATTGGGACAGCTGATTAGTGCAATGAATAGAGTTCTGGGACTGGCATCAGAAAGACCTGAGTTCAAATCCTACTTTAGGTTTACTATTTGACCATAGGCAAAACACATAAACTTTACTTGTCTCAGTTTCCTTGTCTATAAAATTGGAGTAATAATAGCAGCTATCTCCCAAAGTCATTGTGAGGATTAAATGAGATTATAATTAGAAAGTGCTTAGCAAAGTAACTGACACATAATATGCACTATATAAATGCAAGGGCAGCTAAATATCATAGTTAATTAAAGGGTCATGTCTGACGTTAGGAAGATTCATCCTCCTGAGTTCAACTCTGGCCTCAGACACTCACTAGCTCTGTGACCCTCAAAAATCACTTAACCAACCCTGTTTGTCTCAGTTTCCTCATCTGTAAAATGAGCTGCAGAACAAAATGACAAACCATTTTGCAAACCAAATTGCAAACTCCAGTATTTTTTCCAAGAAAACCCAATAGGGAGTCATGAAGAGTTGACACTACTGAAAACAACATACAAATGTTAGAGATGATGATAATGATTATTATTATAATGATGATGATGATAATGAAAAGAAGGAAGAGTTAAACATAACTCTGAGGATGCAAACCTAGGTGAATAGGAGGAACATGTCCTCAATTGAAATATGGAGGTTTACACAAGGGTAGGTTTTGAGCAATAAAAATTATTTTTATTTTTGACATGTTGAGTTTGAGATGATAATGGGGTATCTAAGTGGAAAATATCTAGCAGATAGATCACTTTGCTGACTAGTTCAGCTTAGATGTTGGGCTTCGATAGTTAGATGGTATTGTTATCTAGAGATGAAAAGATTATGTATTTGGGAATCCTTTTTAATGTGTGAAGTTCTTTGTAAATGTGTTATAATTATAAAAGTGTGTCAGATATTCTCTGATGACATAAAATTTCCAGGTTCAGTTAGGAGACTTCTTACAGAGCATTTAAAAATCAACATTCATACATAGAAGGTAAGGGGAAAATATGGGCATTGTATCAGAGTTCATAGAAAATAATGATATTGTGTAATGAACAAACCTGTATAGCCTCAGTAACATCTTAACAGTAGATTATTTAGGACTCAAGCATGGGCAATTAAGCTTGGTCTTTTGTAATAGTAATGAAAATTGAAGATCCCTTTGTATTGTTAAGCTGACAGGTACTTAGCACCTAGTTTTAAATTAAGGCTTTGTTAAAGAAACAGAAAGTATGAACCCCTATTGACATAACAGGAAGGGGCTGAACAGGGAGAAGCAATACTGTATAAAAGGAAAAACCCCAGCTGGGAAAGTCAGAACTTCTTGGGATGAGCACCTGAAGGCTGGGCTGCTGCTGCTGGACTGGAACTTCCACGGAGAAAGTGATTTTGATTTTAAGAATGGGAAAAAGTGATTTTGATTTTGAGAATGAAGCTTCTGAAGACTTCTGAGGGTAAGCTGGACCTGCTTAATACTACCAAGGGCCAGCCTGAGCTGCCGAGGCTGCTGAGGATTTCTGAGGGCCAGCTGGAGCTGCTGAAGACTGAGGAAGCATGACTGTGGTGTTGGTATTCTGTACAAATGTTGGTGTGGCTTTGTTAAAGTGCATGAATATTCTTATGACTTTGTTAAGCATTGTCTTCCAGGAAAAGAGACTGTGAAGTATTTGAGACAGACTCAACACTGTGAGCTCCAATGTGTAGTGTGAACTGCACAGAGAGCTGGGCAAGAAGCTGGGAGCTGTCTGCCTTTGAACTCAGGTTGCAGTTGGTTAGATTCGGGAAGAAGCTGGGACCATGGAAGAGGAGACATGGAAGCTGAAAGCCTGCTCTAAGTCAAGATGAAAAGACCTCTCTGTGGGTACTGAGTAGTGATGAAATTGTGATTTACTTGTGACTGAGGGGGGGATGGCCTGTGTATTTCCCACTACCCCTTAAGAGGGTATTGAGTAGTGACTGATGACTGAGTAGTGACTGATTTATAACTTAGTGTACCATGGGTGGAGGACTTTAAACTTTTGTACTTTATGATTGAATGATTAAGTTACTAAGTGATTGATTTACTAAATGATTGTACTTTGTTCAAAACTATGTGGACACTGTGGTGAAAACTATGTGGCCATTTTAGTGATAAGTTGTTAAGTTCTTATGTCATTGTGAATGCCATGACTTGATTTTCTGTGAATATTTTGCCCTGATTTGTTATTGAATAAATGAGAGTATTCACTATACTATATAATCAAAACCTTGAAAGCTGTTCACAGCAGCTGTTCTCTGGAAAGCTGCTCATGCATGACTTTACATCTTTCAATTCACATTCTTTCTCCTTCTTACCCACTCCAATTCCAAAATTTCTTGTGTGTGTGTGTGTGTGTGTATGTATATACATATATATGTGTGTGTGTGTCTGTGTCTGTGTGTATAGTGCTGTGTTCCAGTTATCCAGGTTTAATTAAAATTAACTTTTCTTTCTTCTACCTCATTATAATATCATGAGTATCAAATGAGATAACATACATGAAGTACTTTGCAAACCTTAAAGCTTTGTGTAAAAGCTAATTATTACTATTATTCACCTCAGTGCCAAATCTTATCTATTTTATAGATTCAAAATCTTTACTATCTGTACCCTTCTCTCCCCTCACATAGCTGGTCAGCTCTTCAGGTACTAGTCAACTCTTGCTCAGGTTGTTGTAAAATTCTACTAATTTCTCTCCCTGCTCTCAGTCTTTATCCTTTCCAATCCATTCTCCCTAGAGCTAACAGAGATACTCGAAAACACAGATCTGCCCATGCCAACAAGCCTCCCATAAATTTCTGGTGACTCCCAATTACACCAAGGATAAAATACAAATTCCTCAGCCTGACAAGGAAAATGCCTTATAATCTGTCTCCCACCTAGTTTTCTGGCATACTCCTTCCCTTAATGTACTTTCTGTTTCCTGCTGAATTGCTTATTTGTTCCTTTCCATATATGGCATTGTAACCTCCATTTTCCCATCATTTCACAAGGGATCTCACATGTCTGCAATGCAATCCCTCCTCATATGCATCTTAGATAATTTCAAGATTCATTGAAAACATGTTGAGGTCCCATCTGTAGCAGCAAGCACCCCAAGCATCCTCAGGATTGCTGCCACCACAGGTTCTTGGATCTGCTTTGAGGAAGGAAAGCAGCTCAAAATGGGTTAACAAGCTTACTTTAATCAGTCAAACATATATCGTTTACCTAGTTCAGAGGAAAAAGGTCAGCACCCTGAACTTCAAAGTATACAGGCAGAATTATCAAGACAGAAACAGATCAAGTAGACAGCTTTCCAAACTGTCCAACCATTACATCCATACCAAATCACCATCTGGGTTTTTCAAAGCCAGGGGGCTCTGGACAATGGCTTGCCAGAATCCAGATCAAATCACAGAACACTTCTCAAAGTGAGCCCCAAAACAAAGCCTCAAATGAGGGTTTATATACCCTTCTCCTGGCTCAGAGAGTGTAACAACCTTATTGACCCACTGGCCAATCAAGAAGTATCTACTGCAAAACAAGCCTCCCACCCCAGGCTCCAGGTGCACTTTAGCCTAGTGGCAGGGAAGATCTTAAAAATTTACATTCCCATTACACCATCCTCTATATATGGCCTTTCTTGAAATATTATGTATTATTTTTTACTTATTGTATTGCTACCTGGATTTTACCACTTTACCACTTACCCTGCTATTGTGCCCTCTGAATAATCCTGGTCCTTACTTCATATCCCAGAATTTTCTATTTCCCTTGAGAGGTTTGTAGGTATCTAACCTCTACCATTGGCTTACTGCCCCAATGATTGTGTTCCTCTAATTTTAAATCTCCTGTACCTCAGTTCCATTTAACCACTTACCAGTCAAAATAGCTTTTACAAAAGAATATTTACTTTAGTGGTATAGCAAGGACATATAAACACTGCCCTTTTAACATATAAGGGGATCATTACACCACACTTATTCTACCTTAGTTTTTGGGGAAGTGAGGATTAGGATCACAGCTTTACTCAGTTCCTGTATAGCATGCTATTACCAAGTCACAAGATGAAAGTCTGTTCACTTTTAATTCCTAGGCCATTTTATTTTTGCTAGCCATGCTGGGCCAACTGTTCTGTCTTCCTAGTACTTCTCCTTAGTTCTTGAGGTACTAGGCATGGAAGCTCATTTTATAACAGCCAAATGTTGTTAATTAAGGTGAAAGTGCTGATTTAAGCAGTTCCTTCAACAAAGCTCAAAGATGTGGCTCAAAGCTGAGATATGGTTGAAAGCTGATGCTCTGATTGGAACTTCATAGAAATTTCTTCTGCAGATGAAAGAACAGCAGAATAATTATTGCCTGGAAGTTTCAGCAATTTTTTACTCTCAGTTCTCATTGCCTTCTTGCCAAAATGAACTGTCTGCTCATTTATACTAAATTGCAATTGGGTCATTAGCAGGAATTGAGGAGCTTGAGAATTATGGCATAAAGCAAAGCACAGTACCACATAACATATATCTCCTTTGTCTTGTAAATACAGCTCTCCAGTGGTTAGTTAAGTATTATTTAAGATACTATTGGATCTTTATAGAACATTTGCATCATTAAATATTTAATTTAGACATTAAAACATGTATGAAGTTCTGTCGAGTATTATTAATGATTAAGCAATGAGGAAATGTGTTATTACAATGTGTTAAATCTTTAATGCCCGTTAGCTCCACTCAGCAAGTGTAACTGGAAACGGTACTAACGACACTTCTGGATCTCAAGGAGTCCTTTGCACATTGTAAAGAGATGAGGAATCTTATAACACCAATCAATAAGTGATGAAAGGAAACTGCTCACACTAGCTCAAATTTGGATGTGGGCTTTCACACAAATCCTATTAGTTCTATAATAAAGAGGGGGCTGAAAAGACATGACTTCCTGCTTTGTAACCAAATGTCTGTGCGTATGTGATTGTAGTTACGTTTTTAGCAAAAGTTTTTTTTTTTTAATCATCTTAAACATTAGGGATTTCTGAAAATTCCATTAAGAAAAAATTTCAAGGAAACACAAATGTCCTTTGAAATGATGCCAAGAGTTTTCCTTTGAGGTTTGTACAAACACTTCCTGTAAACATCTCACCTTCTTAGAAGAGGTCAAAAAATCAAGATGTACATATGTGCACACATAAACCAGTTTGTAGTACAGTAGAAAGAGGCCTGAATTTGTACTCAGAGTTTCTTTTTAAAAATGTAAATCTATTACTTGTTACTTGTGTGAAAGGAAGCATTTATCTGTTTTCTCATTTATAAAATGGAGGGGTGGTGGTAGACTAGATTACCTCTGAAGACCAGTCCCTTTAAAATGGAAAAAAAAAAAACAAAACAAAAAACACTCTTTTATATCAAGTCATGTAGAGATTCGAAATTTGACTTATTTTAATTGTTTTCTTTATTAATCCCAACAAATAATAAGCCATACTCATAAAGGAAAACTTCCACATATGTGATATATAGCATACACATTACTTAGGTTAAATTCTTTAACAGATAATCTGAAGAAACTTTTCAAAAGGAACATCGGTTGTTTTTGATGAATAGAATCACACAATTTTAGATTAGGAAAAAAAAAACTTCAGAAAATATCTAGTGTGACCTCTTGTCCCATTTAAAATTCATTTTCAATATCTCAAAAAGTTATCTGATGATGATGATGAAAATGAATATGAAGATGATGATTACTACCTTTTATATAGAGTGCCCCAAAAGTCTTAGTACAGTTTAGGTTTATTAAAACCTTTTGGGACACCGCAAGTTTTAAAAAAATAATACTAACAATAATAATAACATCTATTATCTTATTTGGTCCTTACAAAAACCTTGTATGGTTGCCTTCCTCATCATACCAATGAAGAAATTGATTGTGAGAAGTGGTAAGTGAGTAGCTGAGAGAGAATATCATCTTAGGTCTTCCTGATTCCATTTCCAACACTCAGTCAATGAACCCATACTGCTTCCTTTGATTTAAGCACTTAATAACCCTCCCCCATTCAATTTACAGAATATTCTAAATTCTTCATTTTATTAACCTGAATCTATCTCTTTGTAAATTCCAACTCTTCACAATGTAGATTTACATAAGTTGAATACTTCCTCCATATGAAAACCCTTCAATAATTTAGTGAATATAGCTTTCCTTCATACAAGGGATACTCCATGGTAGTATATAGCACCTCTACACATTCTTCCCTATTTTATGCTTTGCTGAAAATTAATAATCAGAATTAGTGAACAAAGTTCCCTAAGGCTGAATTAGTCAAAATTTTATGTGCTTTTAACATGAAGACACCTTGTTTAAGAAAAGCCTTATGGTTTTATTTTCTGAAGCTGTCAATGATTGAAAAAAGCACCACAAGATATTATATTCTCTAAAAACTAAAGACAATTATGTGATGATGGTTTGCTCTGTTTTAGAGGTCTGCCTGTTGTATTTTCTTATTATTTTCAAGAGCAATTTTGATATAGGTTTAGTCTTATGAATAATTTATAAAGATGAAGAAGTATGTCAATTAGAAGTTCTGTACAGACTCTAAATGGAAAAGAAATTCCCTAAAGCTGGTGAAGTCCACCATATCCTATTGTTCATAGGTAACATCATTCTATTTGCATCAAGATTTAATTTAATACGGCCTCCTCAATTTGTCTCAAAACTACTTAAAATAGATTGTATGAACAAAACATACAAGAAAAATAATGAATAACAATTATAGATTATATAGACAATCCTTAATTGAATGGGAAAAAGAAGAGCCCTCTTCAAGAAAATTAGGGACATCAAGGGAACATTTCATGCAAAAATGGGGGTGATAAAAGACAAAAAATGGTAAGGTCTTAATAGAAGCAGAAGAGATTTAGAAGAGGTGGCAAGAACTATTCAAGAAAGATCTTCATGTTGCTGACAGACACTAAGGTATGTTTACTGATCTAGAGCCAGACATCCTGGAGAAAAAAGTCAAATGGACCTTAGGAAGCATTGCTAGCAATAAGACAACTGGAGGTGACAAGATTTCACCTGAACTATTTAAAATCCTAAACGATGCTGTTGAATTGCTGTACTCAATATGCAAACAAATTTGGAAAACTCAACAGTGATTCTGGGATTGGAAAAGATCAGCTGATACCTCAATCCTAAAGAAAGACAATTCCAAGAATGCTCAAAGAACCAAACAATTTTACTTATTTCACATTCCAACAAGGTTACACTTAAGATTCTACAAGCTAGTCTTCAGCGATATGTGAACAAAGAATTACCAGAAGAGCAGGTTTGTTTTCAAAGAGGCAGAAACAACTAGAGAACAAAATTCCAAATTGCTAACATGCTCTAGATTATGGAGAAAAGCAAGTGAGTTCCAGAAAAAAAAAATTGCTTCTGCTTCACTGACTACATTAAAGTCTTTGACTGTGTAGATCACAACAAAATATGTCAAGTTTTCAAAGAGATGGGAGTGCCACATCATCTTACTTGTCTCCTGAGGATCCAGTATGGAGGCCAAGAAACAACAGTTAGGACCAAACATGGCACAACCAATTGGTTTAAGATTGGAAAGGGAATATGACAAGGATGTGTATTGTCATCTTATTTATTTAAATGATATGCAGAATACATCATGTGAAATTCCAGGCTGGATTAATCAAAAGCTAGAATTAAGGGTGCCAGAAGAAAAAACAGCAATCTGAGATAAGCAGGTCATACCCCTCTAATGACGGAAAGTGAAGAGAAACTAAGAAGCCTCTTGATGAGGGTGAAAGAGGAGAGTTTAAAAACTGGTTTTAAGCTTACCATCAAAGGAACAAAGATCTTGGCAACTTGAAAGTTTCATCACTTCCTGGCAAAGATGGAAGAGAAATAAAAGCAGCATCAGATTTTATATTCTTGGGCTCACAGTCCACTGCACACTGCAACTGCTGCAACTGCAACCATGAAATTAAAAGACACTTGTTCCTTGGAAGGAAAACTCTGGTAAATCTGGAAAGCATACTAAAAAGCAGAGCTATCACCTTGCTGACAAAGGCCAGTATAGTAAAAAGCTTCTGTCTGAGAAAGTAACACAGATCAACAGAGAAAGCGTCAACGTCACAAACATTCTCTCAATTCTTCCTGCTCCCAGCTTTGTTTGTGCCCTTATCTGCTTCTTCCAGTTCTACCCTTTTTGTAAGTTCCTCCCACCAAGGGCTCCCATGTGATTACATTTGGCATGTTAAGGGCAGGGGGTTCTTCAGATTCCCTTAGGCCTATTAAAGGCAGGGAAGATCTTCAAATTCCCTTAGGCCTATTAATGGCAATACAATGTATACTGTTTCTAGTCAAAATACTCCTGATACAATCAAAGGCAAGGCTCAAAGGCATCTGATTAGCTAAAACTCAATCCAGAAAAATAGCAAAAAATTCTATTTTGCTTGCCATTACACATGTTATGTATGGTATATGTGTTCACAATGGGTCCATAGGACAGAACTGAACAACTGAACAACAACATATCTTGTATAGGTACTGTAGAAGGTCATTGGTATAGAACCTGATATGAATAAGAAAAAGAGAATGGAATAGATCGAATTTTTTTTGGGGGGGAAGCAGCACTTTCAATAATTTTAAATTGTTCTGTCTCTCCAAAGTCCATCTTTATTAACATTAATATCTAAAATTTATTAAGTGTAATAATAATTCTTATCATCATCCTCACTCTCCTTATTCATATCCAAGCAGAAAATTAGATTATGCCTTATGGAATCAGCCTGGACTCTGATAACTTAATTTTCTACTTATCATGCTTAAAAGAAGGTCTTTACATCACTTCCTGATAATTACCCAACCATAGTGCAGTTGATCTTAGGTCTGAAGGGTTCATTTTATATTACGTTACATAATGTGATCTTGTAGCAAATCTTAATTGGTGTAATAGCAAAGGAATTTGAAGATCTCCCTGTATTGTCAAGCTAACAGGTACTTAGCACTAAGTTCCAAGTTCATGATTGTGATAAGTATTAAGACCCAGAACTTGTGAATACACAGTAGGATGAATTTACTGACATAACAGGAAGGGGCAGTCCAGGGAGGAGCTAATACCTTATATAAAGAAAAGGCCAAGCTAGAGAGGCCAGAAATTATGGGAGTGAGTACTGTGGAGGAAGAGCAGTAACTGCTGGAAAGAGAGAGAGAACTGCCAGAAACAAGAATTGATGAGAGAGAGAGGGAGAAAAAAAACAACAACAACTTCTAGGATCCTGAGAACTTCTGAGAACTGTTACATATTGAGAACAGAATGTAGAACAGAACTTGTAGTGCCAGAACTTCTCCTGAGAACTCCTTCTGAGAACTGAATTAAGAACTTCTGAGAAATGAGAAAAGAGAACTGGGATGAAGCATGGCTATGGTGTCAGTACTTTTTCTGTCTGTTTTGATGTTCATTTGTCAGAATTGTCTGCTGTTAAAGGATGGTGCTGTTGCTACAGAAGCTCTGGAACCTTCCTGCTAAAATCCCTTGTTGTACATTTACAGACATCCTGGAGGAGGTTTTTTGTGACAATTTCAGAGGTCCTGGGATTTAATCTATGATTTGTGTTGATTCTTCAGACTTGTTGTTGGGTCTATGTTGATTTCACAGGCAGAAAGTGAATTGATGAGGGTGCCGGCAATGTGTATGAATGTTTTGTGACTTTGTTAAGCTTTGTCCTCCCAGGAACAGAAACTGTGAAGGACTTGAAGTGGACCAGATACTGTGAACTTCAATGTGGAATGGGAACTGCATAAGGAACTGCACAAGAAGCTAGAGAAAGAACTGAGAGCTCTCTGCCTTTGAACTCATGTGACAGTGGGATAGATTTGGGCAGGAGCTGGGACCATGCAAGAGAAAGCATGGAAGCTGAGAGCCTGCCTTGAGTTAAGATGGAAAGACCTCTCCTTGGGTATTTACTGCAAACTGAGAAGATTATGATTTACTAGTGGTGGAGAACTTTGACCTTTACAATTATATGATTGAGTTAAGGACTTACTAATTAAGTATGATTGGAAACTAATCTCTAATTAAGAAGAAAGACTTTGTGATTGAAGAGATTAAGACATTGTGACCCAGGGGTGGAGAATTTTTCACTTTTGTACTTTGTGATTGAGTTAAGGACTTACTAAATTATTGAGTTACTAAATGAATGTATTTTGTTTAAAACTATGTGACTACTTTGGTGAAAACTATGTGGCCACTTTAGTGATAAGTGGTTGTAAGGGTTATGGGATTTAAAGATCTCCCATGCCCCATGGACGTGCTGACATAGCAGAGCAAGAGAAAGTGAAAAGCCGAGCTAACGGTCCTGCGGTTGGCAGTTGGCGGCGGTTGCCTTTTTTTTTTTTTTTTTTGAGTTAGGACCCCTGCTGAGTACTGCCAGGGGCCGGAGCTGCTGGGAGCCCGCTTCCAGGGCACTGGGTGGTTGCTGTGAGTGGGGAGAGGAGGACCTTTGCCTGAGGTAGCCTGTTCTGTTTTAAAGGCTTGAAAATGTGGGTGCTTTCTATTTTATCTACCTGTGCCAATGTCATAACTACTCTGATGGCTTTCACTTTCTGGTTTTGGGACTCAGTCTTTTGGTATCTTAATAAATTTTGTAGTTTGTTTCCCCAAATGGCAAACCTGAGGTATTTTGTGATGGATAATTATATCAGCATATTTGTAATCTCTATAGGCATTGTGAATATGGCATTGCTGATACATTTGGTGACCAGGATGGGATCACAAAATGTCAGGCCTCTATTTGGAAGCAGTGGGGCTTTAGAGGGAGAAATGGCTATTCCAGGATGGGAGGATTTGCTTTATCCCTCTCTAGCCAGAGAATGGGCTAAAAGCACAGGGCCCTGTGAAAACTGGGAACCAAGGCTAAAAGAGGGAGAACCTGGAGATTTGGAAAGATGTTTGAAAGCAATACCCATAGAACCAGGCAAAGAACTGGCAGGAGTGTGCAGGAGAGGCTGGGTGCTGCTAACAAGTTATCGCCTTATGTGTAAAAGTAGGGATAAGCTGCTGAAGGAAAGAGCTAGGATGGCTAGGGAGTCAGCTGGTTTGCCTGAGGATTCTTCTGTGTCACAGTACTCAGAAGAGCAAACTGGAGGGACCCATGTGGTCCAGGAGCAAGCTACTGTTCATGTAGCTAAAAGGAAGCAAAAAACTAGCAGAAGGAATGTGCATGCAGCTTTTGTACAGGCTGGGCAGAGTTGCCCTGACAGCTTCCAGGAGAATGTGTGTGAGGAGAATGGAACAAGGTTAGATGAGGAGTCTCCTAATGTAGAAGCTCTCCCCATACGAAGAAGAAGGCAGGAGAACCACCGAGGCAAAACAGAGTCCAGGGAGATAATTGAGGATTTCACTCAACAGGAGATCACTGATATAT
>NW_027187358.1:16076472-16082585 GCF_028583685.1 Petaurus breviceps papuanus
TGAGGTATTTTGTGATGGATAATTATATCAGCATATTTGTAATCTCTTTGGCATTGTGAATATGGCATTGCTGATACAGTGGTTAAGCCATAACATTATAAATGCCGTATTTTAATTTCTGTGAATATTTTACCTTAATTTGTTATGGAATTAATAGAGAGTTCACTATACTATGTAATCAGATCTTTGAAAGCTGTTCACAGGGGCAGTCCTCTGGAAAGCTGCTCATGCTTGGCTTTACAATTGGGATTCAGCATTAGCCTCTTTTGGTTAGCTAATAGGTCTCAGGATAATATTTTAGACTTCAAATTATTGACTCAACTTCTTTTTCCAAGGTATTAGTAGATCCTTAGAGGATTCAAGATATGTGTAGCCTAATTTTTCTGAGGATTAGTAAGGAAATCAGAAGATAGAGAAAGCAATCTTCTAGTGGACATTCAGCATTTTGATTTCTATTTAATATTACTTGTTTTCAAGATCACTCTCAAGAAATGATTGTCATTGTTTATATTAAATTGGATTTTTCAAGGATTTTTAACAAATCCATCATCTGTTAAAAAACAAGTCATTCTTGTATGGTGGAAATCAATGGATTGAGTGTCAGGGTGCAGGTACTGCTTCTGCCATTAATTGGTTTTATGACAGAAAAATGATTCCATCTCTCTGTGCCTTCATTTCCTCATGTGTAACATCAGTAAGGAGGCTTAGATAGTCTCTAAGTTTCCTTCCAACTCTCAGAGTTTATGTTTTGACATAAAGACTGAAGCACAAGAAACTTCAGTTTCTCTCCCCAGCTTCCAGCTGAATTCAAGATGGAATTTTTTTCCTATTTATGAAGACAATGGTAAACTAGGTTGAGTTTCTCTCCCATGTACTGACCTGATTATAAAGATCTACAAGTATTATACATATAGACACTCCCCTGCCCTTAGACTGAATAGTATACAGAGCGCTGCTGCTTGTGTTCATGATAAAGAAACTGGCAAGATCTATGCTACCCACACCTCATCCTGCTCCCCTACTTTTTCATCACTCAGCCCAGTACTTGATAGAATAAGTAATAATTTGTTTCATTTCACAAATCAAATATAGTTTTGCTTCCTCTCCACAACTTTTAAAATTCTGAGGTATTTAACTGAGGACTTTTGAGCCTAAAACTTACATAGTTCTTCCTGCTTTGGGCAACATATTTTTGGCTGATTTTAAGTGACGTTTATAACATATGGTACGGACCTTGGTTTCCTTGGTAACTCCATGTGCGGACTTGGTAGTAAGATTTCTTTTCCTTTGAGCACGTACATTGGTGGGGAAAATGATATCAGTTTCAGATGCAAGGCTTACAACATCTTTCCTCAAATTAGGCCTTTCAACTGTGTAGGCACTCCCACTCTGGTGACCCATCTGAGACTGCTCTTCAAATAGCCCCATGAGCTAGATCTTGCTATCCCTCTTCTTCCCCACACAAATATACTCCACTTGTGTCCACAGGCATTCACTGAATGTGAGCCAAGTGATCTACTTGATAGAGAATTGCATAGTCTAGTACATTAATCTACTCTAACACAATTGGAGTGAGGAAATCCCTCTACCAATGGAATTTAGCGCCTTCTCTGGTACTTAGATTATTTGAGAGTTACCTAGACTACTGATAGGTCAAGTGACTTGCCCAGGAACACACAGCCACAGCTTGTATGTGTGGAATTTGAGCCTAGGGCTTTCTAGTTCCAAAGCTGACTTAATCCTCTGTACCATGCTGCCTTCTAAGTATCATTCTGTGAAGAATGAAAACTCAGAGAGACAGAGTTTCTGGGTAATTGATAATCAATTTATTAATTAGGCTAGGTAATAATAAATTGATAATCAGTGGTTTCTCTTGGTAACCAAAGACATTAAGGGAGATCATGAAATGCCTTAATAATACTTTCTGAAAGGGAATTCTCCTGACAAGTTTTAATGGGAATGCAAATTTGGAAGATCTTCCCTGCCCCTAGGCTAAAGTGCACCTGAAGCCTGGGGTGGGAGGCTTGTTTTTCAGTAGATACTTTTTGATTGGCCAGTGGGTCCAAGAGGTTGTTACATTCTCTGAGCCAGGAGAAGGCTATATAAGCCCTGATGTGAGGTTTTGTTTTGGGGGCTCACTTTGAGAAGTGTTCTGTGATTTGATCTGTATTCTGGGAAGCCATTGTCCAGAGCCTCCCCGGCTTTGAAAAACCCAGATGTGGAAACCCAGATGTTGACTGGGTATGGATGTAATGGTTGGACAGTTTGGAAATCTGTCTACTTGATCTGTTTCTGTCTTGATAATTCTGCCTGTATACTTTGAAGTTCGTGGTGCTGACCTTTTCTCCTGAACAAGGTAAACAATATATGTCTGACTGATTAAAGTAAGCTTGTTAACCCATTTTGAGTTGCTTTCCTTTAACAAAGCAGATCCAAGAACCTGGGCGAGCAGCAACCCTGAGCACGCTTGGGGTGCCTGCTGCTACACAAGTGAAAATCAACCTTGTTTGGTGGACATTTAATGAGGAGGAGGGCTAAAAGTCTTTATCTCCTCCTGCAGAGAATGTGGCTTGATCATGAGATGAGACAGTTTCCAGAAAATTGGGCAGGGGAAGCCATTTCCATCCAGAATTCTCTGGCTGGTTTTCTTTCATGAGGTGGGTCACCCTAAACTCTAATGGAGGAGATCAAGGACAGGGGTCCTTTCCCTCACTGCAACGGCCCATCCAGACTGGATTGTGTTTATACTCTAAATAGAAATCAGGTCTCCTAGTTGGATATAATCCCACTAAAATTGAGGAGCATGTGCCTTGAGTGTTAGGAGCAGTCTCATCATGCCCTTCTAAGACTGACTAATCTTGACAGGAGTTGGACCTTTACAGAAAATAGAAGGAAAAAAGGTAGATTGCAATTAATAATTAGTAATTAAGATGATAGTATAATATTAATTTCCCTCAATAAATTCCTTTGAAATTAGGTCTTTTGCAGAAACAGTGATAGAATGTATCCTGACAGAAGTTGGACCCACATTAGGTCAATGAGTGGTGTAAGATATTTCGGAGTGAGGGGCAGAAAACCAATTTTGGACACACTTCAAATCACACTCAATTACAGGAAAGTTGACAAACTATTCTTCCATTGAATAGAACCACTTCTTCCAATCTATTATCATCCTAAAGCAAGACTTTCTTCTTTTTTCTGAAAGTGTTCTATTCCTGCTTTCTTGTTCTTCTTTCTTACATTTGGTATAAGTTTATAAAAAGTGTTAAACCAGACCTGTAATTTTATCAACAGAGAGCTCTCTGACCGTTTTTTTCTACCAAAACAGAATAACACTTTGTTGTCTTAGATTGCCTATGAATATAGCAGCTAAGTGGCCAGCTCAGGGGTCATGTAACCAGTATGCATCAGAGACAGGACTTGAATCTAGGTCTTCCTTACTCTAAGGACAACTATCTATGCAGTAGGTCACTCTGCCTCTTTCTTATATCAACCCATTTCTGCTTAGATCACTTGTTTGGGAATATACAGTAGAATATCAGAGGAGATTCCAGATTTGGCCAAAATTTTCAGTTATCAATGAAAAAACACTGGTATTAGAAACAGGAGTCTTATGTTCAATTCCTGGTTCTTACAAGTTAAATGATTCTTCGCAAGTCACTTAATTTCTCTAAGACTATAGTTCATCTGCAAAAAGGGGATGATACTTGTGTTACCTACTTCATGAAGTTACTGTGAAGATAATGCTTCAACAGCCTCAAAACACTGTTTGTTTACTGGGCTTGTTAAAGCTGAGGGCTGGCTTACTATAAACAGTAGTCCCTTCAGTGTATCACGGAAAGCAATTAATAAATTAATTTCAGAATGCCTACTTTCAATTGGTGCTTCTGGGTTTCAAGGATATTCTTTTCTCTTAAAATAGATGATAACTTCATGAACCATTATATTTAAAATGCTTTCAATTTCCTTCTAGCCTTTGAAAGAATGCACACAACAGAAATGATTCAAAAATAGTTTCTAATCTCGAAGGTAATTTAATATGATCCACATAAGATATAATGTGAAACACAATCTACTTAATCCTCTCCATACACACTATCCTCTCCCCCATCCGCTCCCATTACATGCAAGCATTTTGATATGTTAAAAGTCATAGAGAGAGGTGGTATCTCCATTCTCTACTGTCTGGGATCTTCATGGAAAGACATAAGGTTGGGGTGGGATAAAATCTAATATAATTGCATTTTCATGTATTTAAACCATTTCCTAAATGTAAGATTTATGAGGGTGTGGGCAATGTCTTTACATCTTTATATATCCACAATGTCTTCTACACAGTAGATGATAAATATATGACTAACTAAAATTAGAACAACCTTTGTAAACACTGTGGCTTAGTCTTCCACTATTTCACTTGCTTCTCATGCAGAGACAAATTGAATTCAATATATCTAAAACTTTTTAAGCACTGACTATGTGCAAGATACTCTGCTAGGGGAGATGAAAGCCAAATCAAAACACCTTCTAGTCAAGAACTTAGAGTCTGCTGAAGGGATACAGCATGAAGAAATGCACAGAGGTCAAAGAGAATGAGGCCTGGCAACAGACAATTAGATTTAGCATTGAACAGGTCATTGGTAACCTTTCAGATAACAGAGAATAGAATGGTGAGCTTAGACATTGGATTAAAAAGGTTAAGAAATGACAGTGGGGTGGCTAGGTGGTATAACAAATAGAGCACCAGCCCTGGAGTCAGGAGGACCTGAGTTCAAATACGGCCTCAGACACTTAAAACTAGCTAGCCATGTGACTTTGGTCAAGTCCCTTAACCCTTATTGCCCTGCCCTTCCTTCTCCAAAAAGAAAAAAAAGTGATTGTGGTTAAAAAAAGGAAGTAACGAGTCTAAATTACTTTCTCAAAGCTATCAATGAAATGGAAGAGAGGTATAGTATCATTGCTTGGGGGAAATGACAGGGTCAAATGAAAGTTTTTGTGAGGAAGACCTGAATATTTTTGTAAGTAGAATTAGAAGGCATGATGGAAGATACCAGATACAATTATTAGAGGGGCAAAATCTAAGAAGAGATTAGGGAATCAAACTGAAGTAGAGGGGTGGCCTGAGCACAGAGAAAGGCCACTGACTTACCAATCTAGTTTGGGTCAAAGGAAAGAGAAAATAAAGATGAGGGATACTTAACCATTGGATTGAAAAGACAAAAGAGCTGTTCTCATTTGCCTCAATAAAATAGGAAGTAAGCTGATCTGCTTATGGGAGGTAGAATAGGGATGGAATAAGTGGCTTGAAGAGAAAAGCAATGACTAGAAACAATGAATTATAATTTTATATTAGCTTTATGCAGTATCATATTTAAGATGTTTATGTTTTCCTTTTAGTCAATGAAGGAATCCATGATTTATAGATATAGTATATGTGTGTGATAGTGTCAAATGAATAGTACATTTAGGAAGTGCTATTGGAGGAAAGAAAAGAAGCATCACTGTGAGCGTGTTGTTCAATGCAAAAGTTTCCAAATTCATGCTTTTCCAATGTACCTAAAAGTATATGCTTGGTGGTGCTTTTGACTGGCAAGCATCACAGCAAATGTTTTGGTGCTATATTGAAGAATGGGAAAAAAATGGAAGCAGTATTTTCTAGTGACTGTTGGTTATCTTCTTCTCTCTACATATGGGTGACCCTAAGGCACTTTCACAGACTTTTTCCTTTTTACACACTTTCTTATGGTTTACCATCTTTGTTCATGGTTTTACTTACTATTTCTGCTTAGAATTAAGGCAATAAACATCTTATTAAGCACTTATTATATTCCAAGTACTGTGTTAATATAATGGTAAGAGAATTTGAAGATCTTCCCTGCCCCTTAATAGGCCTAGGGAATTTGAAGATCTTTTCTGCCCTTTAATGGGCCTCAGGTGGAACCCAATAGGAGGGGCTTCATTGGGGGGAGGCTTGTTTTTCAGGAAGGCCTGCACCATTTTTTACTTTGTAATTAGGTATTGGGTCATGAAGGTTGTGATATCCTTTGACCACAAAGAAGGGTATATATATGTGTGTGTGTGTGTGTGTGTGTGTGTGTGTGTGTGTGTGTGTGTGT
>NW_027187358.1:16082595-16150309 GCF_028583685.1 Petaurus breviceps papuanus
TGTGTGTGTGTGTGTGTGTGTGTGTGTGTGTGTGTGTGTGTGTGTGTGTGTGTGTGTATGTGTATATGTATACTCTGAGGTGAAGTTTTGCTTTGGAGCTCACTTATGGGAAGAGTTGTGTGATTTGGCCAGATGAAACTCTGGGTAGTCATTGAGCCCCTCAGCTTTGAAAACCCAGATGTTGGTGCTTCTCTCTCTGGTAACTAATTAGGTATATATGTAATGGTTCAGACAGCTAGAAGCCCTGTCTGTTGGTCTGTTGAATTGTGTTATTTTCTGTCTATATTTTTGTCTACTTGTAATTCCTGTTTGTATTTTCTGAAGTTCAGATTGTTTACTCCTTTAAAGTTGCTTTCTTTTAGTAAAGGATTTCAAAGAACCTGTTCTAGCAGCCATCCTGGGAATACTAGGGTACTTGTTATAGATAAGAGCTGGGAATTCAGAAAAAAAAGTTACTTCCCACTCTCAAGAAGTTTATGTTCTACTGAGGAAAAGAACAAACAAAGTGGAGCTGAAGAGTATATGGGGTGGTAGGCTCATTCCTCCAAAATTTGCTTTTCTGTATTTTGCTAGAAGTTGGCACAATTCCTGGCACTGAATAAACACTTAATAAATTCCTCCTGACTGCCTGATTGATGTTCAGTAGCTCCCTATTACTTCATAGATTAATCACAACTCTAAATCTAACAATCTTTCTCCAAACTACCTGTAAAGGCTTTATTTAATTTCATTTACTAAGTCAAACTGTCCTAGTCATTCAGAACCTTATTGTCTTTCAAGGCTAAATTCAGGTGTTTTCTTCTTCACCAGTAGCTTTCCCTTATTGCCAGATTTTGTTGCATTCTTTTTGTCCTCAAATTTTCTTGTATTTACTCCTCTAGTATATGTTTCATCCCTGAGTAAACTATAATCTCCTGGATGACAGGAGTTTTAAAAGAATCTAATTATCCTTATCAGTGCAGTGACTGCACATAGTAAATATAAAATAAATATGTATACTGTAACCTGTCTTTTTTATGAAGTATTATACATACATATATGTCAGTTAGTCACACATAGTAGCTAAGGACAAATAAATTTAGAATGCAAATTTATTTAGCAAACACTATAGAGAAAAATTATGAAGGACTGATATGAACTGTATCACTAATGAATTGGTAAAAAGTGTGTGTGTGTGTGTGTCTGTGTGTTTCTGTGTTTGTGTGCATATATGACATTATAGAGAAATTTTGGCAAGAGAATCAATTTGGTAAATGCCATCCTGAAGGCATTTTAGGATGAAACTAGAAGGACAGGATAGAATTGATGAATAAGACCCAAAAAGATTTTTATAACAACAATTTGTATTTCTTTATACCTTTAACATTTATAAAGCCCTCTAAATTCATTATCTCATTTGAGCATCCCAACAAACCTGTGAGGTAAGAAACTGAGGATAAGAAAAGTTACGTAACTTGGATAGGTTCCAAAACAAGTAAGTTTCTGAGGCATTATTTGAATCTGTTTTGATGAACCAAATGCAGTTCTCTGTCCACATTGCCATTAAAATTAGTCACTAGCTCACTAGTCACCATAATGCTGTCCAGTCTGGAAACCAAGTTCTGATGGACTTAACCCTTTTATTCTAGAACTACCATGAGATAGTCCTTCTATCCTAATTCGTGGTTGTTTCCATTGACTACTATATCTAAAGCCATGTTACAGCCATCCTTCATTTCACTCTCTGGAATGTTCTTCATTGCCAACAATGCCTTGCTTATACTTTTGTCCCCAAATTTCCTGCTAATACATGTCATAATACATGCATATATAATGCACATATATGTATGTATGCATGGGAAGTCATGCAAAACATATTTTTACAAAAAAGAAAGAGACAAAAAAAACCCCAAGAAAAATAAAGTTCAAAAGAGATAAACTTCAACCTTCATTTAAAGCCCATCAGTTCTCTCTCTGGAGGTGGATAACACTTTTCATGATGCATACTTTGGAATTGTTTTGAATCATTGTATTGATCAAAGTACATAAGTTTTTGACAGTTGATCATCATATAATATTGCTATTACTGTGTACTATGTTGTCCTGATTCTGCTCACTTTGTTTTGTATTGGTTCCTATGAGTCTTCACAGGTTTTTCTGATTTTATCCTACTAGTTATTTCTTATACATTGCAATCACATATCACAACTTATTCAACCATTCCCAAATTAATGGACATCCTTTAGATTTCCAATTCTTTGCCACCACAAAAAGAGCCTCTATAAATATGTTTTGAGCAATAGGTCCTTTTCCCTTTCCATCTCTTTGGGATACAAGCATTGTACTAGTATTTCCAGAGCAAAGTGAATTTGCAGTTTTTTAGCCCTTTGGAAATAGCTCAAAATTGTTCTCCTGAATACTTGGACAAGTTCACAATTTCATCAAGAGTTCATTAGTGTCCTAAATTTTCTACATTCCCTCCATTTTGTTTTCTGCCATGTTAGCCAATCTGATAAGTGTGAGATAGTCTCACAGAGTTTTAGCTTATAATTCTCTAATCAGTAGTGATTTAGAGCATTTTTCGTGTGGCTATTTAGAGCTTTGATTTCTTCTTCTGAAAAGTGACTATTCATATTGTTTGGCCATTTATCACCCAGGAAATGGCTTTTATTTTTTATAAATTTTGGATCATTTCTCAATATGCCTGAGAAATGAGAGAGGGGATGAAGGAAAATAGGTACACTAATAAACGGCTGTTGGAGTAGTACACTGGTCCAACCATGAGGAACATTTTGGAATTATACACAATGGTCTATAAATTTATGTATACCCTTTGATCCAGCAATACCAGTACTAGATATGAATCCCAAAGAAATCAAAGAAAAAGAAAGTTATAAATATGTAAAAAATATTTATAGCAGCTTTTTGTGGTGGCAAAGAATTGGGAATTGAGGTGATGCTCACCAATTGGGGAATGGCTGAACAAGTTGTGTCATATGTTTATGATTGAGTACTATTGTGCTATGAGAAATGATGAGGGGTATGGTTTCAGGAAAAAGCAAAAACAAAAATAACAGTTTCTTCACTTGTAAAATGATCTGGAGAAGGAAATGACAAATCACTCTAGTATCTTTGCCAAGAAAACCTAAAAAATGAGATCACAAAGTGTCTGACATGACTGAAAAATGACTGAACAGAAAACAAATTTTATATCCTGCAAAACTGCTGAAGTTGTTAACTGCATAAGCTAGTTTCTTGGTGGATTATATAGAGTTCTCTAAGTATACTATCATATCATATTCAAAAAGAAAAAGGTTTGTTTCCTCATTGTGCATCATTATTCATTCAACTTCTTTTGCTTGTAGTACTCTATAGTTAGCATTTCTAATAAAATTTTGAATAATGGGCATCATTACTTTACCCCTGAATTTATTTTGTTGGCTTCAAGTTTATCCCCATAACAGATAATTAAAATTTTCATATCAATATTCATTAGGAAAATTGGTCTATAATTTTCCTTTTCTCTTTTTGCTCTCATTTGTTTAGGTATTAGTATCCCCTTTTGTGTCACAAAAGGAATTTGATAGGACTCTTTATTTACTTATTCTTTAAATAATTTATGCAGTATTAAAATTAATTGTTCTTTAAACTCTTGGTAGAATTCACTTGTAAATCCATCTGGCCCTGGGGATGTTTTCTTAGGGGTCTCATCTATGCATTGTTCAATTTCTTTTTCTAAGATAGGGTTGTTTAGGTATTTTAATCCTCTTTTTGTTAATCTGGAAAGCTCATATTTTTGTAAAGATGCATTTTACTTAGTTTTATTGGCATAAAAGTAAGCAAAATAACTAATAATAATAATTGATTTAATTTCATCTTCATTGGTGGTGAATTTTTTTCTTTTCATTTTTGGCACTACCAATCTGTCTTTCTTTTTTAAAAATCAAATTAACAACTAATTTATCTTTTTAAAATTGGTTTTTAATAAAACCAACTCTAAGTATCATTATTCTTTCATTTTTTTCTTTTAATTTTATTAATGTGACCTTTTCCAGGTTTTCATTTTGGTATTTGATTGGTTTTAATTTGTCCCTATTCTAGTGTTTTAGTTGCATGATCAATTTATTAATCTGCTCTTTCTCTCTTTATCGATATGGAATGTAGAAATACAAATTTTTCCCTAAGTTTAATTTTGACTGTATGCCACAAATTGTAAAATATGTCACATTATGGTCATTCTCTTTAATGAAATTACTGATTGTTTCTATGGTTAATTCTTTGATTCATTCATTCTTTAGGATTAGATAATTTACTTTCCAATTAATTTTTTAATCTATTCTTCCATGATACTTTATTGATTTTAATTTTTATTGCATTATGATCTGTAAAGGGTACATTTAATATTTCTGTTTTTTCTTCTGCATTAGGTGTGAGGTTTTTATGCCCCAATACATGGTCATTTTTTTGTGAAAGTGCCATATATAGCTGAGAAAATGATATTTTTTTCCTATTTCCATTCAGTTTTACCCAGGATGTATCATATTTAACTTTTCTAAGGCTCTATTCATCTCCTTAACTTCCTTCTTATTTATTTTATCCTTAGAATTATCTAGCTCTGAGAGGAAAAATGAGGTTTTCCACTCTTGTAGTTTTACTATTTCCTCCTTTAATCCATTTAATTTTTTTCTTTAAGAAAAAATGGTGAATATGTGTTTAGTATTGATATTACTTCATTGTCTATGGTGCCTATTAGCAAGATGTAGCTTCCCGGCTTATCCCTTTTAATTAGATCTATTTTTGCTTTTGCTACCCCTGATTTTTTTTTTTTTTACATCAGCTGAAGCACAAAAGATTCTTCTCCAGTCCCCTATTTTAAGTTTGTGTTTGTGCCTCTATTTCAAGTGTTTTTCTTGGAAACAACATAATTTTTATTTATTCTGATTTCTGATCCATTCTGCTATCTGTTTCTGTTTTATGGGTGCGTTCATTCCATTCACACTATTCCATTCACAATCTAGATTTCTAACTGTGCATTCCCTCCATCTTATTTTCTTCTCTTTATACCACTCTTTCTTTTTGTCCTGTCTCTCCTCTAAGTTATGTTTTGCTTCAGACCATTGACTTCTTTTATGTATCCTCCTTTGTATCATTCTTCTTTTTCCTTTCCCCCCTCCCCTCCCACTTCCATGCTGAATAAGACAGATTATATTACTAACTGAATATATGTGTGTATGTGTATGTATATCTTTGAAAAAAATTTAGATGTAAGTGAGGTTCAAGATTATCCACCCCCCCCATTTCCCCTTCATTGTAACAGATCTTCCTTTTGCACATCTTTTATGTGAGATCATTTTCCACATTCTTCCTCTCTCTTCCCTCTTCTCTCTTTCTTGCCTATCCATTTTTTACATCATCCCAATATAATCCAACTGACTCCCAAACACACTATGTAGAACTCTTTTAACTGCTGTAATAATAATAACACTCTTAGAAGTTAAATATGTCATCGTTCAGTGCAGAAAGATAAAGAGTTTAACATTATTGTGTTTCTTATGGCTTCTCATCCATTTTTTTTCCCCTCAAAGGATTATATTCAGTTTTGCTAGGAACATTTTCTTGTTTACATTTCTAGCTCTTTTGACTTCTGGAATATCATATTTCAAGTACTCTGCTCCATTAAGGTGGTAGCTGATAAATCTTTTATGATCCTGATTTCAACTCCACACTATCTGAGTAGTTTCTTTCTGTCTGCTTGAAACATTTTCTCTCTGAACCTGGTTGCTCTGAAATTTGGCTATGGGAGTTTTCATTTTGTGATCCCTTTCAAGTTGTGATCAGTGGATTTTTCCAAGTGTTAATCTACCCTCTGATTTTAGGATTTGGGGGCAGTTTTCCTTGATGATTTCTTGAACAATGGTGTCTAGGTTCTTTTTTTATCATGGCTTTCAGGCAGCCCAATAATTTGTAAATTATCTCTTTTGGATCTATTTTTCAGATCAGTTTTTTAAATGAGATATCTCACATTTTCTTGTATATTTTTTCTTTCCTTTGACTTTGTTTTATAATTTCTTGATGCCTCATTGAGTCATTATGTTGTACTTTCTCAAATTTAATTTTTAAGGATTTTTTTTTCTTTTGCTTTTTGGAAGGGGGGAGCCAGGAAAATTGCGGTTAAGAAACTTACCCAAGTCACTTAAGCCCTCCCACATGGCTAATAAGTGTTAAGTGTCTGAGGCAAGATTTGAAATCAGGTCCTCCTGACTCCAGGGCTGGTGCTCTATTCATTGCACCACCTAGCCACCCCTAAGGATTATTTTCTTCAGTAAGCTTTTTTAGTTCTTTTTCCAATTGGCCAATTTTGCTTTTTAGGAGTTCTTTTCATAACTGATTTTTTGTACATCTTTTTTTTTTTTTTCCATTTGGTCAACTCTCTTTTTAAGGTGCAATTTTCTTCAAAATTTTATTGTGCCTCCTAATTGTTTTTTTTAATCATTTTCTTCCTTTGATTTCATTTATTTACCTAATTTTTTCTACCATTGTTATTTGATTTTAAAAATTATTTTTTTAGCTTTTCCAGGAATTTTTGTTGGTCTTTTGTCCAATTCATTTCTCCCCCTCTTCCCCACCTTCAAGCTTTCTTGTAGCTGTTTTGACTTTTTAATTTGTGTCCTGATCTTCTCATGGTAGTTTTTTATGATATGGTTCTTTTTTCATTGTTTGCTCATTTTCCCATCCTATTTCTTGATCTTGAACTTTATGTTAAAGTTGGGCTATGTTCCCAGTCTGGTGTGTTTATGGGGGCAGGGGGTCACTGTATTAAGTTTCAGGCTTTTTTGCAATGCAGTTTTCAGAGTCAGTTCTAGGGTTTTGGAGATTCTCAGTGCTTTCAAGTCATGTGATCTTTGGAGAGATGTGGTCAGTGCTCTCCTGATCTGTACTGTGTTCCTCACATAGGAAGGGCCCCTGATCCATTGGGAATACAATCGATCCTGTTCCTTAGGGTCCCTGCTACCTTAGGACCAGAAGTGACAATGTTTCTCAGGGTCTATGATCCCTTGTCTCCAAAAGCTGCTCCTCAGCACTTCCACTCCCTCTTGACCCAAAAGTACCCCTCTCCTTCCTGGAACTATGGCCCAGAAATGGAGCAAGCAATGTAGTTGCCAAACAGCATCTGGTCTTGCTTCCCGTACAAGTACAGTGAATCCCTATAATCTCTTACTTACCCGTTGCCAGGAATACCTGACCATCTCTTGCTTGAGAGCCCTTAAAACTTGCTATTTCTGTAACCCCAGTCTTATCCTATTACTGGTGTTTCATTCACATGGATGGCCATCCTCTACTCCACAGATCTCTCCAACCTCCTGAAGTGTGTCTTATGCTGGAAAAATGTCTTATTCTGTATTTTGCCAGATCTGCCACCTAAAAATTCTATTTGAGGCTTTATTTTAGGTATTTGGACAGAAACATTGGGAGAGCTTCCCTTATCTGCTATCTTGACTCCACCCCCAGAAATTTCACAATAATTTCTGGTCAACCACAACATCAAATTCCTTCCACATTGAAGTCTCAATCACAACAAAAACAATTTATCAAAAGCTTTGACACTAGAAATGATGGTGGATTAGCATATGATGGAGAGGAACATGACCTGGATTTGAGTCTGACCTTTACTAATTACTAGCTGTGTGACCGTGGGCAATTTGCCCCCTTTCTGAGCCTAAATTTCCTCAATTCTAATATAGTTATAATATATTTACATTTGAGATAATATCTATAGTGAATTAGAATTATGTGCTATAAAATTCTAATCATTGATGACTTATTTATTCATTCATTTTTTTCATTATTTATCATCTATCTATCTACCTTATCTCTCAAAAGACTGGCTTTTCCTGTCTTACCTACTGTGAAAGTACAGGGTCTACTCATAGACCAATCTGTGTCAACAGAGCTAATTATCCCCTACTTAGGCAACCTTGTGGCCCTATTCCAGGGGCAAACCATATTGGTGCCAAACTTACTTTGGATATCAGATCAGCTTAGCCAATTGAAATTCAGTACTTCTGAGCTCCAGAGATCTGCCAACCTCAGACTTTGTGGTAGCAGGGATCACCTAAATGTACCAACATGTCTGACAGTCATTATTTTTCTAATATTTTCTGAATCCAGTTCACAGAGACCATAAATTTAGTCATATGATGTAGATCCTGAAAGTTTATTTCTTGCCTTCTAATACATGGGCTTTTCAGCCCAGTGAAATTATCACCTTGGGTTACCCATTAGTTGTCTTTTCTGTATCTTTTTCTGAGAGTATTGCTGATAGAAGTCATAGAACCATCCTGACCAGGTTCACAAATTCATGTTATCAAGTCTCAATAATGCCATCACTTTTGTGTGATAATCTTTTTTTCTAACTCTCTGAATGATTCCCTATCATTTTTCAAAATGACTGGGGCAAACCATGCTATTAATTTCTCCCTCAATGTCCTCTTCTTTTTTCCCAGTACATGACCTTACCTCCTACTTTACAGGGAAGAAACTTCTTTGTCTTTACTTATCTTCACTTCCTTCCCAGCTAGAGCTTTAACTAGACATTAATTTCCTATCATTTTTTCTAAGTACACAGTATTTACAGAAAATGAGATTTCCCTCTTGTTTAACAAAATTAGTCCCTCCATTTAGGCTAACAACATTTCATCTCTCATCCCTCATCACTGTGACTTTGCACTGGCCACCTCTCTGCCTGAAATGATCTCTTTCTTCACCTTTCCCATTTACCCTGGTTCATTCAAGACTTTCCTCAAATCTTATGTTTGTAGATTGTATTCCTGTTTCCCATAGCTGCTAAAGTCTTTCCATCTCAGATTTCATTCTATTTGCTCTAGATATATCATGTATGTACCTAGTTATTTTTATTTTGTCTCTCCCATTGAAACTTAAAGTCCTTGCAGTTAATGACTATTTTATGCCTTTCATTGTATCCCTAGTAAAGTCTTAATAAATAATTATTGATTCAATTTGACCTTCACCCATAATCCTTTCTCCCTCTCCTCTCAGATCCTTCACCATTCATTGTTCTCTCACTCTCCCCATCCTTTCCTCTTTATCATTTTTTCTTTTTTGTCCCTTTCCCTCACTTTTCCTCATCCAAACTATTTTTTTTCTAGACTTATTTGTCTACTATGTGCCAATCACTGTGCTCAGTGCTTTAAAATTATCTCATTTGATCTAAAGAATAATGTCATACAGAGTATTTGCTTAATGAACCATTGACTTTGTAAGGTATAAAGATTTAATGTGGCTGAATGTGTTTCTAAACTAATCTTTTTAAAAAATTTTAAAAAGTGTCCTATAGAGAGCCTATTAAAGGACATTCCGAATTCCAATCAGTACTTGAGGCAAGAACAGGCAACAGATCTTATTTAGAGAAATGTTAGGAAACAAAAGTCTGATTACAGCTTTAATGGTTGATGAGTGCCTGGACCAGTTTGCTGAAAACACCACATGCAGGTTTAGACAATGTTCTGGGCATGAGTCTCAGGGTTTGTATAATAATGGGATACCAAAAAAAATTCCCCATAATATTTAGAAAAAGGAAAAAAAAGATAAACTTATATGAAAAAGGAGTTATACTTTATATTTGTTATGCTATGTCACTTTACATCTTTCAAAATATTTTCTTACTCATAGATTCATTTAATCCTCACAACAACCTTGTGGAATAAGGAAAGAAGATAGTATTATTATTATTACATTACAGATGAAGAAACTAAGGCTCAGATAGTTTAAATGATTTGTTCATAAATACAGAAAGTGATATAACCTTTGAACGTGGACTGGATGATGCTAATGTTATGTTCCACTTAAGATCTCATCCTATCTACTAGAATTTGATTCCAGATTTTTTTATATCTAGTCCATTGTTCTTAGATTCACATTTATAATTTCTTCTACTCAAATCATCTCATATCACCCTTTCTCCATTACCACTATATTGTTCCCATCCTTTGCTTGAAACAAAGACAGAGACATAAATGCCAAGAAATTCAGCACTAAAATAAATAATATTATAATTAAGACACAAAAAGGAGAGGCATCAGGGTTGTGGAAAGAATGCAAAGTGTAGGCTTGACTTTTATTCTTGAGAATTCTAATATGCATCATTAAAGTGATAGTGAACATTTAGAAAAAGGAAGAAATAATTATAATGTTTCGACATGGCTTTATGAAGTATTGTATCAAGACAGATTTGCCTCATGTCCTTTATTGACAGGGTTACTAAACTGTTAGATTGGGGGAACAGTATAGATGCCGTACATCCACATCTTAGCAAAGCACTTACAAGAGTTGCTATGGACTAGATGGAATAAGGCAAACTTCATGGAGGAAATGGCATTTGAACTGGGCTTTAAAAGATAAGGAGTGAAAGAAAGAGTGGAGGGAATTTCAAGCATTGGGAATTGTGTAGGCACCAAAGGGGATAAGTACAGAAGACAGAAGTCTTATTTGCTGGAGCACAGAATTTTTAGAAGGTGAAAATATAAGATTGAAAATCTTTTCAGTTTATGAACAACCTTGAGTAGTAGGTGGGGAAAGGGTGAAGCAGTGTTTATACTTTACTTGGTAGGAAAGAAGAAGTGATTTAAGGTAATTACATAGACTCTCAGCTCAGTCTGCCAACCACAACTCCATTGTCAATATGGATCTCCAGAGCAATTCCATCTCATATGAAGTCTATAGGAGTATGTCTAAGAACTGTTGAGATTCATATAATAGAATTGTTCTAAGACCCCTTTCTGATATGTTCCTTTCAAAATCAGTGGACTGTTATCTCTTCAATATTATCTAATCAAGCACTCTGATATATTTTTATTTAAGTAGTATTTTATTTTTTAAATTACATATAAAGACAATTTTCAACATTCATTTTTATAAGATTTTGACTCTCAAATTTTTCTCCCTCCCTCTGTCCCCTCCTCTCTCCTCAAGACAACAACCAGTCTTATATAGGTTATACATCTGCAATCATCTAAAACATATTTCCACATTAGTCACGTTGTAAAAGAAGAAACAGAACAAAAGAAGAAAACACACACACACACACAAACACACACCAAAGAAAGTGAATAGGAGGCTTTGGCCTACATGCAACCTCCACCAGTTCTTTGTCTAGACGTGGATAACATTTTCTATCACGAGTCTTTTGGAATTTGTCTTGGATAATTATATTGCTGAGAAGAGCTAAGTCAGTCATAGCTGATCACTGAATTATGTTGCTGTTACAGTGTTCTGGTTCTGCTCACTTCACCCAGTATCAGTTCATGTGAGTCTTTCCAGGTTTTTCTGAAATTTGTCTATTCTTGATTTCTTATAGCACAATAATATTTCATTATATTCATATGCCACAAGGTGATTAGTTATTCCCCAATTGATGGGCATGCTTTCAATTACCAATTCTTTGTCACTACAAAAAGACCTACTATAAATATTTTTTTTACATGTGGGTCCTTTTCTTTTTTATGATCTCTTTGGGATATAGACCTAGTAGTGGTACTGCTGGATAAAAGGGTATGCACAGTTTGATTTCCCCTTGGGCATAGTTCCAAATTGCTCTCCAGAATGGTAGGATCAGTTCACAACTCCACCAACAGTGCATTCATGTCCCATTTTTTTTCATGTCTTCTCCAACATTTATCATTTTCCTTTTCTTTCATATTAGCCAATCTTATAGGTGTAATGTGGGAATCTCAACAATGATATATTTTTAACTAGTTTTAATATCCTCAATATCATCAATACTAATAAATAACAATTAGCTTTTAGAAAGAAATAATCTGATGAAATGTTATACCAAAAAATAAAACAACAAAATAATAATAAAATATAAAACATCTCTCCAAACTATACCTTAGTCCCTAGGGAGAGTGAATACAAGCTTAAAGTGGTTGCTACTAAACATTTACTACACCTTGTTCACTTTTCAGAATGGTATAAGTTGCTATATGAGTTACTACCTTGTTACAAGAAACAATGTCTCATCTTCCAGGTAGATTTACTCTTGGGCTTGATAACACAGGCCACTCCTTAAGGCTATGCTTAATGCCTCAAGCAGTTTGGCTGCAGTAGCTTTGATGATGTCTACCATGTACTTCTGTCTGATGGCTTTTCCAATCCTTCAAAACTCATGAAGTCATAACTGGTCTTTGTTCTGTCTTAATCATCATTTACCTAAAAATGGGAAAGAACAAACAAAGAAGCAGAGCTGCCATGTCTTCATGGATTTATAGCCAGTTTGCAAGAGTGAGAGAACAAGAGGAGAGATAGAGACAGAGACAGACAGAGATGGAGACAGAGGACAGAGAAAGGGATCTTTCATTGGAGCTTTTTGTATGTAAACTTAGTTCTGGCCTCTCAGTCAATTAAAAATCTTTTCGGAATCATATAATAAGTGAACATGTAATAAGGAAACAGTCACAAAATACTTATACATGCTTTAGAGCGGAGTTCCATGCCCTTCATTCTATACCATGTATTTGTATAAGCAAAGCACCAAAGCTGTTCATTGGCAGAAGCAGGGAGAGGAAAAGAAGGGATATAGAAATCCCTGACATAGTGCATAGTTCATCAAGTATATTAATTTGACTGGAAGTGGCTATAGAAAAAGTATTGCATGAGAGTTTTGTTTTCTGTTTTTTTGTTTGTTTTTTGGAAGAGGGGAAATAGAGAGGGCTAATCAGATAGACACTCCCTTGATTTAAAAATTAGAGCTATCCAAGAGGGGAAAGGTATAGTGCTCAGTTGTAGTGTGTTCCCTCTCAATAACTTCTATCAACTATAAAACATTTATTGATTATATTTTAGAGTGAATTTTTGTATAGCTATGCATTTGGATTGAGTAACTTCTTTGGTTTCATTTAAGTCAACTCCTACTGTTGGAAAAAGTGATTCCCCAAAAGGTATGAAACTGACAATCTATGTAAGCATTTATTAAGTACCTGCTTAATAATATGTGCTAGGCCCTGGTCTACCATAAAATTAGGAAAATATTTTCCTGGTTTTCTATTCTCACAAGTGACTACATCACTATGAGAACTATTAAAAGAAAAATATTGCTAATTCTCCCCAAGAGATCAAGACAATGTATGAGGTCCATGAATTTCTTGTCAGGAATCTATGAATGAACTCAGTTAATGTCAGGGCTTGGTCTAATAAGAAAGCTTTTATTTTTCAGGACTAAACCTATGCTTCCCCTTTCCCATTATGATTCTTCTCTCAACTCAAGTACACAAAACATCTGGGTGCCAGGGGGATTGTTGTCATTTAAGATGACAATCTGCTATAATCTCCTGCCTCCATTCACAAAGATTCCCCTGGGAAATCTCAATCACAACTTGGATGATACGGGTGGTAAGCAAAAGGAGAAATGCTACAGTACGGTAAAACTCAGAGACTAGAAAAATAGATGAACTTGACTGTCAAGCAAGTAATTGTTATTCTGTTAAATAGTATTAGCCTTGAGCTCACAGGCAGCTAATTTTCAAATACTCTTAACAGTAGAAAGTCAGGAACTAAATCATTACTATATCATAAACAGATTAGACTTTATTGGAAAGTCAAATAGTCTGGAAGTCAAAGACCTGGTTTTAAGTCCAGGATCTGTCCACTTGCTATCCACTAGCACAGTGACATATCTCTGATCCACTTTCTTTACTTTAAATATATATATATATATATATATATATATATATATATTATATATATATATTATATATATATATATAATTTATTACTCTTCAAGCCTATTATTTTCCTTTCACATTCATGCAGGGAGATATATGTATGATGGAAAAAAAATTTTCTTAAGCATTCATTCCTACATTCACATATTCAGATAACACTTAGTAAGCTCTTACTCTGCTTTGTGGGCACTGTGGCTCCTACAAGTATGTTTAATGAACCATGTCTGCTCTCAAGGAGTTTGTAATCTCATGGGGAGACAGAACATGCCCATGTGGAAAAAAAAAATAACTGTATACCCTGTGTCAAAAATTCTTTCATTAAATGAAGAGCCTAGGTATGTTTCAAGGTGTGTTTTCCCTCTTGACTCATAAATGCCACCCAAGAAACCTCAGACATTCTCTTGTATGTTCCTCCCTTTCAAAGTATTCTGAGAATTCTTTGAATGAACAACTTTTATTTGCAAGGCTTTAGGTAAGTTTTTAGAATCAGATACTGTTCTGAGAACATGGACTTATTTGGGGGACATTCACCACTCTAATTCTTTTACCCACCCCCATCCCATTCCCTTCGTAGCAAAGGATATCAGCCAAGCCAATCAAAACATCCTGAGTTATTGTCACTCCATCACTGATTCTCAAAGGAGTGTAAAGGTGTTGATCTAGATAAGATAGGCTTAATCCTTTCAAAGAAGCACAATAAGCTTATCTCATGACAAATTATTTGTAAGTATATAGCTATATATATATACATACAAACCTATGTATAAATATATATGCATATGCTTAAATATGTGAATTTGTATATGTGTATATATACACACACACACACATATATGTATATGAAAAAGCACTCAAAGTCCCTAAACTAAGTTAAACTCCATATAATATCATCAAGTTTCTTTAATTAATCCTCTACACACATTATTTATAGTATTTCCATTTTTATTTCACATTGTTTCACTCCATAACTTTTAAACATTAGCAGAACTGGTCTGTCTGATCCCAGAACAAATCTTGTGCTTTCTTCTCCAAGTTTTTTTTTTCTTTTTACTCAACCTCTTCTAGGAATCTTTAATGTTTAACCTCTTCTTATTTATCTTTCAAATTTCAAACCTTTAAAGCTCCATAAAAATGCAAACTCACCCCAAAGCCTCCTCAGATCTCCCTATTCAGTAATATTCTTTCCCATTACACTTCATGCAGCAAATTGTTTTTCAGTTTTATAATTCACTTTTCATGTTAAATGCAGTATGGCTATCTGTATTGATGCCTTATCTCCCTATTAGAATGTAAAGCTCCATAAGGCATGCGTGATATTTTATCTTACTTTAGTATCTCACTTGGTGCCTAACCCAGTATGATGCATATAAAAGCACAATAGAAACTTAATAAACATTTATTGTTATTCAAAGGATTATCCATTAATAAATAAAATGAAAATTAGTTTGGTTTTTGATGATATTTTCAAAGTACTAGTGTGACTACTTCCTCAACAAGTACAGATTACTGATGAGGTACAGGCTCTGGGAACCCCTTTGAACTCTGATTAAATCTTCCCATTTGATGAGTCATTTGCCTGAGGCCATAAGCCTTTCATTATAGCTAGGCCCAAACCTAGCCTAGCCCTCCACTGACCAGCTACTTCCCACCTTTGATCCTATCAAAATATCTATACCCAAATCTGTTACTCTTAAACTAGCCTAGTCCTCCTTTGTCGGCCATCTCCAGGTAACTTTCAGCTATTTCCCACCCTTAATCTCATTACTGGGTCTGATCTCAGTTCCCTCAAGATCCTCCTTATACTCCTCCTCAAGACCCTCCCCAAACTCCTCCTCTAGACCACCCATAGATTCCTCCCTCAGCCTTTCTGTATATCAGACCCATCTTGCCTCCATGAAGACGTGAGAGAATGATTTAGCGTGGACTTACTCTATGTCAGATTATATTGGCCTGCTTGTCTAATACAAGCTTCACAGATACTGAGGCTCCTTAAGAGTCTATGCAATATGGAAAATCTTTAATGAACTTTGCTTTTCTTTGGCTGAGAGAAGGCTTGAGTTGAATTCATTCAGCAGGACCTGAAATGCTGGTGCTCTGGGGTCTTGAGCACCCCCTAAAACCTATACCTCTACATTTTATGTTTTTCTAACCTCTACACATTTTTTTCTTCTCAACATGTGTTTGTCTTGTTCTGATCATTCCATAAATCTTAAGTAGAGGCTCTACTCAAAGCACTGGGAGGAGGGGAGTGTCTTCTTTCAGGTTTTCAATATTTTGGGGGTATGAATGTGGCATTTTCCCATTTATCTAGTATCCCTTGTCTCCACTACATGAAGGATTTATCTTCTTTTCTGCTTGATGATATCCTTTATTTCTTTTCTTATGTATAAACCATTATTGGCCAGGGTTTCTTAAACTTTTTCCTTGCACCACCCCTTCAGTTCTTCTTATACTCACCCTCTTCTCTACATCCTTCTGGTCACCTACAATTTTATTTCCTCACAGATTGTGGTACTCCATGACTCATAGCCATGTTATATGTGACAAAACTGAGAAGGTATTGATGTTGAAAAGATGGTCATCTTGTGAAACAGAAGAGTTTATTACAACTAAAAGTGTCAAAAATTCTCCACATGTGACAATGCACAATCTCCCCTTCTTTTTCCATTCTAGCCATGACTTCTAGTTCATCTGCAGTGCCTATAGAAAATATGGAATTACTGAGGGAGATACTGTAATGGTAATGGGATATAAGATCTTCCCTGCCCATTAATAGGCCTCATGTGGAGTCCATTAAGGGAAGCTTGCTTAGGAGAAGTTTGCTTGTAGGAAGGCTTTCACACCTTTTGTTAATTTCTAATTGGGCACTGAGTCACAAGGGTTGTGATGCCTTCTGTCTGAGAAGTGCCCTTTGGGGGCTCACTTATGAGAAGGATCTTGTGATTCTCCGGTCAAGAGTCTGCATGACCATATGTTTAGAGTTCCCTGACTGCTCAGAGGAAAAGGCTGTCTCGATCCAGTGATGATTGTAAAGCGTATAGCAATATTGCTTTGATACAGGCAGTCAGAGCCCTGTCTATTGGTTTTTGTTTCTCTGCTTGTATTTTCTCTGAAGTTCAGGGTGCTGACTTTTCCCCTGAACTAGTGAATGTAATGAAAAAAAAAAAAGATTGTTGACCCCTTAAACAGCTATCTTCCCTAGTGAAGCAGATCTAAGAACCTGTGCTAACAGCCATCTTGGGTATGCGAGTGTGGTAATCCCTATAGTTACTCAATGGTTTGTCTTTCAATTGAACACCATAATCTATCAGCATTCCAGGAAATGTACTTCATTTCCTGGCATCAGTTATGAGGCCAAACTCATTTGAATGGTTGTATAGGAAATACCTTCTCTAGGCTTCTAAAAAAGGATATCTTTCATGATTCTGCTGCATGCCCTTAGTGAGCATGGGTTTCCCTGTCTTATACAGGGTTTCCTTGTCTTATACATCTTTGATATTGTTCATCAGAGTGTCATTAAGCAAAGTTCACATAATCTGGATGGGACTTTAGAGGACATTTAATCCAACTGTTACTTGAATAAGGATCCCATGTCTACATCAATGATCAGTCATCCAGCCTCTGCCTAATGATCAATAGTGAGAAGAATCCCACTAGCAGTCTCTGACACAAGAGCATAGTTCTTATCTCTAGGATTTTTTTTCCTTTCAATAAATCTCAATCTGCCTACCTGACTCATTTCTACTAGTTCTGCCTTATGAAGCCAAACATACCAAGTGTAATTTTCCTTCCACATGAGAGCTTTGAATATACTTGGTGACAGTTCCATCTATTTTTTAACTCTTCAGCACAAATATACTCAGTTATTTTGAATGTGACCAGTTTGAGAAAAAAAGAGATTTCAAACTGCAACACCTGTTTGGGAGTTAACCGGAATGACTGACTCCTGAATATTCTTACTCCTACAGCAAGATGAAATGAGAGTTTTATTAAGCAAATTAATTTTCTTATTTTTCTTTACTCTAAAATATTAAGAAAGGGTGAAAACATACTCGTCACTGAGAGAACAGTTTACTTTGAATTTAGTGCTAGAAAGTGTTTGGAATGGTCCAGTTTTTGATTTTTAAAAAGTTCCTTTTTTCTTTTTCAAATTTTATTATTCATTTACAAATCTTGTTAAACTATAATTTTCAACTGAGTAATTGAAGCAAAACTGGATCAGGAAGGAAATGGGAATGATGACCAGTAACTTGGGGAGGGGGAATTGGGGACAGAGGAGGTGGTCTGAGTCATTTGTGACATGTCATAATTGAGTTTAAGAGAATGTAATGCTGATTCAAACAGAGTAAATTCACTGCCATCCCCACTATGGTCCTGAGTAGAACTAACCCATTTCCTTTGTTTTTTAGGTTTCACAGAATTTTAGAGACCTGGAAGGTGTATATAAGAGTAAATAGAAAAAAAAAACTGATTGGGGAAAACAATATAGCTGTGGAGAAAGAAAATCTTTCCTGGTTCGTTTCTCTTAAGCCTAAGTTGCATCATGTTATTATGAAAATTGAACTTTCAAATAAAAGCAGGACTGAGAATGAAAATATTCTTTTCTTATGGTCCTTAAAAATAGCTCTTGGAACTCATGAGCTAAAAGCTTAGGGAGAAATATAGAACATGTGTGTATGAAGTAAAGGAGGGTGGGCTGGAAGGGGGAAGAAAAGGACTCATCGCCCGGCAGTGCTAAGTGTATGTCATCAAGATGCTGTATAAAATGACTCACAGATTGAAGAGATCCTGAAGTATATAGACTGAAGTACTTTAAATAGCTATATAAAGAGAAGGAACAAATGTCACTGTTTGTGCTGCTCAGCGTGGAAATGGGAAAGCTGGTTTATTTGAAAAGAAGCCCATACAGAAAATCTTCTATGGCTGTTTGTTTAATAGACCGTTATTGAATGCCTGCTGTGCACATAGCATAACACTGTCCTAGGCAGTCCAGCGGCAGCAAGGAGAAGTAGGTACAACCCCATTCTTCAAGGAGCTCACAATCTAGTTGGGGAGACAAATCATAAATGACAGGAACAAAGAACAAACAAATTATTTGGGAGTGGAGAAAGATTTGTATTGCATTGACTTGAAGTGCTGTGGTTGTGGAAGGTGGTGGGGTGTAGCCAGAGAACATTGGACTTGGAGTCAGGAAGACCCAAGTTTTGTGGTTTGTTTGTTTTTTTAATTTTAATTTTCAGTTGCTGATGTTTTCCCTACCTCCTGCTCCTCCCTCAGTCCTTTAGAAGGCAAACAATATGATAGCAATCACATATATGAAATTATGTAAAATGCATTTCCATGTTAGCCTTGTTATACAAAAAAAGAAAATGTCCTCCATTCTGCACTTAGAGTTCATCAGTTCTCTCTCTGGAAGTGGATAGTACTTTTCATGACAAGTTCTTTGGAATTATTGTGTTTCATTTTATTGATCAGAGCAGAATAGTCTTTCACAGTTGATTGTCATTACTATATTGCTTTAACTGTGTGCAATGTTATTCTAGTCTTATTCCTGTCACTTTGCATCAGCTCATATAAATCTTCCCAAGGTTTTTTTTTTCTGAAACCATCTCCCTCATGATTTCTTATAGTACACTTACTAGCTGTGTGATCCTGGGCTTAACCTCCATCAGCCTCAGTTTCATCTTCTGTAAAATGGTGATACTAACAGCACTAATATTACAGGGTTGTTAGAAGGATTAAATGAATTATCATATTTAAAACATTTTCCAAACCTTAAAAAAAATCTTTATATAATGCTAGTTGTGGATATTATTGTTATCTTCATTAATACCATGGTATTAAGCCAGTTGTAAAATGCATTTTTTTTGGAAAATAAACAAAAACACTTCTACCTAACTGAGTCCTATCTAGGAAAATCAATGCTTTTTCATTTCTTTCCCAAAGAACTCTTATATGTCATTTCACAATCTGGTAAGCTAGCCTTCAATTGCAGGAAGCTTTTCTGTCTCAATGGAAACCAGTTTTGGTTGTTTCTTTTTTTCGTTTTGTCTTTCACCATGGTCAAACAGTTTCTCCAAATCAGTTCAAAAACCAAAAGTAAAAGGGGGAAATGGAAAACAAAGACAACTGTGTTTGCTTATTTAGCATCTCCTCTTCCCAGTATGAGTTCATTGTTGCTGTTGTTTGTCCTTCATTCTGGAAGAGGACCGTGACATCAGGAGGGTGATGTCATGACTTGCAGCTGAATTGAATTGAAGTGTGGCAGGGCTGTGCAAAGTCACCAACCTCACTTTCTCCTCTGGAGCCATCTGGGTCCAGGGGCAAGATACATGTCAGGAAGACAAGAGATGGCCCAGGATAGAGTGGGACACCTTGGCCTTTTTAAGCTAAACCTTTCCCAGGATGATATCCTTACCTGCAGGAAAGATAATTCCTTCATGTTCTGTTTGCTGTCACACACACATTTTCATGAGTCCTTATTAATGAGGATGAAAATACATATCACCAAATTGACTGTTTTCTTCCTACTAGAGAACTTGTAGGTTGTTTGGAATGGACAAAATATTTAGTTTCATTTTAAAAAAAGCTTATAATTGAAAAGCAGTTTCCTGGTTTTAATCATACTGTTTTTTAGTCAAGTTCTTATTATGTGTCAGGTAATTTTCTAAGTGATTTGTCATTCAGTCATTTCAGTCATATTTGACTTTTCATGACCCCATTTGGTGTTTTCTTGGCAAAAATAGTAGAGTGGTTTGCCATTTTCTTCTCCAGCTCATGTTACAGATGAGGAACCTGAGGCCAACAGGATTAAGTGACTTGCCTAGGGTAACACAGCCTAGTAAGTGTCTGGGGCCAGATTTCAACTCACAAAGATCTAATTCTATGCCTGGCATCTTAACCACTGTCCCATCAGCTGCCCTTTCTAAGTGATGAAATATAAATAAAAGTAAAAAAGAAAAATTCACCTTACCTTTAAGGAGCTTACATTCCAATGAGGGAAAATAACTCTTAAGAGGAAGTTGACAAGGGTGGACGGGAGAGGGAGGAGATTAAAGAAAAATCTAGAGAGAAAAGAGTAGAATACAAAGAACAAAGGAGGGAACATGACTAGCTTGAGCACTTTTCCTAAAATCTAAGTTCTGGAGAAAAGAGACCAATCAGAGATCAGAGCAAACAGCTGCCATTGCAGTGATCTTCCTAGTGAGCAGGTTGTTATGTCTGATTGGAGACAGAAATCCAAAGAATCAAGAGAGGAGACTAGGGAGGAATGATGGAGAAAATTCTAGAAGTTCAAAATGAAGGAATCTAGTTATAATTCCCAAAGTGGTTTCAGTATTTTGCCCCTTATGTTTACAAGTCTGACAAAGATGGAGTGTATCTACTTCAAGTTGTTTATTTTTTCTTCTCCCATGCCCCTGGAAATACAAAATGTCTGTAATATTAAAGAGCTCTGTCAGAAGGCTTAGGCTTTTTTGAACTATTTGAACTTCTGGCCAACATTTGATTTGCAAGTTTTTTAAAAGAAGTTAAAAAGAACAGGCCCTCTGTTTACATTTTTGGCAAATAGTTGATAAAACTTCCATTTTCATCTGTGGGGAGAGAAACAGTGTTTAAACCATTTGAATGGAAGTATTTGGAGAGACAGGTTTGAATCCTGACTCTGTTGCTTTCTACTTCCATGACCAAAGACATAATATTTAATATTTCTCAGGGACTCATTTTAATCATTTTTAAAAATTGGAAATTATTAAAAGTAATCTCCAATATATTCTACCTCTAAATCCCAGACTTTTCTTCATTATGACTCTACTTTCAAATGACTTTATTGAAAGCTTGGATTCCACCCCTGGGTCTTCTAGTTCTAAAAGTTTTTGCCCTGTCTCTTAGGAGGTAGAGAGGTTGGGCTTCCAGAAAACATTCCAGACATCTCCACATCATCTTTCTGCTAAAGTACCCTTTGCCTACCTATCCTCCTTCTATCACCAATATATATGTTGCTTCCCCTTTAGAAAATAAGCTCCTCAATAGCACAGACTACCTTGCTTTTTTTGTATTTATACCTCAGTACTCAGTAAAGGGTATGGTGTATGATAAGCCTGGATAAATGCTTTATCTATTGGCTCTGTGCCTCTTTCTCTTTATCATCTATCCATTTATTACATATATATATGTACATATACATACATGTGTATGTATCCATTATCTATTATCTATCTTCATGTGTATCCATTTATCATCATATATCTATGTATCTATCATCTACTATCTAGCCTATCGTGCACACGTGTGCGCACACAAATACAGACACACATGTGTGTGTGTATATATATATCTAGAAAGATAGAGAGGAAGAAAGAGAGAGAAAGACAGAGACAGAGAGAGAGAGAGAGAGAGAGAGAGAGAGAGAGAGAGAGAGAGAGAGAGACAGAGACAGAGACAGAGACAGAGACAGAGACAGAGAGACAGAGAGAACTATCATCTGCTATCTATCTATATTTACTAGAGGACTGTATTTACTATTTAGCTGCCTCCTTGGAAGGGATTTGATGTAGTAGAAAATCATTTAAAACAGTTTTTTCCCTTCTTTTCTGATCTTTTTATTCCTAAAACTTTATGGCTTAATAGCATTTTTCTCCTGTCTTTATTCAAGGTAAGACTGAGTCATTCTGTTTCTTAATCTGGAAGGGGTACAACAAATGTAGACATTTTCAACACCTTTTCCTGAGTTATTTAAAGTCTATGTTTTTCAGTATCTCTTTCCTTTGTGAGTCACAAATTACAAAGCAGCAAAATAATACCATCTTTTGGTTACTTATTTCTTAAGCTTACAAGTATAAATTTTTTTTTATAATCTTTGGAAAATCATAATAGTAGTCATTGCTTTATTTTTATCATGGGTCAGTCTATGATTTTATTGGGATTTGTGGTTAGGAAGTTCCTCAAAATTCTTCTCTAGTTTAGTTTTAGCAAAGTTCCTGGGGTCACTGAGAGATTAAGTAATTGCCCAGAGGAATACAATTAGTAAGCATCAGAAAAAGGACAAGCTTCAACACAAATTCCTCCTTCTGCAAGAAGACTTTCCTCCATGCCACTTTTTTTGGGGAAAAAAAAATCTATACTTGACCGTATATATGCCTTGTATATACATACTTAGAGCTCATTACAGGTTGTTTCTCATATTAGAGGATTAGTTCCTTGATGGCAGGGAATATGTTTTTTCATTTCTTTGAATGCCTGCCCCCTAAAACCATGCCCAGTACACCGTGGGTGTTTAATTTATGACTGCTGACTGTTGATTATTGAATGATTAACTGTTGGATTCAGGTTTGCCTGATTATAAAGTATATCATTTTCTTTAGACAGCACCAATTTTTGGTCTTTCATACTAACAAAGATAGAACACTGACAATTTTCACTAACCAACTGAAACATGATGTCCTATGATGTGCTTAAAGTAGACATTTTTCAATTCCTAGAAATATTATGAGCACCTATGTAGCACATGTAGTAGCACATCATGGAAGCACAGTGAGCAATAAGAAAGGGAAAGGAGTGTATGTGTCTTTTGGGAATCATTCTTGAAAACATAAAGTGAGGGACTTTTCTTGGTGCCCATTCCCTCCAAGGATATATTTCTTTAACAAATATTAAAATCAAATTGAAAAATTATGATAATTTTTTGCAGTGTCAAACTAAAAACAAGTCATATTTCCCATCCATTTAATGTGTTGTTGTTGTTGTTTTTTTTTAATAATTTAAACCTAGTCGATCTAGAAACAATAGCATCTGTATTAATACATTCTGTAAACAAACATGAAAACCTGCATTAAACAAGTATTACTAACAGGAATCAGAAACCATTTTTATAATATTCTTAATTGCAATATTACTAAGCTCTCAATTGGGCTTTTCATTTAAAAGGTAGGATTTACAGACTCATGTCACATCAGTTGCACCAAATGGGAAAGATTCCATATGTTTCAGGAAGAGGTCCTTACTGAGCTGAGAAAACTGCTCTGGAAGAGACCCATGGAAACTTTGGGAAGAGGATTTTTATTTAAATGACACTTCCTTTATGTTCAAAAATTCCTCCATCCCTTAGATGGGATCTGAAGGCTGAAAGTAATCATTTCAGAAGGAAACAGAAGTGCCAAAGCCATCTACTTATCACATCCTGTAGCAGCAAAGCTCTGCCATTTTTAATCTGCTTGCAAGACACTTAAAATACAACTTTGATCCTCACAACTCTGTATGGCAAGTAATGAATGGTTGGTATGCTCTCCATTTTATAAATGGGGAAATTGAGGCTCAGAGAAAATCAATGACTTGCCCCGGATCAAGCAGCTAGTATCACGGATGGGATATGAATCCAGATATCTCCTTATTCCAAATCTAGTTCATGCTTTACCAAGCCATATTGTCTTTCCTTATGGATGATTTTTCCATAAATTTCACATAATTGTGATTTTATGAAATGAAAGGAATTCAACTTATCATATAAAAATGATTTATCTTTTTCTTCTATATATAAAAATAAAATATCTTACTCTGGGTTTAAGAGAAAACCTCTCTCAAACTACAAATAGCAGTATTTAACATATATTTGTTTATATAGGAATGCATATCTATCTTTCTATCTACCTATCTATCCATCTATCTATATCATAGCATTTTAAAGTTTTTAGCTGCTTTACTTATATTATTTAATTTGATGCAACAGCCCTGTGAGGTGGGTGTTATTATTTCCATTTTACAAATGAGAAACTGAAACTTAGAGGTCCAAGTGACTTACCAAGAGCCACACTGGTAGTAGGAATTGTTTGGGGAAGGATTTTAATATAGACTTACCTGGTCCCAAAGTAAAGCATACACTACACCATGTAGATGCTTCACTATTCTTCAGTACAGCCTAGAAGACATGAAGACACCACAATTATTTATGTCTTCCACAGATAAACAGAGCTTTCAGTGCCTGTGATAGCTTTGTTTATCATCACTTCCTTCTCTCTTTCCTAGCTCCACCTCAAAATGATCCCCTATGAATCTTTCTTTATCATAGGATCAACTTCCAAATTATTATAAAAATGAGGCACTACTGACCTTCCACCTCTGGGCTAGGATGTATTTTTATCTGCCTAATGGAATGATTATCATAACCATAAACTTGTGGAGATAATCCTTCCTGGAAGCACAAGGCACCTAGAATTTAGAAGTATTCCATCCCTCTGTCCCATAGACACCCTAATTATACCAGAAACTTCCCTATTTCTGAGTGGAGAGATTAGAAGCAAGGGAATGAAGACATCTGGGTTGACACATTTCTGCCTTTTTTTCCCCTTCATCTACATTTATATAGTTATCTTGGTGCACAAAATTCAGCATAAACAGAGCTATTTTTGGCTCTCCGAACAAAAAGCCAGTATTGTAGTCAACACAAGGCTTGCCTTCCCCTCCAGTCACCATATCTTCACCAACCAAGCCATATGGAAAGCCCTCATCTTTGCATGAAAGATCTGTCACATAGGATATTATTTTAAACATGTAGAAGAAGCAGATCTAGGATAACATCACCAACAACAATAATTCAGCCTTTGTGAAATAAACAGCTCTCTGGTATACTTGAAATCGAAAAGCTGCTCACAGAAGTAAAACATGAAACATATTAATTATGTGGATTATCCTTTTTTTCTACAAGATTTGATGGAATTCTGAAGCCTAGAAAAAGTACTGGCCAAATTTACACAATTAAATAGAAGATTTTTGTTTCTTTGTTTTGTTCTTGTATTAAAATTTCAAGTCTCAGAATCTGAGAATCACAAACTCCACCACGGCAAGCATATGAAAGAACTTTCAAAGCCATAGTGGATATCCAGTCATGTGGGAAAATGTAGTGTAATAGATGAGGAGAGAACTAAGGTTCAGTACACATAAGATCTATTCCCAGCTTGACCACTCATTTCCTGGGTTGCATGACATTGGGCAAATAACTTTAATTTTCTAAACCATAGTTTCCTCACTTAGGAAACTGGGGAAATATAGAACTTATTTATCTTACAAGGTTGCCATGAGAACTAAATAAGCAAAAACAAATATAAAAGTGCCTTGAAATATCATATATATGATAGTATTTATCAGTATCATTTATCAGTAAAGCATTAGTATGGAGAAGGGCAGCGTGAGATATTGGAAAGAACACAGGATTAGGATTGAGGACAGCTGGCTTCTAGTATTTGCTCTATCACCAATTTTCTCTCTGAATACACAATGACTAAAAAGTCTCAGTTTCTGCATCTATGAGATTAGGAAATTGGAGAAGATGATTTCTAAGTATCCTTTGAAAATTTTGTGATTTGTTACATAAATTGAAACTTACTTATATATATTTTTTAACAGTGGGAAGCAGACATGACAAATTCATGTCAATATCCACTGATGAAGTGTCTACTGTGTATAAGGCAGTATTCGAAATATAAAGGAAACAGACAACCTTCAAGAAACTTATACTCTATTGCAATACTATGCATAGTATTCAAGTAGCCACATTGGTTTGATCTTACCTTTTTTTTGTTTCTCTCAGTCTTCTAACACCAATTTTCATTGGTCTTATTCATAGTAAAGATGGAGAACACCTGGTCACTACTTCCTTTCAATAAAATTCAGTTCAGTTTTGCATTTTGTATATATAATGTATTGCTATTGGCAGGTTATCATGCTTGATACTGAAGAACATTCAGAAATAAAGGTCTCCAACCTTATAGAGCACTGATAGTTTAGCAAGGAATGTAGGCAGGTTCACAAAAACAGTTCAGAAGAAGGAGAGCTTACTTACAGCTTCAGGAACAGAATGAATATTCCCTGAGGAGGGAGCCTTTGCTTTCTTCCTTAAAAGAAAAGTAAGAATATATTGGCTACTGATAGGATAAGAAGAAATTCCAGATCTACTAAACGACAGGAGTGCAAGTACAGAAATGACTAAATTAAATATATAACCCCATTTAAATGCTTTTTAAAATTAAATTGACAAGTTCAAAGAATGATGAGCAGTTCAATTTGGCTTGAACTGAGAAACTGGCAAGGATGTGATTTAAGGCTGAAAAGTTAAGGTGGAGTGGGATGATCAGAAGTATACATGTATATAAATCTGGAAGGGATCTCACAGGCCATCTAGTCCAATGTAATGGTAATGGAGATTTGCAGATCTTCCCTGCTGCTTGTAATGGCAAGCAAACAAGTACTTAGCACCTTGTTTCAGTTGAGCCTTGCCATTGATTATATCAAGTCTTTGTTAAGAAACAGAACTTGTGAATGCCACAGTGGGAGGAACTTGCTAAGATGATAGGAAGGGGAGGTGCTAATGACCGGAATAAAAAGCTGAGCACAAACTGAGAGGCAGAAATGCTGGGAGCAAGAAGCATGGAGGCTGAGCAGCTAGCATGAGTGAGAGAGGGGCATTCTTATTTAAGGGAGTTTGTTTTGTTTTGAAGACCTGACAGAAGGCTTTGGGAAGGCTTGGAAATGTTGGTGTTTGCTGCATTGGTTATGTGTACCAACTTCGTGGTTATTATGATAAATTTGACTTTCTGGTTTTGGGATTCAGTTTTCTGGTATTTTAATAAATGCTTTGGTTCTGTCCTCCATGTGGAGAGCCTGTTACACTTTGTGATTCACAACTACATCAGCATATTCATAGCCACTGTAGGCACTGTGAATATCGCATTGGTGTTATATCCAAACCCTTAATTTATAGATGAGAGACCTAAGGCCAAGAGAAATTAAATAATAGCTACCACTTGTATAGCGCTTTTAAGATCATTTCATTTGTGTTTCACTAAAACCCTTTGAGCTAGGTACAACTAGATCCCTATTAGTGCAAATAATGAATCCTATTAAGTTGTCACATGTATTCAAATTCACACTATTCAAAGTTTTAATTGTCTAAAATATAATCATCTATTCCAGTCCAAGAGAAACACAAGTGCCAATTTGAATAATGTAACTATTTCATGGAATCCATTATTTGTACAGATATTTTGTTGTTCAGTAATTTCAGTTGTTTCGAACTCTTTATGACATGAGTCAGGGTTTTCTTAATAAAGTTACTGGAGTGATTTGCCATTCCCTTTGTCTGCTCATTTTACAGCTGAGGAACTTGAGACATACAAGGTTAACTGACTTGCCCAGGATCACACAGCTAGTGTCTGAGGCCAAATTTGAACTTAGGTCTTCCTGTCTCCAGGGCCAGCACTCTATCCACTGCACCACTTAGTTTCCTTTGCACAAATAGGGAGCAAGGTATGCTATCATTATTCATATTTTATAAATAAAGGTGTCCTGTACATTGTTGCAAAAATAACAGATAGTTACTGTCAGTATAATAGTAAGAGATAGACTATCAGTCAGATAGTAAGTTGTAAAGACAATCCTGAGCAGCTCTCCTGAGAACTGCTGCTGTGAATAACTTTAAGGATCAAATCACATAGTATAGTGAACTTTCTATTTATTTAGCAACAAACTAAAACATTCAAGGAACTAAAGCATGACATTCACAAGAACATAACTTATTACTAAGGTGGCCACATAGTCTTAGGCAAAACATATCATTCAGTAAGTCACAATCTCCTCAATCAATAAAAAAGTACCTATCTAAATTCTTCTTTCATTTTGATTGGAGACTGGCTTCCAATAATCCTTAAGACAATCATCCTTAAGGGGTAGTGGAAAGTACAAAGGCCATCCACCCCTAGGTGACAGTAAGCTACAATAACCTCAGTCATTACTGAGTACCCAAGTAAAGTTCTCTTTCATCTTGACTTGAGGCTGACTTCCAAACCCCATGGCTCCTCTTCCATTCCCCCTAGCTTTGTTGCCTGGATTCACAGGTAGGCAGCTCTCCACTCCTTGTTCCATATGGAAGCTCACAGAGACTACTCCACCTCAAACTCTTCACAGTTTTTGTTTCTAGGAAAACAGCTAAACAGGGATACAATAATATTTATATTTATATTTATTGCTGGCACTAACATCTCAATTCACTTTTGGTCTGAGAATTCAACACAAATCAACACTGTGCTTCTGTCTGACAAAGTAACACAATTCAATAGATAGAGTACTTCTGTTTCACAAAGTAACACCAACAGACAGAGTGCTGACATCACAAACATTCTCTCTCTTAGTTCTACTTGGTCCTAGCTCATGCTTGAGCTTTTATATGTTCTATTCCTTCCTGTTCTACCCTTACTGTTCTGTTCTTTCATCAAGCTTCTCCCACCATAGGCTCCATATGATGATGTTAGACCTATGAAGGGTAGGGAAGGTTTCCAGACTCCCTTGGGCCTATTAAGGCAACACAATGTATACTGTTTCCAACAAAGACTTGACACAATCAGAGGTGAAGCTCACAGGCACTTGAATAGCTGAAACAAGGAGCAGAGCACTACTTTGCTTGCCATTACATAAGTATATGAGACAGGATTTGAACTCAGGACTAGGTGTCTCTGAGTGCGCTGTGCTATCCACTATTCAACCTAGATTCTATCCCACTATAATATTTAGGTAACTTTGTTCAAGGTAATATAAAGATTATATGTCAGAAATGGGATTTTAATCAAGATCATAGGATAAACACATATAAAAACTACCAATTAGGATATGGTAACTACATGAGGATCAGACAAAGCAAGCACAATTTCACTCAATGCTGGACAAGCACTGAGAGACCTTCTATTTCAATTTCTCCATTTTTCAGATAAGGAAACTGATGCTCTAGGAGCTAAGTGACTTTGCCTAAAGTAATCCAATAGTATGAACCAAAGGTATGATTTGAACCAAACTCCTTTGATTCCAGAGTCTTGTTCTTTCTCCTATATCACACTTCCTCCTGAAATACTAACCAGGTGGCAGAATATAGGATGGGCTAATTGAAGGGAAAACAAGGCTTTTTCTCTTGAGAATGGTGTCTCATAAAAGCATTTAGGAAAAGAATAACTACAGTAATAAAACTCCGTCACACTCTGAAAGTGGTAGTGTATATATTATTCTCATTTTTCAGATGAGAAATCCAAGGCTCAGAAAGGTTTAGTGACTTTCCTTATGTTGCATAGTTAATACATATCTGAGCTATATCCAGATAGGAATCAGGAAAGTCTCAACTCCAAGTTCAACATTCTTAAAAAAAAATACCAAAAGCCTTTGATGTGAGTATTATCTGTATCTAAATTCACTTTTTAATAGATCATGCCAGGATTTCCCCATTCCTGATACACTATCTTAAATTTTGTTCTCTTGTCATATCTAGCAGACTTTTAACCTGCTCTGAATGAGGTCTAAACTTCTACTGCTGTCTGGGAGACCTGCCCTGACATATGAAAATCTGGTATGTCCCTCTAAAACAACATTAACTACATAAAAGGAAGAAAAAAAGATTAAGATCATATCAACAAGTCTAACAAATCAGCAAAGGACTTTAAGGAGAATCAACTTATGTCGTTCCTAATAGGATTCCCCTTTGTTTCCATATTGCCACTCTTAGCATTATAAGGCAGCTAATGCAGCCTAATTCAGTAATGCCTTCTGAATGATTAGGACATTTATGATGCAACCTGATAAAGGAAATGAGAAAAGCCACTTCAAAACCTAAATAGCATAATTCTCATTAACTGCCATAAATCACAAACAATGCTATTTGGTTCAACATTTTACTCAGAGACTCAAATATTGTCAGAATTAAGACATTTATGTCATTAAAAAACAACCCCCCCCCAAAAACCCTTACAAATGAGATAGAAGTTTTGACATAAGGTTTATGTATTTGTAGTTTAAAGCGGCTCTTCTCTGGCATCTTGTGATGCTGTTTACTCACAAATTCCTGCCCTAAAGGAAGGGGAAGAAGGAGGGACAGAGATGAGGTTTTTCTTAGTATTTGTACCCACAAACACAAATTGAAGAATCCATACTATATTTCCACAAAAAGAAATATTATAATACAATTCATAAAATATTAGTTAGCTAACTGGTTCAGACCTTTTTACCTCACACATCAGCAACATGAGACCTAGATTATTTTCTTTTGTTTGTTTATTATAAGCCATTATTTATATAGATCCTTAAGCTTTGCAAAGTGCTTTATAAATATCTCATTTTCACTTCAGAACAACTCTGGAAGTCAGGCTCTATTATTACCCCCATTTTACAGATGAGGAAACTGAGGCAGACAGTGGTCAAGTGGCTACCAGACCATCTAGCTGTCACTAATCAGAAAATCATTAATTAATTTGCCAAAAATCAACTACAAATTAGTGCTAAAACAGAATCATGAACCATCTTTCCTGACCCTTAATTCTGTGTCTCATCAGCTTGCTGTTTCCTCTTGCTTCCCCTATCCAAAAACGAACAGTAAGCTTTAAGCACATTTTGTTCTTCCCATGTCCTGAAGTGTCAGTTTCTTAGGTCATGTTCATATCCAGTCTTCTGTAAGAACAAGCTGCAATAAAGACGTCTGAATATGAATATTGAGAGGTAAAAATTTCAAAAGACTATCAAGGACACATCTTCAGGACTGTAATAAATGATATAACATTTCAACTTTAAATTTTTTCCTTAGCATTATTTTCAGATTTTAAAGTCCTGCCCAAAGGTAGATCAAAGAATTATTTTTCTTCTATATGTAATATTTCTCTAGTCATCATTAATTATCTTTTGAAAAAGATATAAATTAGTTTCACCATAGGCGAGTTGGACTAAAACTACATTTCCTCTGATGCCAGTGGCCATTTTATTTCAACAATCAATCTTTGAACAATAATAATGTACCATGAACACATTATAATTTTAGAAATAAAGCATCTTAGACATTCCAAAGTATTTAACAAGACCTTAACAGAACAGTGCTGCTACTGCATAATTTTATTATTTTCCATTAAGAGAATGTGTCATCATCATAATCATTATTACCAAAATCATCATCAATATTATCATCCTCATAATTAGCATTTATATATCAGCTTCAGGTTTGTGGGCAGTTAGGTGGCTGTAGCACCAACACAATATTCACAGCACTGGCAGCAACTATGTATATGCTGGTATAATTCTGAATCAAAAAATATAACAAACTCTCCATATAAAATACAGAAGCAAAACATTTATTCAGACACCAGAAAGGTGAATCCTGACATTAGAAAGCCAAATACCAATACCAGAAAACCAAATCTATCATAGCCACAAAGAAGTTAATACACCTTAACACAGCAGGAAGCAACACCATCCCAAAGTCTTCCCAGAAACAAAAACTCACAGTATTAGCTATCTGCTTGCCTACATCCTCTCCTCTCCTTCCTCTGCCCTAGTTGCTCTGAGTTCCAGATTTCTCTCAGCTCTGATCCACCCTTTCTGCTCCACACATTCAACAAACTCCTCCCACCACAACTCCCCTTGATTTCATTAGGCCTATTAAGGGGACAGGAAAGATCTTCAATTTCCCTTAGGCCTATTAAAGGGGTAGGGAAGATCTTCAAATTCTCATTACCCACAGTGATGCAGTGGATTAGAGCTCATCTTAAGTTCATATCTAGTCGCAGACACTTACTGTGTTACCCTGGGCAAGTTATTTAACTCTGTTTGCCTCAGCTTCTTAATCTACAAAATAAGCTTGAAGGAGAAAATGGCAAACCACTCCAGTACCTTTGACAAGAAAACTCCAAGTGAATCCTTCTCCTTCTCCTTTCTTCCCAGAATTTCCATTCAGAGCCCAGGGCCCCCCTCCTGGCCCAGATCCAGAAAATGAACAATTGCCTGAAGAGTCTGATACAGGGGAAGGACCTGCAAGGGTCACAAAAACACCAGCAGGTGGCCCCACCTGAGGGGGAAGAAGCTATTCCACTGGGCTGGATGAAAAGGCACAGGGGTCCCACCCTAGTCTAAGGCCCTTTTCCACCCCCCTTTGGTTGATAAGAGATTGCTAGAAATCCAATACTTCCTCTGTTCCCATTCTTTTCCAATTTCCTATTGCCTCCAGGATCAAATACAAAATTCTCTGTTTGATATTCAAAGTCCTTCACAATCTATGGCCCCCTAACTTTCTAGTCTTCTTCGAACTTACTCACCAACACATACTCTTTGTATTCTTTGATTTAGTGATCTGATTCCTTGCTATTGCACAAATGAGACACTCCATCTCTTGGCTTTGGGAATTTTCTCCAGCTATCCCCCATACCTGCAACACTATTCCTCCTCCACTCCAATTACTGACCTCCCTGACTTCCTTTAATTAACAGCTAAAATCCCAACTTCTAAAGGAAACTCTCCCTAATGCTTCTTAATTCCAGTTCCTTTCCCCTATTAATTATTACTTATTTATTCTGCATATAACTTACTTTGTATATATTTGGCTGTATGTTGTCTCCTCTATTAGACTGTAAGCTCCTTGAAGGCAGGGAATGTTTTTTGCTTCTTTTTTCATCCCCAGTGCTTAGCACAGTACATGGCCCATAGTAGGTACTTAATTTATAGATATAAATTAAGATTGATGGAAATATTTCCAGCTCCTGCTCCCCGCCCCTGGAAACTCCTCCCCATCTTTCAACTCTAAGTGCTATTTGTTGACATTCTACTCATTCTACCACCTCCTCCTGTTAACCTTAAACTTGAGGCATCTTGATGTTTTCCTCATGATTAAAACATTAGAAAATTCTTTATTTGAACATTTTTATCTAAACAGAATACATGAATAAGCTCTCCAGATACAAAGCTGGGCATAAATAGAAGTAATCATTTTCATTTGATTTCACAGTATTTTTTTCTACCTTTGTGGATTCACTCTATTCTAATGATTTGTACTATATAAATAAATGCACAAGTTTTGTATACTTGTATACTATGAATGAAAGAGCTATGAATGGGCCAGAAGAAGAGGCATTCTTTCTTTCATTAAGTCAGTCAGTTAATAAGCACTCATTAAGTGTCCATTATGTGTATAAAGCATTGTACCACTGTTTACTGGGATTACAAAGAAAAGTCAACTTTACCTATATTTTACCAAATGACAAAATGCAGAGATGCTGTTGTAGAATGTGATGTTGACTGTGTTTGATCTTTAGGAATTGCAGACTGTAGCGCAGTACAGATTCTATTTAATACTACCTAGGTATTCATGGATAATGAGATCACAAAAGGAATAATGTAGACCATGGAGAGGCACATCAACTTTCGTGACTATACATTTTGAGGAATTTTTGCACATTATTGCTAGTTTCATTCTCTCCATTTACTTCAGACAAGGTGATTATGCAAATGATATTGTTTCTTTGCTCTCATTATTTGAATGCAAGACATTTTCATTTTAGCAGAGCCTTTAAGTATACCTACCAATTTTCAAATATGTATTCATTGTCCTCTATTCTAAACCACAGTTTATGGCCAAGAGACACAAAAAAAGATTAAAGATAAAGTCTTTGCCCTCAGAGCTTACCTAAGAGTTGGGAAGATGTTATAGTACTATTTATCTGGCAGTGGTGTGCAAAATTGATTGGGATTGGAAGAAAAAGGAGTCAGGAAAACCAGGTAGGAGATTATTGTCATAGTTCAAGTCTGACTTTACCATTTACTATTTCACATTGCTGTGGGTAACTCATTTAACTTCTCTGGAGTCTGATTCTTCTCTCTCTCTCTCTCTCTCTCTCTCTCTCTCTCACACACATACACACACACAGAGTTATCAAGCTGATTAACTCAATTCTCACTTTCATCTAGTTTTTATGATGTTCTAGAAACATAACCTAAAGTAAATACAGAAAATGTTCCAAAGAGAAATCTCTGAATGAGGTAGCCAGTTATTTCTGCATGGATCTTAGCTTTAGGTTCTTTCTGAGAGCTAGGAAAGAAGAGGAGGGACAATTGAGCCACAAGGTCAATGGATACCAAAACCAAGTAAGACTCCAAAGTTCAGTTTGAATAAACCCCAAAATATTCAGCTGTTTACTGGAACACTATCTGGATCATATTAAACTCTAAAGTATACAAAATTAGGATGGGAATTTCCATGATTTAGATTTTTTTATTTTAGTTTATGATCCAGTTTGGTGCTATTTCTGTTGCTATATGAAAATATTTGTACTGTGGCTGAGTGGTAGGATGACCCTGGAGATTAGATAGACCCATTTGATGACAGTCAGGAAATCCACAGAGGTCACAGGACTAAAAAGTAAGCAGGTGAGTAGAACATCAGGGAAGTGTGATGGCAGAAAACAGAACCTGAATCAGGAAGGATTGTTATTTTGAAGGCAGAGTTTGAATCCCTGGAATAGACTGATGTGATAAAGACTGGCCTTTAGCTACAAAGGAATAAGTACACAGGACAATGTGGCAAGATAGGAGCTTAGTAATGAGGAGGTAATGTGGAGATCCAGGAATAGAGGGATACCAGTAGTAAGTATGTCTAAATGATAATCCATTTATGTTCATGGCCTATTTATCTAAATATTTCATGGAATCAAAGATTTAGAACAAGAAAATTCTAAAAGGTCATCCTGTCCAAGCCTTTCATTTTAAAGATGATGAAAATGAAGCTCAGGCTCACATAGGTGGTAAGTGACAGAGCAAAAACCTCTGTCTAGAGGTTGGTTGGGTCCTATAGCTTGAGTTCAAAGTGAGTCTACAGATGACTGTTAAGCATTGCCAGGTGTTGTAGCAGCAAGCACCCTAGCATACCTAGGGTAGCTGCCAACACAGGTTCTTAGATCTGCTTTTCTAAAGGAAAGCAACTCAAAATGGGTTAACAATCTTGCCTTAATCAAACCTACCCCTACCTAGTTCAGGGGAAAAAGGTCAGCACCCTGAACTTCAGAGGATACAAACAAGTTACAAGCAGACAGAGAAACGGATCAGCAGACAGGCTTCCAATCATCTGACCATTGCATCCATACCTAGTAAGTTACCAGAGAGGGAAGCACTAACATCTGGGTTTTTCAAAGCCAGGAAGCTCAATGGCTGCCCATAGTTTTGTCTGGTCAAATCAAAAACTCTTCTCAAAATGAGCCCCAAAAGAAAACATCCCATCAGGGTATGTATAACCTTCTCCTGGATCAGAGAATGTCACAGCCCTCTTGATCCACTGCCCAATCACAAAGTATCAAAGTGTGGGCATTCCTGAAAAACAATCTTCCTGCCACAGGCCCCAGGTGACCACATTCAGCCTATTAGGGGACAAAGTATATTTTCAAATGAAGGAAGGTTCTCAGAGTCACTTAAGCCTATCAAAGGGCCTAGGGGCAGAGAAGATCTTAGATTTCCATTCCCATAATATTCAGCCCCAAGACCTTTCATGCCCATTGCATAGGCAATTTACACCTGAATAAGCATTAATGTCTCTTAGGTACAACATAATCTCCACAAAATAGAGACATCACATTTGCAAGATACATAAAAAGTAACAACTCATTACCAAAGCGGCCACTGGGACTAAAACAAACACAAAGTACATTCAGGTGCAGGCTCTAATGAGCCAAGTCCCAGTCTTAACATAGTTATACATTGTGATTGTTACAATTTAGTTTTCTCAGGTGGTGAGACTGGTCACTAAAGATATTGTTCACATATAGGGTGGTGTATATGCATTAAATCCCTGCTTCCATCAGACATGCTGTTTTGAAAAAACTAGACATAATTCTAACTTTGTCTATGATGCTCAATTGAAATGCATCTGGGATGATCAAGATGTGGATATTCCTTCAAAAAAGACAGATTACAGCATGTAATGTGTATAACATAGATTATAATCTAACATGCCTGCCCATTCTAAACAATTTTCTTCTGTTCCTTCCCATATTTTCACTGCAGAGGGTTGACCTAGTGAGCTCCAAGCTTTCTCCACTTTCTCCTCACATCAAGATGGTAAAAGTAGAGAATCTGGCCTATCTTCTCATCACCCTAACTTTGGACATATAACAAATTAATCTTGTCATCATATATTTTGCTGAAGAGAATATTTTTCATGGTTACATTTTATGGGATGTTTATACCTACTATGTACCTCTCCTCTGTATGATATAAATTTTCCATTGGAGATTGTTGTGTTCCATGTTTTAAAACTAGGTAACACCACTGAAATAAAGATTAGAAAGTTGTATTTTTGTTTCTAGAAGGAGTTTAAGGATATTAAGGGTGTCTTTTAGTTTCCTTATGGCGATCCAGGCTATTTTCCTCCTCCTTCTATGTAATTTTTGGTGCAACTCATCTATTTTTCATATGTCCCAGACTCCATGAAATTATCTGTTCAATAGACATTCTGATCAATTTTGTGCATATAGCTACTTATTCAGGCAAAGATAAGAGATTGGGACTGGATAGAGTAAAATAGGGAAATATGTTAGAATGGAATGTAATAAATAGCACAATGATTAGTAAAATGGTCTTGAGTCAGATCATAGCAATTGGTATGGAAAGAAATCATATGTGAGGTGGAATTAGAAATTACATAGTTTAGCAACTAATAAAATGAAGAAAGTTAGGGAAGACTGAGGAATAAAAGATGACACTGAGGATTTATGCATGGGCATCTGGGAGAATGCCAATGCCATAAATAGAGACATATTTTGGAGGAAGAAGAGTGTTTTTTTGTTTGTTTGGAGGAGAGGAAACTAAGGGATTTAGGCCTTATTCATGTCATTTAAGATGCTGATGAATATCTAGGATGATATGTTCAATATATAGTTAAAAAGCAAATATGGACATCAGGAGAGGTCAAGATCAGATACATAAATTGGTACCCCTGAACTGTGCTTTGCTCCTTATTGAACTCTCCAAATAAACTGGTGTAATGTCTTGTATATAAATCTTTATTGAGTAAAATATTCAGCATTATTCTGCAGTGTGAATCTCTTAAGACAGGTAGAGGGCAAGAAACCTGATCCTTAATTTCCCTGGTTGTGGTGAGAAATATGATATGATTTCAATAAATAATTTAACTATTTCAGACTTCTTTTGCATTATTTTTGTCAATTTTTAAATATTAAGCACACCTACTGTGTACTCAAACCTAGAAGGATAAAAGATACGAGACAAAAGGAATAGAGAACAGTCTCCACTTTCAAGGTATTTATAATTATGTTGAGGGGAAAAAAGACCCATATATGTATGAAAACACTAGAGAACTATACAAAAATAGTACCTTTCCAATCTTGTTTTACATTACTCCATTTCTAATACTCTGTGGTCCAACTAAACTTATCTTATTGTTATTTCTCACATTTAATACTCCATCTCAATGTCTTTTCACTGGCTGTCCCCTTAAACTAGAATTCATTCCCTTTTCACTTCACAATCCTTGAATCCCCTCTTTCCTTTCAAAAAACTCAGCTCAAACTCTACCTTCAACATGAAACTGTAATGGTAATAGGAATTTGAAGATCTTTTCTGCCCCTTTATAGGCTTAAGTGAATTTGAGGACCTTCCCTGATTTGAAAATATACTCTGTCCCCTAATAGGCTGAATGTGGTCACATGGAGCCTGTGGTGGGAGGCTAGTTTTTCAGGAATGCTCACATCTTGTTACTTTATGATTGGGCAGTGGGCCATGATGGCTGTGATGTTCTCTGACCCTGGAGAAGGCTATATATACCCTGATGTGAGGTTTTTCTTTGGGGGTCATTTATGGGAAGAGTTGTGTGATTTGGCTAGATGAGATTCTGGGCAGCCTTTGAGCCCCCCAGCTTTGAAAATCCAGATGTTGGTGCTTCCTTCTCTGGTAACTAACTAGATATGGATGTAATGGTCAGACAGCTGGAAGACTGGTCTATTGGTCTGTTTCTCTGTATTTTTTGTCTGCTTGTAACTTCTGCTTATATTTCCTGAAGTTCAGGGTGCTGACTTTTCCCCCTGAACTAGGTAAATGATATATGTTTGATTAAAGTAAGATTGTTAACCCCTTTTTGAGTTGCTTTCCTTTGGAAAACAGATCAAAGAACTTGTTCTAGCAGCCATCCTGGGTATGCTAGGGTGCTTGCTGCTACAGAAGCCTTTCTATATCTCCCTCTATATTAGTTCCTTCCCCCTATAAATTAACACATTAATTTTGTCTATGTTTCTATATGAACATGTTATTTTCCTTGATAAAATATAAACTCCATAAAGACAGAGAATGTTTAATTTGTGTCCTTTTATCCCCAGTGCCCAGGGTAGTGCCATGCAAATGGTAGGTGCTCTATATATGCTTGCTGAACGATTGACTGAATTGTGCTGTATAGAATGTAAATGTATTCATGTCTTTCCTCTAACAATGTTTCTCAGATTGAAAAGCAATTTGTATCTTAGAATGAATTCATGTTTGATGAACCTGTTATCAATCAACTCCTGAACTTTTCCAATAATTACCCTGCTAACATCTATATTATTTAAATATTTTTTAAAAAGAATCATCTTGTAATAACCAATAAAAAGTTACACAGAACCATCTCAACTAAGGGGAAAATGTCCAATTCACTTAGCTGTGATGGATGCCAATGAGCTAGATGGATTGATTTATCTCCTATTGAATTACTTTCTTGACATTATAGGATTTTAGTGTGAAAGGCATATTATGCCTCATCTACTGAGCCCCTTTTTTATATTTTATTTTTCCCAATTCCGTGTTAGAAACAATTTTTAAAATTTATTTTTAAGTTTTGCATTCCAAATCCTGTTCCTCTCTCCTTCTTCTCCTCTCAGTGAGATGGTAAGCCATCTGATATAGGGTATACATGTACAATCATGGAAGACATGAAACATTTCTGTATTATTCATTTCATACAAGAAGAGAAACCCCAAAAATGTGAAAAATGGTATGCTTTAGTCTATATTCAGACATCAGTTCTTGTTATAGAGGTGGATAGCATGTTTTTTCATGAGTCCTTTGGGATCATTTTGCATCACTATATTGCTGAGAATAGCTAAGTCATTCATAGTTCTTTATTGTACAATATTTCTGTTGTTGTGTACAATGTTCTCCTGGTTCTGCTCACTTCAATCTGTATCAGTTCATGTAAGCTTTTTCTAGGTTTTCCTAAAATCATTCTGCTCATCAGTTCTCATAATAATATTCCATCATTATTATATACCACAGCTTGTTCAGCCATTCCCCAAATGATAAATGTCCTCTCAATGTCCAATTCTTAGCCATCACAAAAAAAGAACTGCCATAGATATTTTTCTACAAGTAGGTCCTTTCCCCTTTTAAAAAATCTCTTTGGAATATAGACCTAGCAGTGGTATCACTTTGCTGGGTCAAAGGCATGCACAGTTTTATAGATCTTTGGGAATAGCTGAACCCTTTCTTTTGAAGATGAGGAAATCAAGGTTTCCTTGGTTTAGGTTGAGGTAACAGGTTAGGGGTTTAGGTAACAGGTTAGGTTACCTAAGTTTACAGCTAATAAATGCCAGAGACAAATTTTAAACAAAGATATTGTAACTCCATATACAGGGCCCTTTCTACTATATCATAGTATAGACAAAAATCATGGTTGATTTCTCTTTTTAAGTATAATATACTTCTGCCATATATCAAAGACTTCTATCTACATGTAATTTGTCTCAATGGTAAAATACTCACCATGTTTCCATCACTGAATATACCCACTCATTTACCTTCCTCCCCTCCCCTGAACCTTTCCCCCTTTGGAATTCAATTATTAATGATGATGGTACCACCAAATGCCCAGTAACCCAGATTTACAACCTTGGCATCATCCTCTGCTCCTTATTTTTCTTTTATCTCACATGCCATTTATCCAACTAGATGCCAAATTACTAAATTATGTTGATTTTATGGTCCCAGCATCTCTCCTATACATCCCCATCTCTCTACTCACATAACCCCTTCTTAGTGCAGACCCTCAATACCTCTTAGACTACTGCAGTAACTTTCTAATTGGTCTTGTTGCATGAAGGCTTGTCCCACTCCAATCCATTCTCCACATAGCTGCCAAAGACATTTTTCTAAAGTGCAGAGTTAAACATCTTGCTTTTCTTTTCAGTACACTGCCAGATTATTCATCCAACCTAATCCAGTATTAAATGTAAAGTTATTTTTTGTTGTTCTTCATTTAAAGCCCTTAACAACCTGGCCACATCCTAGCTTTCCAGTCTTCTCACACTTTACTCCCTATAAAGCCAAGCAGGAGCAGGTTTCCAGAGGACTGGTGTTGTGAACAGCTTCAAGATTCTGATTACACAGTATAGTGAACTCTCTGTTTATTTAGTAACCAAGTAAGACAAAACATTCACAGAAATCAAAGTATGCATTCACAATGCATAACAACTTATCACTAAAAAGGCCACATAGTTTTCACCAAAGTGGTCACATAGTTTTAAACAAAGTACATTCATTTAATAACTCAATCATTTAGTAACTAAATCATTTAGTAAGTCCTTAACTTAATCATGCTTAAGGAGGTAAGGGACACAGTACAAAGGTCAAAGTTCTCTACCCCTAGGTCTTAGTAAATCATAAGTCAGCATTAGGTACCCAAGAAGAGATCTTTCCATCTTAACTAGAGGCTGGTTCTCAGCTTCCATGGTTTCACTTCTGTGGTCCCAGCTCCTGCCTGAATCTACACCACTGTCACCTGGGTTCAAAGACAGGCAGCTCTAAGTTCCTTGTCCAGTTCTTCATGCAGTTCCTGTTCCACACTGAAGTTCATAGTGTACAGTCCACCTCAAGTCCTTCACTATTCCTGTTTCTGGGAAGAGAAAACTTAACAGAGCCACAATAATATTTACACACATTGCCTGCACCATCATCAATCCACTATCTGCCTGTGAAATCAACAGAGACGCACAAACAAGGTCCAAGAGGTCAACACAAATCATCAACATAGAAATCAACAAAGACCCACAAACAAGGTCTGAGAACTCAACACAAATCATCAATACTGTCCCAGGACCTCCAAATCCCTCCTCCAGGACTTCTGTGAACAGACAACCAGAAAATCCTCTTTCAGGGCTTCTAGTAAGGTCCCAGGGCTTCTGTAGAAAGTATCACAAATATCAACACAGACAGAAGAGACAGAATGCCATGATACCACAAGTTTTCTCCTTCTCTATCACAAGAGCTCCCTTCTCAGTTCTGCTCAGTTCTGCTCTCTTCTCAGTTCCTCTCTCTTTTCTTCTCTCTTCTCAGTTCTCAGTTCTACTCTCTCCAGTCTGGGCCTCTCCTTATATATGGCCATTAGGTCCTCTCCTTGTTGCTGATGCAACAGGAGTTCACAGGTTCTAGGGTTCACAAGTTGTGGGATTCACAAATTCTGTATCTTAATACTTGATGCAATCATGAACTGAAACAAGGTGTTAACTACTTCTGTGTTAAATAGCTGAAAGAAGTTGTTGACTACTTCTGTGTTATTTAAATAGCTGAAACAAGGTGTTAATTCAATACCTGAAACAAAGTGTTAACTACTTCTTATCTTGCCATTCCACTCCCCACCATGCACTCCGTGATCACTAATACCTGTCTACTTACCCTTCCTCACAAATGAGACTCTCTCCCTTTTCCTCCCTTTGCAGTTGTTCTCTATGACTGGGATACTCGCCTTCCTCACCTTTGACTCGGTTTCCCTGAATTCTTTAAATACTCAGCTCAAAGGCCACCTGCTATAGGAGTCCTTTCCCAATCTATCTTTCACCACCTCCCCAGCTCCTTGATCCTTCTTCTCTAAGTTTACTCCCTTCTACTCTGTATCTATGATGTATGTGCCTATTGATTTAGCATTTTCTCTTCCACAAGTTGTCTGCTTCTTAAGGTCAGGAACATGTTCTTTTTTTTTTTGTTTATATGTTTGTTATGCCTTTCTTGTCATCCCCAACACAGCATAATGCCTGGCACATAGTAAGTGCTTATTGATGGACAGAGGTAAATGTAGTACTAATAATATTGCTAACATTTCTATGGATGTTTGAGGTTTGCAATGCACTGCACACATTCAAGGTAACCCAAAAATCTTAGTGCTATTTTAAATTTGTAAATCTTAAATATAATTTTATTCTTTACTATAAGCCTGTAAGGTAAGTACTACTATTATACCCATTTTCAGATGAGGAACTTGAGATTATAACTTGCTCAAGATCAAAGCTAGCAATTGTCTGAGGCAGAATTCAAAACTTCCTGAGTGATTCATTATCCACTATGTCACCTATATGTCTATTATAATAGACATTTATATAATACTTTACAAGCATTATCTCATTTACCCCTCATTATCTCACATATCCCTCATTACCACCCCTGGAGTTAGCTACTCCATGACTATGCCCACTTTACAAATACTGAAGCTCAGAGTGTTTAAGGGTCTTGTTCATGGTCACATAACTAATAAGAGAGCCAGCCTTTAACGCAGGTCATCCTCACTCCAAGTCCAGAACTTTATCTACTATATCTGTACTTTGGTAAAACACCAAGCTAATTTTTTTTTTCTAAAGAGAAAGTCCATTACTTTAACAAACACAAATATGGTCTAACTTAGATACAGCAAAGTTACCTTTAGTGATCACCAGTGAACTCCTTTTTAAGACTTCAAAGTGCAAAGCTCTCACTAAGCAGCTCAAATCAGTCTATATTTCCAAATGGGAGAAAAATCCCTGGATTCAAACTCAACTGCATAGCAGTACCCATTGTATCTGGAAGAGGGAATCATTAGCTAGCAAGAGATGCTGTGTCATCCATGATGATTTAAATAATAATAAAAAGAAAACACTCCTAAGTTGTGAGACTGAAAACTGTGTGATTTATGGTAATGCTGATGCATGCTCAGTGCTTTGGGAGAAAAAAAAAGATTTTATTACTTTCTAAAAGCAGTACTATATTAAACCCACAAATTAGCTTCTGTTCTGTTAGAATCTAATTATATGTTATGTAGGGTAAGAGTCCAGCCAGTCAGGGGCCAATCCTTACCTTTCTAAATGAAACCTTGGTGGGAAAAGTGATGGTTGAACTGCTCAGGTAGACAGTATTCACCCTGTGGTGAGGAGGTGTGAAGACAGCCAAGCCACTTAATAATCATCTCAGGAACAGAAAGAAAGAAAGAAAGGGCCAGGCCACTCATTCCCTAGTTTTGGGTGTTGCTTTCTTCCTTCCTGAAATGTCTTCAGTGACATATGATTTTGTTTTTACTTCTCTTTGGCTGTCCAATTTTGAGTTTGACAGCCTATTTAGCTGTCAGGTCTGGGCAGGCTTTTGGTTAAGAGGAGTCATTATATGCTCTCTTGAGCAACTCTATCTTCTCTGGATAGGGAGGGGGGGCTTACTGATTCAATAGTTTAAACACTTTTGCTCTTACACATCTTTGAACTCTGATTGAGTTTGAGTTTATCTTAACCCAATTCATCAGCAGAAGATGGAAGAGGATGGTGAATTGAAAATATTTTTTTTGCTAGTACAAAACTGGGCTTACAGATTTTTAGAGTAATGCAGGCTGAGAAATTCCCACCCATTCAGTATTCAGCCAAAACATCTTTAGACAGGAAAACAAGAACTCATTGTGGTGGCAAAAGTATGGCAGGAAAGGGGCAGGAGGTGAACAGGTTGGCCAAGCATGTATTATCTATATTCACATTAGTAAGACCATACATATATTTGAACATTTGAATTTGCTTTGGAAATGTTCCGTCTCTTCATCATATATTCACCCACGGTCATAGTTAGGACCAATAGAAAAGGTTGCATTTCCTGATGCTTAGTCCAATTTAGGGCAAATTTAGCAACCCAAGAAGGCAGGGTGCTTTGTTTAACTTAGTTGAATACAAAGACTACTTTGTTAAGCCTATTATGGTATATATGGCACACATACAACTAACATATATTCCTTTGTAGCTCTGGACACCATTAACCATGTTCTCCTCCTGAATACTCTGCCCTGTTAGGGTTTTTGTGACAATATTCTTAGATAATAGATCACCCAGGTTCTACTTCCACAGTATCTCTTTAATTTGTCCTTTTATCTCTATTCACATGACCATGACCCAAATTCATTGTGTGTATACACATATATACACACATATGTATGTATATGTATGTATGCATAAAATACGTATCTCCATATTTGTATGTATACATTGTATGTGTGTGTATATATATATATACATACATATATGTATGTATAATTAACCAATCCCTGCCCTCAAGCAGATTATATTCTATGAGGAGAAAGAGAAAGTATGCCTCTCTTTTTCTTTTTGCCTTTGTCTGTCTCTCTCTACATATATGTATATGTGTATACATATATATGTACACATACACACACACACATATATATGGCAGCTTATATTATATCAGCAGAAAGAGAAAGTATATATCTATAGCTATATCTGTCTATACATTTATAATATTTACCTACATTTAGATATAGACATAATACTTCTTTCTTCTGAGATAATGTAAGCTGCTTGAGGGCAGGGATTGGTTAATTTTTATTTTTATACCTCCTAGGCCTGGGGTCAGGGAGACCTGCTTACAAATGTAGCCTCAAACACTTTCCAACTCTGTGACTCTGAGCAAGATTTGCTTTACAATTTTGCTCAGCTGTAAAATGACAAAGGCCACACCATCTACCTCACAGGGCTGCTGTGCGCATAAGATAATATTTGCAAAGCTCTTAGCACAGGGCCTGGAAAAGAGTAGATGCTGTATACATACTTATTCCCTTCCCTCCCTTCTCCCAGTGCCTACCACAGTGCCTGGCACATTGCCTTTGCTTGAATAAATGCTTCCAGAGTGATGGATTGCTTCTAGAATGAAAAAGGATACAGAAGTATAAAAAAATGACAGGAAACTCCTTGTATCTCTGCATGTAATTCAAGTAAAAGTTCAAAACCAGTGAAAGGAATTAATTCATTTCTAAAAGCTCAAGGATATAAGTTGGAAATTGAAGACTTAGAGTTGATGGAGATCAGACAAAATGGAACCTGACGCCACTGAGAACACTGAACATTGCTGAGCTAATAAAGTTGTTTATGAGCTAGAGCCCTAAGCTCCTAGATATTTAATAATCTTCTGTTTTGTACTAGGAAAATAAAAACATGGTTTTTAAAAATCAAATATCAACATATGACCACCCACCAAGTACAGTGTGACTTTAGATAGCAGTTGCCTACTTAAATCTATACTCTGGATTCAATCCAGTGAGAATGAACAAGTTGTCTTATATAAGATAATATTATGTGAATGTTCAGTTATTTATTAGTGTTTCAGTTTCTACATCAGGACTGTGAATGAGATAGGGCTGCTTAGGGATATAAAGATTTTCCTTGTGTTTGAAACATTGTGCAGACAGCCTACTATTCCTTTACTAGCAGCATTCTCAAGGGAAGCCCTGCTGGAGAGCATGAGGGTGGTCCTATCTGACATAAACCTGATAGATTTCCTATAGTTAAATTTTTCTTTGTAGTTAGAGTATCATGAAAATTAATTGAGGTAACATAAAGTAATTACATGTATTGCTTTGCACAATACATCTCAAAACTTTTTCCATAGCCAAATAACTTCAATATGCAATGTCTTACTTTTGAGCCAATCACTTGATTTTTACCAAATTTGAAATTTAGTCCACATGATTTTGACACATATTATTTAATCAATTCTCATGAAACAATGTATCATGTTGGATAATGAATATATCTTTAATGAAAAGTCCATTTTTTCAAGTCAAAATAATCAATTATTGATAATACTTAAGGCCCTGGGAATTCTAATAAAAATCCTATAGAATATTGGGTTGTTAATATAAATATCCTTCTCTTGGATAATGTAAGAAAAATATTTCATGAGATGTGGCATGATGCTAGATTGTATTACAGCATTCTGTCTCCATTTGAGAATTTCTGTAATTTCAAAATCTTTCAGTATATCATTACATTTATCAGAACTTTTCATTCCCTCAATAGAAACCAGAGTTCTAAATCCACTATTATTTTAAAAATCTTTTTTTCTAATATATTTCATTAAATATTCCTCAATTACATGTAAAATTTTCTAATATTTATTTTCTAAAATTTTGAGTTCCATCTTCTCTTCCTTCCTTCCACTCCTATCTTCTCCCCCCTCTCCTTGAGAAAGCAAGCAATTTGATATTGATTATACATGTGAAGTTATGAAAAAAATATTTCTATATTAGGCATGCTGCAAAAAAATGAACAAAAGGAGGAGAAAAATAAAGTTTCAAAATCATGCTTCAATCCACCTTTAGAGTTCATTAGCTCTCTTTCTGGAGGTGGATAGCATTTTTCATCATGAGTGCTTTGAATTGTCTTGGATCAATGTCTTGATCAGAGTATTTAAGTCATTCACAGATGATCATCCTTACAATATTGTTGTAACTGTGTATGAAGTTCTTGTGATTCTCCTCACATTACCTTTCATGAGTTCATAAAAGTATTTACAGGTTTTTCTGAAACTATTCTGCTCAGCCATTGTTATAGAACAATAGCATTCCTTCATAATTATATATCATATTACCAATTTATGGGCATACCCTCAATTTTTTGATTCTTTGTCACCACAAAAAGACCTTCTATAAATATTTTTGCACAGATTGATCCCTTTCCTTTTCTTGCTCTCTTTGGGATATAGACCTACTAGTGGTATTGCTATCAAAGGATATGCAGAGTTTTATAACTTTAGGACATAGCTCAAAATTGTTCTCCAGAAAGGTTAGACTAGTTCACAACTAGTTCACAACTCCAACAACAGTGCTTTAGTGTCTCATTTTTTCCACATCCCCTCCAGCATTTGTCATTTTTTGATTTGCATTTCTCTAAGCAGTAGTGAGTTAGAGTGATTTTTTTCCCCATGTAACTATTGATAGCTTTGATGTCTAGAACCTGCCTGTTCATATCTTTTGACCATTTATCAGCTGGAGGATGGCTTTTATTTTTATAAATTTGGCTAAATTACCTATGTGTTTGATAAATGATACCTTAATCAGAGAAATTTGCTGTAAACATTTCCTACAGTTTCCTGTTCTCCTTTTAATTTTGACTGTATTTAGTTTTGTTTGCACAAAAGCTTTAAAAAAAAATCATGTAATCAGTACTATTCATTTTACTTTCCATGATCTTCTCTATCTCTTATCTGTCATAAACTCTTCCCTTATCCATAGAGCTGTCAGTTACATTTTCCATGCTCCCCTAATTTACTTATGATATTGAACTTTATGTCTAAATAATTTATCCATTTTGACCTTATCTTGGTATATGGTGTGTGATACTGGCAGAAAATATCTTAGTTACTGATAAACTGCTTTCCAGTTTCCCCAGCAATTTTTGTCAAATGGTGAGCTCTGACCTCAAAAGCTTGGACATTTGGGTTTATCAAATACTAGATTGCTACAGTTACTTACTACTGTGTATTGTAACCTTAATCTATTCCACTGATCCTCCATCTATTTCTTAGCTAGTACCAGATGTTATGATGATTACTGCTATATAATATAGTTTGAAATTGAGTAGGCCACCTTCTTTCACATTTATTTTGTTGATTCCCTTGATTTTTTTAAATCAAGCAATAATTTCTTTCCCCTCCTTTATATTCTTGACCTTCCATTTGCCCAGATCATTATTGTTATTGTTTTTTTTTTCTAGTACTATAAAATAATTCTTTGGTAGTTTGATTGGTATGGCACTGAATACATAAATTTACTTAGGCAGAATTGTCACTTTTACTATACCGTTGTGTCCTACCCTTGAATAATTAATATTTCTCCAATTGTTTAGATCTGTCTTTATTTGTGTGAAAAGTGTTGAATAATTGTGTTCATATAATCCCTGGTTTTGTATTGACAGGTATGCTTCCAAGTATTTTATATGGTCTATAGTCATTTTTAATGGAATTTGAATGGGATTTCTGTATCTCTTGCTGCTGGGTCTTGTTGGTAGTATAAAGAAATGTTGATTATTTATGTGGTTTTATTTTATTTTCTGAAGCTTTGCCAAAGTTGTTAATTACTTCAATTCAATTGTTTTAGTGGATTCTCTAGTGTTCTCTATAAGTATACCATCATTTCATCTGCAAAGAGTGATAGTTTGGTTTCCTCATTACCTATTTTTATTTCTTTAAATTATTTTTCTTGCATTATTCCAATAGTTAACATTTTAATACAATATTGAATAATAATGATGATAATGGACATCCTTACTTCATCCTTGATCTTACCAGGAAAGCTTAAAGTTTATCACCAATAAAGATAATGCTTGCTTTTCGATTTCAATTAGATACTACTTACTATTTTAAGAATGGCTTCATTGATTACTATGCTTTCCAATGTTTTTAATATGAATAAATATGGCATTTTGTCATAGTACTTTTATGCATCTATGGATATAATCATATGATTTTTGTTCTTTTTGTTACTGATATGGTCAATTATACTGATAGTTTTTCTAATTTTGAACTAGCCCTGCATTCCTGGTCTTAATGTATGATCTTTGTGACATATTTCTGTGATCTCCTTGCTATGATTTTACTTAATCTTTTTTGCACTGATATTCATTAAAGAAATTGTTCCTTAATTTTCTTTCTCTGTTTTTGCTCTCCTTGTTTAGCTATCAAAACCATATTGTCATAAAAAGAATTTGGTAGATCTCCTGGGTTTTTTTCCAAATAACTCACATAGTATTGGGATTTTGTTGTTGTTGAGTCATTTTTCAGTCATGTCTGACTCTTTATGAGCCCATTTGGGGTTTTCTTGGCAAAGAGCTACTAGAGTTGTTTGCAATTTCCCTCTCCAAATCATTTTATAGATGTGGTACTGAATCAAACAAGGTTAAGTAACTTGCCCAAGGTCACTCAGCTGGTAAGGGTCTAAAGCCAAATTTCAACTCACAAAGAGAGGTCCTTCTGACTCCAGGCCCAACACTTTATCCACTGTAGTCAATACTTGGCTAACAGGCATTGATTATACTATGTACCAGGCATTGTGTTAGGTGTTCAGAATAGAAAGGATGGCTAAAGGCAATCCCTACCCTCATGGAGCTTACAAATGAAATGGAAAGAAAATATACTAACTATGATAAATAAGTTATAGGAAAGATAAATAGGAAATAATCAATCCAATCAAGATACCAGAATTAAGAAGGATTGGGAAAACCTTCCTACAGAACAGATGAGACTTTAAGAGGGACTTAAAGGAAGCCAAGAATGGCAATCCAGTGAGATTAAGAGAAAGAATTTTCAAGGCTCTGGGGTAAGAAAGAAAATGCCTGGAGATAAGAAATGGAGTATCTTCTGAGAATAATAGCATTGGATCTAGTGAACTGGATGGAAGCATATAGGGGGTTGAAAGGAGGAGGTGCTATGATACATAGAGCTACAAATGGCTAAAGATTTTGTATTCAACCCTGAAGGTCATAGGAAGCCATTGGAGTTTACTGAGTAGGTAATATGGCAACTTCAACTGTGGTCCAGTTATCTGGTCTTTCTGATAGTCCTTCTACCCCACCCCTAATTAAGAGCTCCTTCACAGGATCAATTAGGATCCTTCAAATAAATAGATTGACAGTTATTGGCATTTCAACTTTTTTTATTTTTTGCTTTTTTTTGGGGGGGAGGAGGTAAGGTAGGGCAATTGGGGTTAAGTGACTTGCCCAAGGACTCATGGATAGTTTTTGTGTTGTGTCTGAGGCTGCATTTGAATTCAGCTCCTCCTGACTCTAGGGCTGGTGCTCTATTCACTGTGCAACCTAAGCCACCCCAAAATAAGCAGAAATGTAATTTTTTTTGCTTTTTTAATTTTAGAGGTGGAAAGGTAGGGCAATTGGGGTTAAGTGATTTGTGCAAGGTCACATGGATATTTTTTTGTGTTAAGTGTCTGAGGGCAAATTTGAACTCAGGTCCTCCTGACTCCAGGGTGGATGATCTCTTCACTGCTGCCACCTAGCTGCCCCATTTTTACATTTTTTTTTAAACAATACTTTCCTTTGTACTTCATTGCAGCTTGGAGGTGGTTGGAGTTTGTATACTGACAGCCACTGAAATATTGCTAAAATTATTGAAGTATACTCTTCATATGCTAGAATTTTTCTTTAGATTAATATCAATGTTTTGCATATTGAAGCACATATTTTTTGTGTGTTTTTGTCTGTTTTCTTTTGCAACAAGTTAATATGCAAACATGTTTCACATGACTTCCCGTGTATAATCTATATCAAATTGCTTGCCTTCCCAAGGAGTAGGGAGGGGCAGAATAGAAGGACAGAATTTGGAACTCAATATTAAAAAAAATAATTGTTTAATTTTTTACATGTAGTTGAGAAAATTTTAATAAATTAAATAAAAATATATAAAAAGAATAATATACATTTTCAAAACCCATAGAATCTTAAATAGAACAAGAGAGGGCAATGAATATGAGTAATGAAGAAAATCAAACACTCAACTGAAAGAGAGTTAAGTAAAAATGGGGAAACCCTGTCAATCTAGTTTAATCTGTCTAAGGGCAGATTTCAGGTGGCACTTACACTAGAGACATTCACATAAAAATTGTTTACAAAAAATAAAATCATATCAAAATTATTGCTTCTTCCAAATAATTTGTGCACCACTTTTTTTTAATTTTGCCACTTATATTTGTTTATACTTTTTTGGAATTCATTTATATTTTCTTCCAGTATCACCTACTGGGGTAATGAGTTCACAAGTTTATTATTGTGGGAAGCAATATTGAGAAAAAGCTTGCTATGACAACAAGAACCTGAAATTGGCTATTAGGTGACTTAGATATAAGTCCCAGCTCTACCACTTACTAGTGAGAAGGAAACTTAAAGGTCATCTAGTACCAGGTCCCACATAAGCTATTATTAGCCATTATTGTCCAATTTATGACCTATACAGAAATGTATCCCCCAATCTTATTTTGCCTCTTTAGGTGATAATCCCGACCTTCACCTCAAAATCATATTTTTCTTTTATCTCAAGTTGTGTTTACATAAAATAGTTACTGATATTCCATAGTATATATTTACAGTATTTTTTCAGGAGCAGCTGAAAGAATATCCTGTCAAAAATATACCTCCTGATTTCTGAAATCCCTTTGAGAAAGACATTTTTCACACCACTCTGAGAGGGCGGCCTTAAAATGAAAATGACATTGGAAAAGGAAACATTGACTTAAGATCATACTCCATACATACCTCACAGACAGTAGATCTTTTCTGGAAATCAGGTCCATAGAATCAAATATTAAAAATGGGAGACTTGAAGATCATTTAAAATTATCTTCCCATGTCACCTGATTTCAAATTTGGTCTCAGACACTCACTGCTGTGTGATGTTGGGCAAGACCCTTAACTTCTCTTTGCTTCAGTTTCTTCATGTGTAAAATGGGGATAATAACCTTCCTACCCGGGTTGTTCTAAGGGTGAAAAGGTCAAATTAGCTAATATTTGCAAAGCACTCAGCATATTGGGTGGCACATAGTAAGCACTATAAAAATATTAGCTGTTATTATATAGAGGTAGATGAAGCTCAAAGTAGTTAAATGACTTTGAGGTTGCTAAAGGACTAAGCAACAGTGTCAAGATTCCAGTCCAGGGGCTCTGTCTCTAGTCTCTGCAGTTTTTTTTATGTATTTAAGAGATAGTGAACTCTTTAGAGCTCCATGTTCTTGAAAACACCAAGGAGAAGGAAAGGACCTTCAAAAAGTAGAAGTTGAAAGCTTTACAAAAAAATGTTACTGGCCAACATTATGGTCACTCATTATTCTTCTGGAATAGCTTAAAGAATGATATGAAACTCTTTTGTAAGTGATATGTGATTATATCAAAGCCAAGAAGCTTTCTGCTTTTATAGAAGGAAAATATGTTGAAACACTGCAAAATATCTGAGAAGAAAAAAAATAAAAATAAAAAGAATATTGAGTTCTGTGCTGCCAGTTATTCCAAGTCAATATATTCAAGTCAATCCTTGAAGTCTCTGGGGCTGTTGACAAAATCTTACCAATGAGACTTGTGAAGCTGGCTGGTGTAAATACCTGGTAAGGCAGGAGTGACAAGATTTAGCGTTGAAAACTAAAGAGGAAAAATAATATAGCCACTATTTTTTTTTTCATTTTCCTACTTTAGGAATGAGGGTAGGTAAGTCTCTTTCTAGATCATCACTTTCACTGCTCTTTGAACACCTATGGATATGTGACCTCTTGGTCTATACCCTTACACCAGCACCTTTCCCTCACTTTGAAGCATGGAGCTTTGTTGAGGTATCTGAACTTAAAGTCAGCTGTATCTGATTCGTCAGTTACTCTATTAGCAAAGAATTTGCAAGGTGTCTAGTCATGTGATTTCTCTATTTTTACTATTTAGGGGGTGTAAACATTGTTTAAAAAATAAAAACCATAATATTTGCTTTCAATCAGCCCATTCCTCCCTCTTCCCCAAGGAAACCTCTAGCATTCTAGACAAATATTTTAACCTCTGGCCTATTTAATCCTGTGTATGTACCAAGCTAATTATTAGCATCCTCCATTTTGGTCTCTTCTGGCATACAATTAATTAATTTTCATGGCTCAGAAAGGAATTATGATTGATCTTAATTTGTAAATGTAACAGGAGTTTGCCACATACTTAGACCACTCACGTGAATGATGTCATCTACATGAAAGACATTGGGGGAATTAAATATGGAATACTGGAGATTTGGAGCAGATGTAGAAATTCTTTGTTGGCCTACCAAGTGGATGAAAGTAATTCTTTTCCATTGATTATATAGCCAGAGCTGTAGGTGTCTTTGAATCGACCTGACATCTGTGTGTTTTTTTCCTGCATTCACATCTGAGGATTAAGACAATGAAGGAGGGTAAACTTGGAGGGGAGGGGAGGGCAAAGCCAAGAAGGTGGAGTAGAAGCACAAACTTGGTGTGGGCTTCATCTCTAACCATTTCCAATACCTGTAAAAAATGACTCTAAACAAATTTTAGAGCAACAGAAACCACAAAGTGACAGAAACAAATCTCCCCCTGAAGACAGGCTGCAAGTTGATACTAAATGTTTACCACAGTGCTCTTGGAGATGAGTGCAGTCCTGCAGGAGCCACAGGGTTCCTGTCCCAGAGCAGCCCCAACTTGCTGTGGCCAGAGCAAGCTTCAGGAGAGTGAAGCACCATCAGCTGTGGTAGTTTCCAGACCTCTTGACCCATAAATTCCAAAGACAAAGTAAAAGGTCAGTGTGGATTATTGGACTACCTGAAAGCCATGATCAAAGTAAGAATCTAGAAATCATCCTTCAGGAAATTCTCAAAGAAAACTGTCCTGATGTTTTAGAACCAGAGGGCAAAACAGAGGTTAAAAGAATCCACTGATCACCTCCTGAAAAATATCCCAAAAAGAAAACTCCTAAGAATATTATAGCCAGATTCTGAAATTCCCAGATTAAGGAGAGAATATTACAAGCAGCCAGGAAGAAACAATTTGAATATTGTGGAAACACAATCAGGATAACCCAGGAACTGGCAGCTTCTACACTGAGGGATTGAAGGGCTTGGAATATGATATTCCGGAGGGCAAAGGAGCTGGGATTAAAACCAAGAGTCACCTATCCAGCAAAACTGTGTATCATGTTTCAGGGGAAAGTATAGTCATTCAGTGGAATAGAGGACTTTCAAGCATTCTTGCTGAAAAAAACAGAGTTGAATAGAAAATTTCACATTCAGATACAAGAAGCAAGAGAAGCATGAGAAGGTGAACAGGGAAAAGAAATCATAAGGAACTTATAAAAGTTGAATTATTAGCATCCCTTCATGGAAAAAAAAACTGTAACTTATGAAACTTTTCACAATCATTGAAGGGTATAGAATATATATATATATATGTATATATATATATAATATCTATATATGAGGGTATATGGGCATATGAATACATATGTGAATGTGTGTATATATGTTTACAGATATACATAGATAGAGGGCACAGGACCAATTTAACAGGAAGGGATGATACTTAAAAGGTGAAATTAAGAGGTGAGAGAGGAATATAATGAGAGGAGATAGGGAGAGACAGAATGGGATAAACTATCTCATATAGAAGAAGCAAGGGAAAATGGTTATAATGGAGGGGAAGAATAGGAAGGCAAAAGGGAATGGGTCAACCTTATTCCCATTGAATTTGGCTTGAGGAGGGAATGAAATACACACTAAATAGGGTATCTCACCCTGCAAGGGAGTGGAGGGGGGGAAGGGTGTGAGAGGGGGAATAATGGAAGGGAGGGCAGTCTTGGGGGGAGGGAAGTTGGAAGCATCCACTTTTGAAAAGGGATGGGATCAAAGCAGAGAATAGAACTAATGGGAGGTGGGATAGGAGGGAGGGAAATATAGTCAGTCTTTTATGATATATCTACTGTGTTACTGTTTTGCATTAGCCACACATGTACAACCTATATTGAACTGCTTATCTTCCCAGTAAGGGTGGGTGACAAGGGAGGAAGGGAATGAATCTGGAATTCAAAGTTTTAAAATCAAATATATATATATATGTATATATACATATATATATTAATACTATTTTACATGTAATCAGGAAATAAGATATACAAGCACTGGGGCATAGAGATCCACTGGAAAAGTCAAAAGGGGTATGGGAGAAAATATGGAAGAGAGCACATTTGAGTAGGGTTCATCCTGTGGGACTGCTACTTTGGGGCGGTGGTTAGGGGAAAAACGGGGAGAAAATTTGTAACTCAAAATCTGATGGAAATGAATGATGTAAATTCATTTACATGAATGATGTAAATCAGAAGTTAATAAAGCATTTGAAAAAAATGTGATATGGAAAAGGAGCTCCAAGTACTAACTGAGGAAATAATTTGCTAAAAACTGGAATCAACCAAATTGAAGTGAATAATGCTATGAGGAAGCAAGAATTACTGAAACAAAATATCAAGAATGAAAAATTAGAAAAAGAGGTAAAATATCTCAATGGAAGAATAACTGACCTGGAAAACAGATCCTGAAGAGATAATGTGAGAATCATAGGCCTACCAGAAAAGCATGATGAAAAATGAGCCTGGAAAACATCTTCTAAGAGCTCATCAAGGAAAACTGCCCTGAGATGCTAGAACCAGAGGGTAAAATAGAAATTGAGAGAATCCACTGGACACCTCCTGAAAGAGATTCCAAATTGAAAAGTCCGTGAAATGTGGAGGCCAAACTCCAAAACTACCAGGAAAAGAGAAAATACTACAAGCAACCAGAAAGAAAAAATTCAAATATCACTGAACCACAGGGAGGATTGCATAGGATCTGGCAGCCTGTACACTGAAAGATGAAAGGAAGTGGAATACAATTTTTCGCAAGGCTAAAGAGCTGGGGTTACAACCAAAGACCACCTGCCCAGTGAAACTGAACATATTCTTCCAGAAAGGAGATAGTCATTCAATGATATAACAGATTTCCAGACCTTCCTGATGAAAAATCCAGAGCCCAATGGAAAATTCAACCTCCAATTATAAGATGCAAGAGAAACATAGAAAGGTAAACAAGGAAAACACACACACACACACACACAAATAACACATCTTGTTATTTAATAAGGGCAAGCTGTTTATAGGCAAGTAGAGGGTATAAGTATAAATTACACAAAATGACATAAAAAAGCCTTATTAAAAGATACAAAGGGACTGCAATGGAAGAAGAGGAAAGAATGAAGTGGAAAAAGGTAAATTATGCCACACAAAGAGGCATAAAAACAATAAAGCAGAGGGAAAGAAGGGAGGGAGATTATATGAGCTTTTCCCTCACTGATGCTGGTAGAAGAAGGGAATAACATAACCAGTAAAGCATAGGACTCTATTGAGAAGATATCCAAAATGTATCATAATAGAGAGAAAGAGGGGCAGGAGAGGAACTTTGCATGGGATTTATTCCTGTCACTCTTGTTTCAAAGAAGAAATACATACTACATTCAGTATAAAAATCTATCATATCCTACAGGCAATAGGAGGGGGGAAGGACTATGAAGGGGGAGGGCTTAGAAGGGAGGGAAATAGTAAGGGAGAAGGGGAGGAAAAGGGAGGGAGGCTGATAAGAAGGGAATACTGAATGAGGCAGTGATCAAAAGGAAAACTCTTAAGAAGGGGAAGGGAGAAGTAGAGAAAAATAAAAGCATTAAGAGGGGAGGGAATAGTATGGAGGGAAAGAGACAGATAGTAATCATAACTGTTAATGTGAATGGGATGAACTCTCCCATAAAACAGGTGGATAGCAGAATGGACTTAAAACCATAATCCTACAATATGCTGCTTACAAGAAACATATCTGAAATAGAGGGATATACACAGGGTAAAGATAAAGGGCTGGAGTAAAATATATCATGCCTCATCTAAAGTAAAAAAAAAAGGAGGGGTAGCAATCCTTATCTCAGATAAAGCAAAAGCAAAAACTAATATAATTAAAAGAGTTAAGGAAGGAAACTATATCCTGATAAAAGGCACCATCAAGAATGAAGCAATATCATTACTTAACATACATGCACCAAGTGGTATGGCATCTGAATTCCTAGAGGAGAAGGTAAGGTAATTAATGGAAGAAATGGCTAACAAAACTATACTATTGGGGGACATTAATCTCCCCCTCTCTCAACTTAATAAATCCAACCTCAAAATAAACAAGAAAGAAGTTAAGGAGCTGAATAAAATTTTAGAGAGTGTAGATATGATAGATCTCTGGAGAAAACTGAAAGGGGATAAAAAGGAATATACCTTCTTCTCAGTAGTACATGGCACATACAAAAAATCGACCATGTACTAGGACAAAAAATCCTCACAATTCAGCACACAAAGGCAGAAATAACAAATGCATCATTCTCAGATCATGATGCAATAAAAATCATATGCAATAAAGGGCCATGGAAAGATAGACTAAAACTTAATTGGAAACTAAGCAATTTAATCCTAAAGAATGAGTGGGTCAAACAAGAAATCATAGAAAAAGTCAGTACCTTCATTCAAAAGAATGGCAATAATGAGACAACATACCAAAATTTGTGGGATGCTGCAAAGTCAGTTCTTAGGGGAAGTTTTATATCCTTGAGTGCATACATGAAAAAATTAGAGAAAAGGGAGGTCAATGAATTGGGCATGCAATTGAAAAAGCTAGAAAAAGAACAAATTTAGAATCCACAACTAAATACTAAATTAGAAATAATGAAAACCAAAGGAGAGATTAATAAAATTGAAATTAAGAAAATTATTGAATTAATAAATAAAACGAAGAGCTGGCTTTATGAAAAAAACCCAATAAAATTGATAGACCCTTAGCCAATATGATAAAAAAAGAGAAAGAAGCAAGCCAAATTATGAGTATCAAAAATGAAATGGGTGAATCTACCTCTAATGAAGATGAAATTAAAACAATAATTAGGAATTATTTTGCCAAATTATATGCACACAAATTTGACAATCTTAGTGAAATGAATGAATATTTACAAAAGTATAAGCCACCCAGATTAACTTAAGAGCAAGTAAATTACTTAAATAAACCCATCTCAGAAAAAGAAATTGAACAAGCCATCGGGGAACTCCCTAGGTAAAAATCTCCATGGTCAGACAGATTTACTAGTGAATTCTACCAAACATTTAAAGAACAATTGATTCCAGTACTCTAAAAACTATGTGGAAAAATTAGTGAAGAAAGAGTCCTACCAATGTCTTTTTATGACACAAACATGGTACTGATACCTAAATCAGTAAGGGATAAAATTAAAAAAGAAAATTATAGATCAATTTTTCTCATGAACTTAGATGCAAAAATTTTAAATAAAATATTAACAAAAAGACTACAGCAACTTTTCACACAAATAATACACTTTGATGAGGTAGGATTTATTCCAGGATTGCAAGGATGGTTTAATATTAGGAAACCCATCAGTATAATTGATCATATAAACAACAGAACTAGCAGAAAACACATGATTTTCTCAATAAATGCAGAAAAGGCTTTTAACAAAGTACAAAATCCATTCCTATTAAAAACACTAGAAAGTATAGGAATAAATGGAGCCTTCCTCAAAATAATAAATAACATCTATTTAAAGCCATCAGCAAGTATTATATGTAATGGGGATAAGCTACAAGCATTTGCAATAAGATCAAGGGTGAAACAAGGGTGTCCACTATTATCCCTCTTATTCAATCTGGTACTAGAAATGTTAGCAGTACCAATTAGAGAAGAAAAAGAAATCAAAGGAATCAAATTGGGCAAAGAAGAGGCCAAGCTATCACTCTTTGCAGATGATATGAGGATATACTTAGAGAATCCTAAAGAATCAAGTAAAAAACTACTTGAGACAATAAATAAATTTGGCAAAGTTGCAGGATATACAATAAACCCACATAAATCCTTGGCATTCCTATATATTTCTAATAAAATCCAAATGTAAGTGATATAAAGAGAATTCTCACTTAAAGTTACTGTAGACATTATAAAATATTTGGGAATTTACCTGCCAAAACAAACCCAGGACCTGTATGAACACAACTACAAAACACTTTTCACACAAATAAAGTCAGATTTAACTCATTGGAAAAACATCAATTCCTCATGGCTGGGTCGAGCTAATATAAGAAAAATGACAATTTTACCTAAATTAAATATTTACTGCCATACCAATCAGTTTGCAAAAAAAAAATACTTTATAGACCTAGAAAAAATAGTAACAAAATTCTTTTGGAAGAACAAAAGGTCTGGAATATCAAGGGAATTAATGAAAAGAAATGCTAGGGAAGTGGCCTAGCTATAAGAGATTTTAATCTGTATTATAAAGTAGCAGTCATCAAAATTACTTGGTACTGGCTGAGGAAGAGAGCAGTGGATCAATGGAATAGATTGGGTACATGAGACTCAGCAGTCAATGATTATAATAATCTACTCTTTGATAAACCCAAAGACCCCGGTTTTGGGGATAAGAACTCATTAACTGGCAAAAATGACTGGGAAAACTGGAATATATTATGGCAGAAACTGGGCATAGACAATCATCTAACACCATATACCAAAATCAAGTCTAAATAAATGGGTGTATGATCTAGGTATAAAGGATGATACTGTAAGCAATATGGGAAAGCAAGGAATAGTTTACCTGTCAGATTTATGGAGAGGGGAAGATTTCATGACCAAATAAGAATTAGAGATCATTATAAAATGCAAAATGAATAACTTTGATTGCATGAAACTGAAAAGCTTCTGTACAAACAAAGCCAATGTAACCAACATTAAGAGGGAAGTGTGAAATTGGGAAAGAATTTTTATAACCAATGTCTCTGATAAAGGCCTCATTTCTAAAATATACAGAGAATTGAGTCAAATCTATAAGAATAGAAACCATTCCACAATTGATAAGTGGTCACAGGATACGAACAGACAGTTCTCAGAGGAAGAAATTAAAGATATCTATAAGCATATGAAAAAATGCTTTAAATCACTATTGATTAGAGAAATGCAAATCAAAACAACTCTGAGGTACCACATATCACCAGTCAGATTGGCTAAGATGACAAAACAGGAAAATGATAAATGCTGGAGGGGATGTGGAAAAATTGGAACACTAATACATTGCTGGTGGAGTTATGAACTGATCCAACCATTCTGGAGAGCAATCTGGAAATGTGCCCAAAGGGTGATAAGTAATTTTATATCCTTTGACCCAGCAATACCACTTCTAGGGTTGTATCCCAAAGAGATTATATAAGTGGGAGGAAGACCCATATATATATAAAAGTATTTATAGCAGCTCTTTTTGTGGTGGCAGAGAATTGGAAATTAAGGGGATGCCCATTAATTGGGGAATGGCTAAATAAGTTATGGTATATAAATGTAGTGGAATACTATTGTGTCATAAGAAACAAAGAGCAGATGGATTTCATATGTACCTGGAGAGGCTTATACGAACTGATGCTGAGTGAGAAGAGCAGAACCAGGAAAAAATTGTACATGATTACTAATACAATATCTTTGTGACAACCAAGTTTGATCGACTGGACTCTTCTCATAAATGAAGGGCTATAAGTAACTCCAAAAGACTCATGATGGAGAGAGTTGTCTACATTCAGAGAAAGAACCAGAAAGAACAGAGTTTGAATGCAGATTGAAGCAAATTGCCTGCTTTCTTTCTTTTTCTTATTTGGTTTGGTTTCATCTTTCCCATTGTTCATTCCATGCAATACAATCCTTCTTTATAACCTGACCAATGTCTAATGTGAAAGTATCTGCAGATCCTATACCTGATTGTGATGAGGTATGGGCTCTGGGAGCCCCCTGGAGCTCTCCTTGAGTCCTTGTGGTACAGGCTCTGGGAACCTCCCTTGGACTCTTGATGAAATCATCCCATTTGATGAGGCATTTGCATGAGGCAATAAGCCTTCCATTGTGGCTAAGGCCAAGCCTCTGTTACTAGACTTTCCACCTATCAAAATATGGATCCACCCCTGAAATGGCCTAGCCCACCATTGTCTGTAGCCTCCAGTGACTTTCCACCCTTAATCACTCATTAACCTCATTAACTCCTCCTGAAGACCCACCCCAAACTCCTCCCCTAGACCACCCCTAGATTTCTCCCGCAACTTTCTGTATATAAGACCCCATCTGGAACCATAGAATAGTGAGAGCTCCATAAAATAGTGAGAGCGCCATAGAATGACCTAGCACAGACTTACTCAGTGTCTAATGCAAGCAAACATGTAATAAATTTTAGTTTTCTTTGGCTGAGAAGACTAGGGTTGAATTCATTTGGCTGGACCCAGCCTGTTGGTATTTTGGGGTCTCCAGAGCAACCCTAACCCTCTTTAGGAGTAACCTCTTCAATTGTAGGCCACCACGGTGGGGGGAAGAAGAGGAAGGATGAGAAAATTTGAAACTCAAAGAGCTGGGGAACTGAATCTTGTAAACTCAATGTAAATGAATAAATTAATAATGACCAAAAAAAACCCCAACAACAAACAAACAAACAAAAAGAAACTAGAACCTCTTGTGCCACCACCAGTGGATGCCCCAGAATCCAACATTCTCTCAGCTACTGGTGTTGGTGGACACTGATCTCACAGATTCAGTCACCATCCCTTCTTTTTGGCCATATTCTAGTTAAAAAGGAAAAAAAAATAACTTCCAGGGCAGTAGAAGTATGCCACTGGCTTGGAGGCTTCAATAATTTCATTGTTTTTTTGAAGTGAAAAGATAACATTCTTTCTTTGAGACTACAGTTAAACAGAATTCAGTAAGTTTTTAGACATTTTTACTTATCCACAGAGAAATTTCTCTGAATATATGGTCCCAATAACAATTTTAGGTGCTTCTCTTTAAAATGTGTTTTTTTTTCCTACTATAATTCTTTCCATTAATGTTACTCTTCATTTCATTCATCAGCTGTTCTACTCAGTTCTGAATGCAGGAACATCATGCCTCCACCAGGATAAGCTCATCACCTGAAATCTCATCATTATGGATATTGATTCAGTTTTGATCCACAACACTTTTATAGACTCTCCCATCTGGTTGGAGGGGCAGAGAGTGGAACAATAAACTCATCCCAAAACCTTCCTTTCCAGATGGCTCAGAGCTTTCCACCTAAAATTTTCAAATTCCATGAACATAATGCCCCTGTACCTCTGTTGCCCCTCCTCCTTTCATTCAGTTCCCTTTTTGTGTCTTCCATCTCTCCAGTCATCTCAGGATTGAGATGTCTTGCCACTTTACTACAATGACTCTAGAGGAAAGAGTGGAGCTGATGACTTTGCACAGCTCTCCCTCACATCCAATTCACTTGCAAGTCAAGATATCACCTCCTGATGTCATCGGCCATCTTAGAGAAAGGATGAACAACAACAGATCATAAGCGTTTTGAAGGTAAGGACTATCTTCTTATTTTTATCCCTGTGGCTTAACACAATGCCTGGTACACTTGATAAATGTTTGGTAGCTATTGATTATGTATATCATAATTACTCTGCAGGTATCTCTGGTTTAAAAAGTATGATAACTGGGGGGAAAGCTTCCGGAAAGATAAAGCAAGAATAGAGCAATCAGGGTGTAATGTAATGCCAAAAGAAGGCAACTTCCCAGGTTCAAAATACCAGCATAGGTGCTCTCTATTTTATTCAGTAACAAACCCAGAACAGAGAAGATCAAAACATGACATCATTCAAAATACAGCATTTACTAAGTGTGATTAAATCATCTCCAAGGCCTACCCCACCCCAGGACTTTCCAATCATTCAATCAATTATAAAGTCTCTGTTCCAAATACTTCTCCACCCCTAGGCTATACCTTAATTAAGTCCACCACAAAGCCCCTCTTCTCAAATGGAGATTAGTTTCCAAACATAAGTAAAATACATTCATTTGCTCAACCATAGAACACAAAAAGGTCAAAAGTTCCCCACCCCTGGATCGCAATTGAATCTACCCCAGAGTTACATCAAGTTTAAACACAGCACTTAATACCCAAATGGAGGTCTTTTCTTCATCTTGACACGAGGCAAGTTCTCAGCAATCTTAGTTCCTGGAGAGACAAGGCTTAGCAAGGCCATAAGATACATTGCCAGTCCCTTCATGAATTTATCCTCTGTCTGTAGAACAGTCCTAGAACCCCTGAACACATTAGCAAAGCCCTCTCCCAGGATTTCTGTAAACATACAACAAGAAAATCCTTCTTCAGGGCTTCTGAACCAACAGAAAGGCTCCCAGACCCCTGCAACAACAGCACTGTCCTTCACCAGTGGACAGTATTCACTCTCAGTACTGTCCCTCACCAGTGGACAGTATTCACTCTCTGTCTGCAGGACAGTCTCAGGCCTTCTTAACCAAATGCCAGGTTCCAGGACTTCTTCAACAGGACAGTCTTTCACCAGTGGACAAATCTGGCAAAATAACATCAAAACAGACAGACAAAGTACCAGCAAAACAGCCATGTCTCCTCAGTCCTTGGCAGCTCAGGGGGCAGGTCTCAAAAGTCCAGGGCAATTCAAAGCGGCCACCAGCAATCTCTTAGTCTCTCCCTCTCCACGAGGAGCTGCTCCCAAAAAGAACTTCCGCCTCTCTCTTGTCTCTCCAAATCTACGTCACCAGCTCCTCCCAGTCAGGACTTTCTTTTCACATCAAAAAGTCCATCCCACAGGTGGGATTAACAAGCTCTGGGTTTTAATACAATCAATTTGAAAACCAAGCCAATACAGGGGAATCTTTAATTGCCATTACTATCACACAGGGGCAGCCAGGTGGCTCAGCGAGTAAAAGCACCGGCTCCAGTGTTGGGATGACCTGGATCAAATCCCGGGCTCAGATACTCAGCATCACACCCAGAAATAACTGGCTGTGTAACCTTGAGCAAGTTACTTAACCCCAATTGCTCTAAAAAAAAAAAAGAAAACCAAGAATAGAGCAATCACATTTATGAATGCAATTAGACTCATTAGAGATTCAAGAGGATGTTGTGTGCCAAAAGCTTCCACCTTTGGGGAATGACCCCAGTTAGGTGTATTGCTTTTGGTCTCAGCCTTTTCCCATTTTTTTCTAAGTTAACCACCCACAAAACAGAATTCTAAGAAAACTGTTTAAACTAATAAAAAGAAGGAAATGGCTTTTGTTGCTTTGACAATATTCTTTGGTCTTCTCTTTATTTATGCATTTGCATTGCTGTTATACAACTGCTGTGCAATGCTAGAAGACTAATGAACTCACAAGACACTTTTTTTCAAATGGCCATTCAATTTATTTTCTGCTGGAAAGGAGCTATATCGAGATCAATTTTCTGTATCTGCTAGGTTTGCAATCACATTCTTACGTTCTGTTTCTGCCAATTTGAATAATTTTCCCTTTGTTATTTGGATGAATTTTCTAATTCTTTTGCCCTATGAAGTTTTGAGAATGGGCTCTGATCTTCAAGAAAATAACAATTACCTAAGGGGCCAACATATTAATACCTATGCTTATCTAAAAACCACTCACATTTTTCTTAGAATAAGTATTTCCAAGTCCTTGGATTGCTTTATCTACTCAAGATTTTGTTACTAAAGATTGCTTTCCTATATACAAATCTGAGTAGTCCCTACTGTGGTATTGGAATATGTCTTTTTTTTAGCTTTCTAGCTGAAATCAACTATAAGGATATGTGAGGAAAGAATTGATTTCCTAGAAACTGCTCAGATGGTACTGATTGTCACTTCGATGTGTATGAACAGAGTGAAAACAACAACAAAAAAAAAAGGTTCGCTTGGTTTCATGCCCATACCTTTTGGAAATCTCTTTTGTTGATTCCACCTTGATATAAATCTAACAGCAGGGATCCAAAAGAGCCACGAATTCTCCATACAATGAATCCATCCCTATCACATCTGGAGGGATTATTAATAGTCCTTTTAAGAACGGACTTGCATTTGTTACACATGCTCAATAAAGGGAAGGCTTTGTGCACGTTAGAATATTAATGAGCATTCAGAATAGTGATGATGATAATAATTATCTCTAATAATAGCTTGTATTTATATAGTCAAAGATTCTGGCCAAAGAACCCTGTCAAGTGTTAGTACTGCTATTCCCATTTTCCAGATGAAAATTTTCTATAGCAGAATGACCTTTTGAATAGGGAGAAAAGGCTATCTCTACATGGCATGATTTAAGCTCCTCCAAAAACATTTTCCTAGCTTCTGTGAAGATCCTTGTATTTTCTAGTATCAGAGTTTGTCTGAATTATTTTTCACTCTCAGAAGGCTGCTTGTCAAATCCATACATCCTCCTTGAGAGGATTAAACTATTAACCCATTGAATCTACTCTTGTGTAGAGAGACACACACAAAGAGAGAGAGAGAGAGAGTTCTGGTATAGACTCATTTGTCAGAGTTATAGTATACTCTCCTTTGTCCTTCTATAGTTTGGTCCCCTCACTTATAACAAATACTCAGAATATAATAAAATTTATGTTATCTTTATCTGTAGATGAAACTTGTCATAAAAGTACAGAGAGAAAATAAACAATATATAAAGGTAAGCCACGCCACTTTGCCAGACAAAAATGAGATAAAGTTGGGAGAACTGGAAAGAAGTTAAGTTCATATATTCCCAATGGGGCAGTAAATTCTGTCCAGTCAGGTCACTCCCTAAGGGACTCAGTAAGGCAGACAAGGTTCCAACTGATTATGATTATGTTTAGTTCAGGCAGCAATGACCTTACCTTGTAAAAGGCTGGCTGCTGGTGCTGGCAAACTACCAATCCATCCATCCCTAGGTCTCTATGCTCAAAAATTTCCAGACTTCTCAGATGTTTCCATCTCCTGTGATTCTACAGCTGGGAAAACTACACTTCTCATCAATCCCCTTGCCAATAAGTGGATACACCATTAAAAAAATTAAGGTATTAGCATAGAAACAATCTCTTGAAATTACTCTATCTCATTAGCCATGGCCCTGAGTTAATGGGAAAAATGAAAGACAGGTAATTTTTAAAGACCTAAAGAGGAGGAAACCTGTGTTTCCTAGGAGTCATTAAAAACAACAATAATCAATGAAACTGATGTAAACCTTTCAAGTTTACAAAGCACTTTATGTACATCTCAAAACAACTGTATAAGAAAGGCAAGACAGCTGTTATTTTTTACATTTCACAGATATGGAAATTGAAGTTTAGAAACAATAAATGTTTTGCCCGTGATCAAATATATAATTCAATATTGGAAGTAGGATTTTGGACTCAAATCTTCTTTATTCCAGGACCTCAGGAAATCAGAGTGGCATGAGGTCACTGAGCATTCTGAATAGAGGCAAAAAAGGACTGTTCTTATACATACTGGTCAGAAATTGTCAGCGTTGGAAGATTTCTTAATTGTTTAGAAGACCATAGCCCCATATGAATAACTTCATGGTCAATAATTTCTTTTTTAAACTAAAAAATTGTCTCCAAGACATTATAAACATAAAAAAATTAGATTTTTCCAAAGTACTGTCATATCCATTACTATAACTCATTCAACATTCCTCTAAATCCTATCCAATACATGGAGGTGGGTCCCATTATAGTCCATTATTTAATGAATAAAAACAAAATTAACTGTTGGCAGAGTTGTGAGTTCCCCCAGAGAACAAGTTAGTGACAGAAACTAGACTAGAACCCAGACCTCCTGATTCCTAGCCTCATCTTCTTCTTTCTGAACTACACTGCCAGGTGGTGAGTATGTTTTTTTTTATTAAAGGAATGCTTTTTACTAAATATGTCCCATGATAGCAATAGTAGCATGATGAAAGTTGCTAATTTCTGGAAAAGATTTGCTTAAGAGTTCATCCAAACAACTCCCCGATGAGAGAGGTCAGTGGTGAGTGGAATTACCTCCATCTGCCAGCTGGAAATAGAGAAGCACAGGGAGATTATACAAGTCTATGCAAAAGCCAGAAGGCAAATGGGAAAGTGTTGGTTTCCAGATCCATGCTCATTCACTAAGACATTCTGCCATATGGCACAGAACGATTCAAACTTAGGGTATAGACAGAGACCTTAAGAGGTCATTTAATCCCTCCTCTTTCCCAGGATAGACTTATAACTAAACCATGACAAATTGATGAGAACCTATCCCATTAAAAATTCCCTGAGAAACAAACATTCAAAATGATTTCTTAATCTTTGCATATCTCCACATAACTTGCATGTATAGTTCATAATTATAGCTAACGGCCAAAGCTGGCTATTGCTGATTTGAGAGAGAAAATCTTAAAAATATATCTAGTTGACAGGTTAGCTTAATTATATAAATTCATAAAATCATAGAATTTCAGAGCTCTAAAGGTCCTTAGGGATCATTAGTCTAACTCTCACATATTACAGAAGAGGAATTTAACCTTAAGTTATTTACCCAAGGTAATATAGCATAACAGAGTGGTAGAACTGGGACCATCAGGCAGTTAAGTGAACTTGACATTTACTGGTTAAGTAAACCACTGATTTCCCAACCACCTTGTACCCTGAGCCACGAAAAATATGAAAGAGAGAGAGAGAGAGAGAGAGAGAGAGAGAGAGAGAGAGAGAG
>NW_027187358.1:16150409-16167909 GCF_028583685.1 Petaurus breviceps papuanus
GAGAGAGAGAGAGAGAGAGAGAAGAGGGAGGGAGGGAGGGAGGGAGGAAGGCAGGAAGGAAGGGAAGGAGGGAGGGACAGAAGGAAAGAGGAAAGGAGGGAGAGAGGGAAGAAAGCAAAAGGAAAGAAGAAAAGAAGGAATGAAGGAACAAAGAAGAGAAATGAGAAAAAACAATTACTCATTCAGTATTAAGATTAGCTCTGATTTTTATTGTAGCCTAAATTTAGATTTTGTGTCATATGAAATAAAATTTGATACATTTAGAACTCACTAATTCAGATTTCATGGTTATAGCAACCCAAGATAAAATTATATCTCCCTTATACTTAGCCTCATGCACTTCAATGACTAACAAACTCATTGGCGTGCTATATTTCCTCCATGGATGCATATTGCTATTCCCTCTACCTTTGTAAATGGTTTTCAAGAATTGAGTATGAAGAATTATTCCCCTTTTGTTACTCTTTGGCCAGTCTAATGTTGAATCTCCTTGAATTTAGTTATGCTCCTACAAGAATCATGGCTTTATAATCTATCACCAGGACTCAACATCTATGCAACTTGGTGGGCACAAGTAGAGCCTGTATTTTCCCAGCATCATCTTTAAATACCCAGGGTCATTTCCATGCCCATGATAAGGCATGAGAGTTCAATTTTAATGGAGATGCTTTGTACTTCCTATGGGAAATACAGTTGTCTGACCATAAAATAACTTATATATTCAAGAAAATAGGGTAAAGATACAATTAAAAACAACATGTTTTTTTTTTGAAAAAAGTTGCACTTAAATATGGACCATGATGGTATAGGTGATTATATCTTATCTTTCTTTTCAAGTTCATGTTGCAATTCTCTATATAAGTGCTTAATAAATGATTACTGAATGAAGGAATGTATTCAGTAAAGCAAATATAGTGGAATCTCTACTTAGCAATTCATGTCATTATAAGTACTTGAAAAATAACTGAATTCTATTTCCTTACAAACCCATAATTAAGGTAAATTTTTTTCCTAGTTAGTCATGGTCAGTGATTTTTTAAAAATACAAATTCCTAGAAAGTATCTAGAGGCCAAAGGAGAATTTCTGCTTAACTTTTACTCTGTAGTGCTTTTCATACATAAATATATACATTTCATAATTTTAAAAAATATAGTAATGGATATATTGTATTAAACTCTTCCCTGAGAGATACTCGTGTTATAATAGAAGAGCTTTCTTTGTCCTTCTCCACTGCTATACTGCAAATGGGCAATTACAGTTTTGCTTTGAGGAAAGAGTAATGATCTAGGTGTTAGGAGATTTATACTGGAGGCTGGGCCTTCATTTCATTAGCTGTATCATCTAAGGAAAATCACTTCAACATTCTCTGAGCCATAGTTTTTCTCATCATTAAAATAAAGATAAAATTATCTCTCAAGTTCCTTCCTATTCTAGTATTTCAGGATTGGTATATTTGGAGCCAATTCTTACTATACCATATACTGAGATGTATATGAAGAATGAAATGGGAATTTCTCATACATTTTAGAGTAGGTATTCACTTTGGAATCTCTGCTTCTGCATATGCCTGCATCTGTGTTGGGAAACATTAAGCTCTCTGATGGATCTGGTGTATGGCAGTTATTCCCCAAGGTCCTTGTAGAAATAAGATGTTGGAGCACATTAGGTTATCCAAGGGAACAAAATGGGAACTCTATAAATAAGTCAAGCAGGTTTCAGTTGTGCTAGTACATCCCAGCTGTTAAGCTATATCATTTACATTTCAAGAATGTTCTCTTTGTTTCTACAGCCATTTTAACAAGTATTGACCATCTTAGCTGCTTGCTGTTCTCTTAGTAGAATGCCACCATGAGCACTGATAAAAATCAAGTCACATCTGACAAAGAAGAGAGAAGGATAAAAGGCAAGGAGTGGGAACCATGGCAACAAGTGGAAAAAAATAAGATTCTAGAAAGATGAAAACATCTGTTGTTGGTATTATTCAAATATTATTTGCTAAGCAGGATACTTTGGAAACAATTAAGGAACATTCTTTTGGCAGAGTTGGAATCTATGCCATTCACTGACACAGAGCAGGTGCTAAATGAGAAAGAGACTAGTTCAAGAAAACACGCAGATTAATGTCCTCTTTCAGAATGCATACAGTATTCATTCATCTATCGACTGGCATAAAATTATGACCAAGATTGCAAACTGAGGGGAATATGTAGTAAATGCTCTTAAGCTACTTAAGCTACATCCCTACAGATTTTGTAATCTACTACCCCAGGGGCTATTTGGTGGAGCTTGATGCTATACTCTGCACCAATCTAAAATGTGGTGGGTCACAAAATTAGCTGAAGGTGGAGTTATAGGAAGAAATAAAATGAGAAAGTAGGGAGACTTAGAGGGGGGAAAGTGAGAAGATAAATAAAATCCTTTAGATCTGAAAAGATCATACTGTATGTTTAATGGCCAACACAGAAGTCAAAGCTGGATCTATGATAAGACAAAGTCTGAGTGCTCTATAAAGTCAAGATGCTATTTGTTAAGTTAAATTTGTTGCTTTAACATCTATCTGCAAGGTGCAGAGAGGTGGCAGAATGGACAGAATGATGGACCTGGAGTCAGGAAGATGTGAATACAAATCTGGCCTCCTCTAAAGACATGTTAGTCTTTATGCAAGTCATTTAACCTCCATCCCTCTCAGTTTCCTCATATATAAAATGGTGTTAATAATAGCATCTATCTCCAAACATTGGTGTGAAATTTAAAAAGATATGTTTGAAATGCTTTGCAAATCACAAAGCACTATGTAAATGCTGAGATTATTATTCAAAAAATCTTCCATTATTTTTCTTTGTTTCTTTCTTTTTGCTTTTTTGGAGAGGGGGAGGTAGAGCAATTGGGGTTAAGTGACTTGCCCAAGGTCACATGGCTAGATTATGTGTTAAGTGTCTGAAGCCGGATTTGCACTCAGGTCCTCCTGACTCCAGGGCCAGTGCTCTATTCACCTGCTAGCCACCCCCAAAAATCTTCCATTTTGTATACATACTTTGACTGTTGTTTGATGCTTCAATCTCTGCTTTGTAATACCTTTGTTGGAAAACACAGAGCTTTATGATCTGAACAGATGTTGTTTTAAATATATCAAGGCACATTTCTTAAAACTATAACCATTATTTAGACAGAAATGAGTCAAGTGTATCTCAATAAGGGTAGGATTTGCATATCTTAATTATATTTAATCTCAATGTCAGGAAGATTAATAAATATTACACAGAGATAAACATGAAATAAATGAAGTTCTATGTGATTACCTTAACTTAAAAAGAAACAAACAGCATACATTCTTTAGGTAAAAAATGTTTATTGCATCACAGTTTGACCACAAAAACAATAAGGGAACAGATGATTGTAATAGCTAATTAGTGTAAAGGGTATAATGAATGATTATTGATTGTTGTATTTGAATAATCTTTTTGCATGCCTATAAAAGCTAGAATTTATAGTGACTCTGTCTTTCCCATTAATAGATTTTTACCCTTTCTCTTGAAAAAGATATTTATTTTAGAAAAGACTAGCATAAGAAAAGGAGTGGAAAGTACATACCAATGAGAAATAAATATATCAGATGGAAGAGAAAATGTAGAAATTGGCTTCAACAAGGGAAAAAGGAGTTATTAAAGCAACAGGATAGAAATGAAAAACATTTCTTTTACCTTAAGTCAAATACTACCTGCTGCACACAACAGGAGCCAGAAAGGCATGATGAAATACTAGAAAAGGGACACTTTTTAAGTCTCTCTGCAATTTTTGTTTAAGAGAAAAAAAGAATTTCAATAACATGTGAACCATTGTGTATGGGATTGGACTCTTCTTTGGCTTACTACCTTCAACTGGTAGTTGCTGTCTTCACTAAGGTCTTATTTTTTATTTAGGGATTCAGTACCACTAATGTTAGACTAGTAGTTAGCCTTGGTATTCCCCATGGAGTAATAAGATCCTGAACTCAGAAGACTTAATGAATCCAAGCTGCATGTGGGCAACTTATTTTCCTTCCTTCCTTCCTTCCTTCCTTCCTTCCTTCCTTCCTTCCTTCCTTCCTTCCTTCCTTCCTTCCTTCCTTCCTTCCTCTTTCTTTCTTTCTTTCTTTCTTTCTTTCTTTCTTTCTTTCTTTCTTTCTTTCTTTCTTTCTTTCTTTCTTTCTTTCTTTCTTTCTTTCTTTCTTTCTTTCTTTCTTTCTTTCTTTTCTTTCTTTCTTTCTCTCTTTCTTTCTTTCACAATTTACTGTGCAGTTTTGTTTTAAAAATATTAGTATTGCTGGGTCAAAGGGTATACATGGTTTTATAACCCTTAGAGCTTAACTTTTAATAAGATGGAGACAATTTTATACTTGCACAATATGGTCAACATAGGAATCTGATGAGGTATACGAAGTGCATTGTAAACTTTAAAATCTGGTGAAATATTTTATTATTATTGGTGTTATTAAAGAAACACACAATCATCCTTACTTTTCCTGAAGATGAATAGAAAGGCATCACTTCACATAATAGTTACCTAGATTTTGAGTTCACTGATTCACATAGAGCTGATGCTTCAGCACATGTGACACTCTTCCTCATGGTTAACTAGTACACAAAGCACATAAAGTCTACAGTAGTATTCAGGATAGCATGGCAATGACTACTACTAACTATGGAGTTACAGCTGGGGCCACTGAACCTCAGGACAAATAACAAAGTATTTTTTTTTTAATTAGCTTTGGTCACCTCCCACCTTCCATCATTACACTTCAAACTTTCTTGACACTCACCTCGAGGAAACCTCTACTTTATTTGTAGTTTTTTCTTGCTTTTTGTTTTTTTGGAGGGGGGAAGGCAGGGCAATCCGGGTTAAGTGACTTGCCCAAGGTTACATGGCTAGTGAGTGCTAAGTGTCTTAGGTTGGATTTGAACTCAGGTCCTCCTGACTCCAGGGCCAGTGCTTTATTCACTGCCCCACCTAGCCACTCCTATTTGTAATATTTTAAAGAAATAAAACTATTGATTAAAAATCTCCATGGCAATGTGAAGGAAGATGTTATATTCTTCTAGAGAAAGAACTTATAAATATAACTATACATAGAATGATTTTACATATATGTACACATATTTCACATATATGTACATATATTTTACATATATGTCTGTCTAATAGTCATCTCTAGGGGGAGAAGGGGAGAATAAAGGGAAAAAAGAAAAAAGTTTCATGTTAACTTTATTATATACTTAAAAGGAAAAGATAGTTGTATATATTTGCAATTTTCTATGCAATCATTTTTTCTATTCTAATATGTTATGGAAATGCTTATTTTATTTCTTAAGGTTAGAATAAAATAAATTTTAAAAATCTTTACATGTGTATGAATATATATTGTTTAGTCATTTTTCAGTCATATCTGATCATTTGTGGCCCCTTTCAGAGTTATCTTGGTAAAAACAAAAACTGGAGTGAGTTTCCATTTCCTTCTCCAGTTTGATTTACAGATAAGAAAACTTAGGTAAATAGTTAAATGGATTGCTCAAGGTCACACAGCTGGTAAATGTCTAAAGTCATATTCTAACTCAGGTGTTCCAAATTCCAGGCCTAGTGCTCTATTGGCTGTGTTATTGAGCTCCTTGCATATGTGTATATCTATTGATATATATATATATATATATGCAAAAATACACACATATATGTATACATACATATATACACACATACATACATACAAAGAAAGATTATTTCAATAAATAGTCTTATTATTGAAAGTATTACCAATAAATTTGGGGTTGCCAGAAGGTGTCAAGAAAATTCAAAGTGGAGTGATCAAACATGTAAGGTGACCAAAGTCAATAACTCTATATATGTATATACATATTGCATGTGTATATAAGTACACACAACATATGTTTTATAAACATATATGTACATGAAACAGGGTAATCAAATCATGGTCTGTATTCTTCCTCCATCCATACCCTTGTTTTCCATAAATGCAGCACTCCTGACAGCATCAAATGTTATGTTTTGTATTAATTTAACTTTTGCCATTTGGGGGTTGACCACATTCTCAAGTCTAAAAGGCTAACAGAGAGCAAAAGAGAAGCAAAGGAAATTAAAGTTATCTGAGAGTTAGCATGGACCATAAAGGCTATGTAAGTTCAACTTTCCATTCAATATACAAAAGTTTTACATACTATTCCCCTAGTCATAAAGATTCTACTGATAATTAAAGGGAGAGATATTTTTTCCTATTTAATTGATACATATTATAAAATTATAGTATTTTCAACTGTTGCTAGTGTGGTGGAATGGATACATTATTGAATTTTGTTTGAATCCAACCGGTTATCCCTCATCCTTGTCATTTGACTGATTCATCTTCTCTTACCATAAGACAATTCTTTGCTATATCATCTTTTAATCTTGTTCTTCTTTAGAAAGATTTATTGGTTATTTGTTGTTAGGACTTTGGTTATATGGCTTTCAAGAAAGCTTCACAAGACATCCAAGGAATCCAAGAAATCAAAGGCATCCAAAGGTATTTGAAAACAAAAATGGAAAAACAAGAAATACAAGGAAAATGGAAATAATCTGTAAAAATAAATGCCTTTCATTGTTCTTGTACTCTTTCATGATTTCTTCTTTAACTTATTCTCTCATTCCATTATTTTTTTCACGTTTAACTTCCCCATACTTTCCCATTTTCTTGGTTATAATTTATTCTAATCATTCATTCCTTTCATCAGCATCAGCCCTAGTGCACACTGATTCAACAATTCAACAAACTTTCATTAGCTGCTAGGCACTAACAATACAAAGAAAAATTCATCTCTGTCCTACAAGAGCTTACATTCTCATAATTTGAAAGGGAGGGATAGGGATATGGTAATAAATTAAAAGTAATTTTTGAGAGGATAATCTATAGTAATAACTGAATGAAATGGTCAAGATGAATGTCACATAACAAGTGACAGTTAAACTATGTTTTAAAGGAAGCTAAGAATATTTAGAAATAGATGTGAGGAGGTAGTGCACATTATTTGTGGAGGGCTACTTATGGAATGGCATCCAAGTCGATCTAACAAATGCAGTGTAGTCAGAGAGGTTGTTTGATTGGAATGCAGGCTTAAACTCTGTGTGATCATGAGTCCATTGGATGAAAATGTCCGTACTTGGCTAGCCTGATTCACTGATGTTCCTGAATTCAAATCTGGTCTCAGACAATTACTTACTAGCTTTGTGACCCTGGGCAAATCATTTAACCCTGTTTACCTTAGTTACTCAACTGTAAAATGAGATGGAGAAGGAAATGGCAAAGCACTCCAGTGACTTGGCCAAGAAAATCCTAAACAGGGTCATGAAGAGTCAAACACTAGTGAAACAACAGAATAACAACTCTCTGTCCCACCAACTGTAGAAGCATGAGATAATTTTAACACGACCCTGTGATTGGTTGTGTTCTATCACCAGGATGTATGCGTTTGTGTGTATTTATCTGTATGTATGCATGCCTGTGTTTTTAAGAGTAATTACCCATAAAAATACTACTCAAACACAACTTTAATGATAAAAGCAAGGGTTTCAAAAATACACATGTAGAAACAGGCTCAGGGGAAACTTTTAAAAATCAACATTTTAATTTTTAAATAGCTTTATGAGTAATTTCTTCAAGGTTTCTTTAAGTTGTTGTGCTTGAATAAAACATAGACCTGAACACATGAGACATAGCCCAGGTTTCCTATTTATAAGGTTTTAAGCACGTTTTTTTTTCCAGAGTAGCATGAATGGAATTCAGTCTTTACGTTCCAAACATTGGACAGAATTAAAAGGTATGAGTTGTTTATATCCAGAAGTGGCTTGAAGGTGCTTCAGCATGGTCAGGGTCCTGCTGCTTTATGGGAAATAAGAGTGTTTCACTGGGAAGATTTTCTATCAAAACTGTGGTTTTAAAAGGAATTGGGGAAAGAATTTTAGGAAAGCAATCCAAGCTCACAAGAACTTGGGGAAGATAAATAACATCAATAGCCCTCACAGAAACATACTGAAGGGGTCAGTTGCCTCAAAACAAAACAAACAAAAAAGAAAAAAAAATCAAACCCTTTATAAAATGGGGAAAGCAGAAAAGTAGTGCACGGTGAAGAAAAAAAAAAGAAAATTTTAATGGGACCCTCCCTATTTTAGAAGCTATCTTTCCATTGACAGTTCAGCCCCTTAAGTAGTTCCAAATATTTAAAGAAAACAAATATGGACCTGAGTACTTGAGTATCTCATCAATATATTGAAACACAGACTAACTTTCAAAATGAAAAGATTAGCCTAGAAAATGAAGGCAGCACAATGTATTTTTTCCTAACTCTAATCTCACTACCAACACAAAGGAAGCTTTCCAAGAGTTGAAGATTCCTAAGGGAAAGTTCAGTTTTTACTTAGACAATAAAAAAGAAAAGGGAGCTCAGGGGATGAATGAACCAATGTAGGCAATAGTTTTGTGGCAAAAAAACAGATCAACAAAAGTCCTCTTATGAATACAACTCTTTTTTCAGGAAAGCTTTCTAGGCTTTTGGAAGCTTAACCATTTTCAGAATACTTTGTTAACCTAGATCCCCATTTTCATTTTTAAGGAATTTCTGGTGACTGCAGTGTGATTCAGGGGATACTCCTAAGCCATACACTGCCATATATTCACCATACCTGTTCATGTCCCAACAGCTCTCCCCCCAAATATCTGGATTCTATTAATGAGGCAGAATAGTGTGATTATTTTCCATAGATGTACTCTTAGGGAAGATTTATTTCAGTGGGTACAATGTTGGACTTGGCTATAAGAAAACCTACCTCAGGCAATTTATTAGCTATGTGATCCTAGACAAATCACTTAACCTCTCTGAACCTCATTTTCCTCATGTATAGAATGACACTTACCTCTTAAGGTTTTTATGAGTCTCAAATGAGATGATGAATCTGTAATATTAAACAAACATTAAAGGGTTATATAACTGGCAACCATCATCCCTATCATTGTTGTTACTATATTTTAAAATGCATCTCAATCCTTAAGCAAACTATGCCTCTCAGTTGTAGAGTAGAAGTGAAACCTAGGCAGAGAGCCCAGAGCCCTGGGAGTTAATTCTATGTAAGAGAACAGTGCCTAAATCTGCCAGGAAGATTTGTCTGCTTAGAGACCAGTATGATTTCCAAAGGTTCAGAGTCCTTTTGCAAATTTCAGCTTTGGTTTGAGAAGTTATCCAACTTAAGGTAATCCTAGTAGCCCTGTCCTGTAAGAGGGAAATGGTTTCTTCTGCTGGTCGTGAACATTCTGATGCCCAGTTATATTCAATAAACACTTTTTTGTGACAGGTACTGTGCTAAGCACAGAGGATACAATTAAGAAAAAGAAAGGAACTTTGCCCTAAAGGAACTTAAATTTTAATGGGGGGAGATAGTACATAGAAGGAGGTGAAATGGGGGGTGAAGGTGGAGGCTGCCAGAGGGTACCTGGCATGATTCTTCATGGAGTCAAAATCAAGCAGTGCAGCTGATGGTATATGAAGTCACTTGGAAAAATCAAAGCCTTTTTATAAAGGAAGATCTCAGAAGAAGTTCATTGTTCCACCCTCCAATCAAAGAGAAGAAGTAACTGAGGGTACTGAGAAGGAGTGGAGTATCAAAGCTGAATTCATTTCCCAAATGTTAAGATTTCAGGTGATGAGCTTTATCCTATGGTGATGCAAGTTGAGTAGTTCATGGTCAGTTGTTAGACAACTCTTTAAAGCATGCGACCCATAATTAATACCAAAGCCTCTAGACAATTTGGGTTGAATTGTTGAGTTGAAACCCAGAGAATCAGGCTTTTGGGCCAAGGGTCTACAAGGCATTCTATTCCAACTTGTGCAGAAGTTAAAACCTTGCAGATATGGGCAATCTTTACCATGAGGTGCCATACTATGTAGCAAGGCTTTCACATTTTAAAAATCACATTGACTTCTACCACTTACTACAACCTTGAACAAGACCCAAGTAAGGAGTTGCTTGCTCTTTCATATGATTATCCATGAGAGAGTACAAACATATGCCATATGTATGTGTATGAATGTATGTGTATATATGTATGTGTTCTCTTTCCTGAGGTAATTGGTAGATTCTTTAATGCCTATTTTACCCTCTGATAAATCAGGGGAATTTTCCTTGATAATTTCTTGAAAGATGCTGTCCAGGTCTCCCTTTTGATTATGGTTTTCAGGTAGTCCAATGATTCTGATATTGTCTCTCCTGGATCGATTTTCCAAGTCAGATTTTTATGAGTTCTTTTCCAGTTTTTTCATTCTTTTGAATTTATTTGATTGAGTCATGATGTCTCACAAAGACATTAGTTTCCACTTGCTCAATTCTAAATTTTAAGTTATTATTTTCCCTCAATTACCTTTTATACTTTCTTTTACATTTGGCCAGTAGCACTCTTTAAGGAGTTGTTTTATTTTGTGGATTTTTGTATGTCCTTTTTCATTTGGCCAATTCTACTTTTTAAACAGTTTTCTGGACTATTTGCTCTTTTCATAACTCTCTTGCATCATTCTCATTGTTTTTCCTGTTTTTTTTTCTTCTATCTCTTTTATATGATTTTGAGCTCTTTTTTGAACTCTTCCATGAGATCTTTCTGGGACTGAGACCACTTCCACTTTTTCTTTGGGGTTTTGCACATAGGTGTTTTGACATTGTTTTCCTCTTCTGAGTTTCTGTCTTGGTCTTCCCTGTCACCATGATAACTTTCTATGGTAGAGTCTTTTTTGTTGTTGTTTTCTGCTCATCCCCCTCCTCTTTTTTGGCCTTTTCCTCTTCCTTCTAAATTTGGGCTCACTATCTGTGGCTTCTTGTGCTAGTGGCTTCAGCCCCTGGCTATTTACCTTGGTGTTGCACTAATGTTGCTCTGAGGCTCATGGGGACCCTTGTGTCTGGTGTTGCACTGTGGGGGTGGGATAGGGATTGGCTGGTGCTGATGAAGGCCATAGGGCAAGTTACCTGGTGCTGAACTGGAGTCCTAGTGATGGTTTCTGGCATGTGCTTAGGCCCAGTGGGGAGTTTCTGCACTTCTCACAGGCTACATTGAAGCATGTGGGGTTAGGCATCTGGAGGCTGCCTGTTTGCCTGGATTTATGCTGAAGCAAGGCTGAGGCTGGACTGGTGCTGGCTGGCAGCTGCCTGTTTGCTTAGGTACCTGTAGTGTAGGTATCTACCTGTTTGCCTAGGGCTGTGATGACAGGTGCCTGGTTGTTGGAAGCTGCCTGTTTGCCCTGGGCTATACTGAAGCACTTGGAGGTCCTTGGAGCTGGACTATGCCTGTTATCCTGGCTATGCTAAGGCATGTGGAAAGGGGCAGATCCTGGTGTTGCCATTTGCCTGCTCCCCTGCACTAGGGCTAATGATCTTTTTGCTGTTTCTGCTGTTCCAGGATTTGTTTGGGGGCTCTATTTTATGGCTGTTTGGAGGTGAGTATGGAAGAGTTGCATCAGTTCACTGTTTACTCCTCCATTTTGACTCTCAGAAGTTCTTTCACGGTATAAGTCTATTGGCCTCTTCATTCCTCATCATTTTGGCCAAGATGGCATACTCAAACCCCAAAACTGTCTTCTTAGGAGGAATCAAACAGAAGAGTTTGTTTTCTTTCTTTCTTTTTTGTTTGTTTGTTTTTTGTTTTTTGGTTTCCAAAACAAACAATATTTTAATATATAATAATATATTTTATATATATTGGGTAATTGGGTATATAATAAAAATAATTTCAAAATTAGGATCTATATGGAAAAAGTAATGGGTAAATACAAATAGAATGTGCTTAAAGAAAGGCAGACAAACTACAGTTAGTTCAGAGAGGGGGGACTGCAATGTCTATGATCAAGTGCTTTTTTTATAGCTTATAACTCTGGTTCCCTCAGGACAGGAGTCCAAATGTGGTATAATTTTTCAGATCTGAAGTTTGTAATCTGTAGTCTTAGCTCAGTTGTTCCTTACAAATAATATGAAAAACTTCCCAGAAAAAAAGGCATCATAAGGTAATGCAAAATAAATTGGGAGTGTGGAGGAGTCTTTGTTCCTCTGCTTCCCCAAAAAGCATTTACTTCTCAACTAAAAAAATTACAGATTCTCAGTCAGTCACAATGGTCCTGTTCTTTATTAAATTGTTAACTTTCTAATGGGGCTATTTGTCTTGAGCCAAGTTTCTTTATACTACAGTTTATTCAAAATATATTTGTTTTCAATATAAATGGCAAAAAATGAGCACTAATGAATGTGCCATAGAGCCCTGTAATTTTTTATCTGAAGAGTGTCTGAAACATTAAGATACAAAAAAAGTAGCTCACAGAATAAGGTGGGCTGTGTATTTCAGTCACTAGTTTATTATTTCTATCCTAATTAGAAAATTGCTTTTCTTGTAGGAGAATAGTTGATTTCAGGTCACTTTTAACAGGGTATAGTTTAGTTCCTAACAGCATGCATCAGCAATGTGGAAACAATATGATTTATTATTATTATTATTATTTGTGATAATGAAACCACATCCAAGCCCCACTGCTTATGTCAAAGAAGTAAAAGATCATCACCTTAGAGCCTGAGGGAACTCTTTAAAGAGGTCATCTATTCCCATACACATCTTATTTTACAGATGAGTAAACTGAGGTCTAGAAAAGTCAGGTAATTTATCTAAGGTCAGAGAAGTGGCATTACTTGGATTTGAATCTGGATAATTAATCTTTGTTTTAATGGAAGGTGGAGTTTAATATACATCAATTAGGATACTTGTATTTTCGAGCAAATACATTTAAACTTATAAATAATGCATCAATAATAATCAATAATAATAATAATGATAATAATGAACTGCTCTCAGTATGGTAATGTTCTGCTAAGTTCTAAGAGCTTCACCAGCTTGCATATTTGACTAACCATCAGCTAGTCTTGTATCAAAAGGAAAATAAAATTCTCACTGCTAAGATGCTGTTAATTTTATTTTTCCTTAAGGGGATAGGAGATCTGATTGGATGATGCCACAGCTGTGTAGAAAGGGATCAGAGGTCATAAAGGGCACTGGAGTATGCAAAAAGCTTGCTAGAGACAGCTAGGTAGCAGAGCTGATAGAGGCCTAGATCTGGATTTAAGAAGAACTTAATTCAAATTTGACCTCATACACTTAGTTGTGTTACTGGGCAAGTCAATTAACCTTGTGTAAAGCTATGCACTAGCAGCTTTCCAGAGGACTGCTGTTGTGAACAGCTTTCAAGATTCTGATTACATAGTATAGTGAGCTCTCCACTCATTCAATAACAAATCAGAACAAAACATTCATAGAAAACCAAAATACAGCATTCACAATGTTACAACTTATCACAGGAAATCAAAATAGAGTATTCACTATGTCACAACTCAACAACTAATCACTAAAATGGCCACATACTTTTCACCACAGTGGTCACATAGTTTTAAACAAAGTACATACATTTAGTCAATCACAAAATCCAAAATTCAATCACAAACTACAAAAGTCAAAATTCTCCACTGCTAGGTCACAGTAAATCATAGTCTTCTCAGTCAATACACAGTATCTAAGTAAAGTCTTCTTTCAGCTTGACTCGAGGTTGGCTCTCAGCTTCCATGGCTCCTCTTTCATGGTCCTAGCTCCAACTGTCACCTGTGTTGTGTTCAAAAGCAGGCAGCTCCAAGTTCCTTGTCCATCTCCTTGTCCAGTTCTTCATCCAGTTCCCATTTTATATTGGAGTTCAGTGTCCAGTCCACCTCAAGTCCTTCACAATTCCTGTTTCTGGGAAGACAAAGCTTGACAGAGCCACAGTAATATTAATACACATTGCTGGCACCATCATCAATTCATTATCTGCCTGTGATCAACTCAGATCCACCAACAAGGTCTGAAAACTCAACACAAATCATCAACATAGGAATCAACACAGACCCACAAACAAGGTCCAAGGTGTCAGCACAAATCATCAGTAAAGTCCCAGGACCTCCAAAACCCTCCTCCAGGACTTCTATAAACATACCTCCTCTTTTAGGACTTCTGGTAAGGTCCCAGGGTTTCTGTACAAAGTATCACAAACAAACATCAACACAGACAGAGCAAACCAAGTTCTGGGATACCACAAGTTTTCTCCTTCTTGACTCTGCCACCTTGTATTGGGAATGTAAATTTTTAAGATCTTCCCTGCCCCTAGGCTAAAGTGCACCTGGAGCCTAGGGTGGGAGGCTTGTTTTTCAGTAGATACTTTTTGATTGGCTAGTGGGTCAATAAGGTTGTTACATTCTCTGAGCCAGGAGAAGGCTATATAAGCCCTGATGTGTAGCTTTGTTTTGGGGGCTCACTTTGAGAAGTGTTCTGTGATTTGATCAGATAAAACTCTGTGAAGCCAGTTGTTGAGAGCCTCCCCTCCCCCCTTTGAAAAACCCAGATGTTGATTTGGTATGGATGTAATGGTTGGACAGTTTGGAAACTGTCTACTTGATCTGTTTCTTTGTCTTAATAATTCTGTCTGTATATTCTGAAGTTCAGGGTGCTGACCTTTTTCCCCTGAACTAGGTAAACGATACATATTTGACTGATTAAAGTAAGCTTTTTAACCAATTTTGTGTTGCTTTCCTCTATCAAAGCAGATCCAATAACCTGTGTTGGCATCCAGCCTGGGGACACTGAGGTGCTTGCCGCTACACACCTAAAGATTCCTCTTCTCAGTTCTGCTGTCTCTAGCCTGGAAATTCTCCTCATATAAGGTCATTAGGCCCTGCCCTTCCTGTTGAAGGAGTTCATATGTTCTAGGCTTCACAAGTTGTGGGATTCACATGTTCTGTTTCTAAACAAACTTGATACAAGGCTCAAAAGAAACTTGAACTGAAACAAGGTGTTAATTCAATAGCTGAAACAAGGCTTGAACTTCTTCTGTGCTTGCCATTATACCTTGTCAACCTCTACTTCACACATACAGCTCTGATTGGTTTGAAATTCATGGACAATGATGCTGCCACCCTGGGTACATCTTAGAGCCTTCCCACCCCTTCTCAATTTCCTTTTTGTGTATAGTCTTCTTTCAATAGATTATAAACAGCTTGAGGTCAGTCTTTTTTTTTTCTTATTTGTGTACCTAGCACTTAGCACAGTATCTGGAACATAGTCAGTGCTTAATAAATGTTTATTGAATTAAATGAATTGCCTCAGTTTCATCATCTGTAAAATGGGGATTATAATAGTACTTATTTCTCAGGGTTAGAAGGAAAAAATGAAACAATATTTGTAAAGTACTTTATAAACCACTCTGCATATATATTAGCTGTTATTATTAACAGAGCCATGTGCCAATTCATTGACTAATAGGCACCATGTAATCAGTCCAATTTCCATCTAGATTTGAATCGTTTCAGTTTTTCTTAGATATATGTTGATTTCTAGACCCAGATTCACCCCACTCCCTTCTGGGATGCGGATGTATATTGGATGATGGTGTGGTGAAACAATTGTGGAGCAGTAGAACAAGAAAGCTCATTATTTATCACAGTATGAGAAATGCTAATTATAGCAATGATGTAAGAAACAAGAAATTGAAAGAATAAGACTAGATAAAGAGCAAACAAAATTATCACAGATGATGTAAAAAACCCTAGAGGGACAATTAAAATTAATTTAAATTGATTTGCTAATTAATATCCAGGAAAGTTGTAGGATATAAGCTAAATCCAGAAACATCATCTGCATACATGTTTATACATAAATGTGCTTATACATACATATACACAAACATATAGATGTATACATATGTATATGAAATTCACATATACATACACACATATGTTTGTAGCAACTTTTCATGGTAGCCAAAAGTTGGAAACTAAGAGTTTCTCCTCCTATGAGAATGGCTATGCAAATTGTGGAATATGAATGTCATGAAATATTATTGTGCCACAAATATGCTGAAATAGAAGATTTTACAAGAAACCTTTATGAATTGATATAGCTATGGAATTCAAAATGGGGTCAGTGCTATGGCTAACATGAGTCAGAGATATTAATACTTCAACCATCTCCTTATTTGTTCCCCTCAAAATGAAAGCAATGTAATAGAGTCTGGATGCAGTGCTAGGGTATTCTATTTATTATCCCATATGTTAAAAAAAATTGTTAGAGTCTTAGTTTATTGAAAAAACTTTAAGGATTTTCCCCAGTCTCCAAAGAAAAATATCCATTAATTTAACAAATACTTATCCAGGTTCTTTTATGTGGAGACCTGGGAATAAGGGTAGATCCTTGAGGGAAAAGATAATCTAGTTCTAGAGACAAACCATACATACATAGAGGAAACAAAAGTACAAAGCAATAAATGTCATGTACAATTCCTCACTTGAAGCTTTAAAATCATTGTTGGGGGCAAAGTTGGCAGGGGGAGGGTGGACAGAAATAAAGGGAAAAAGGAGATTGAGTTTTGTGGGGAAATTCTGTGTAAAGGGCAGAGAGAAGGAGCTAGAGGTACTAATAGCATTTTGATCCCACTGACTGCTAATTATCTCCTCATCCCTGCCAGATATTTCCAGGGATGGCAGGAGGAAATAGAGTCTATCGCCTTGGCACCTGCAGTCTAGCCCTCAGGTATGTAGTTGAAACATGGCAAGGTGTGCATCTTATCTTCTCAGTCTAGGTTCCCTTGTTTTTTTCTGAGAATATTTCAAATTTGCTTCAATTCAACAAGTCCTTGTTGGAAGGCCTGCAATATGTAAGCTTTCTATGATAGGCACTGGGAATACAAAGACAGAAACAAAGAAGACAAAAAAATGCTTTACAGCACATGGCAGAGAGGAAAACACACTTTTAGGGGGGAGGGAACACCAAGAAGAACTAGGGGGATCAAATACTTTCTACATAAAGAGCTGGGAAAAACAATATCTTGCATTTAGACAGTACTTTAAGGTTTACAAAACACTTTTACAAATATTATCTCATTTTATTCTCACAACAACCCTGAGAAGTAGGCATTATTATTATGCTGACTTTGTAGATGAAGAAATTGAGGCAGACCTAAATTAAGCAACATGCTTCCATCACAGAACCAAGAAGTGTCAGAGGTCTTCATGACTCCAAGTTCAGGGTTACATACTTAGCCAGCTAGCTTCTAGCAAGAAAAGTATTAAGAAATTAAATGAATATGAATCCTATGTAATTATAATGACCATGTTTAGCCCCAAAGAAGAATTAAGAAAACATGCCTTCTCCTATTCATTGAAAAAGTGGGGCACTAAAGGTATTACTTATACTATAAGGCAGTTAATGTTGTTTGATTTTGCTGATTTGTTTTTTTTAATCTTCTTTTTAACAATTTTTAAATTTGTAGAATAAAGCAAGCATTTCCATAACATAGTACCAAAAAAAGATGCTACAAATGAAACTATAAATCTTGTATATGCAACTTGCTATCCCTTTCAAATATACAGCACAATTATCAT
>NW_027187358.1:16172909-16270293 GCF_028583685.1 Petaurus breviceps papuanus
GCTGATATAATTTCCTCAGCATGAGACACTTCCTCAGCTAAAGTAGAACACAACCATTCTTTGTTTTATATCTACCTGAGGCACAAGGAAGATGCATGGATCTCTGGATCAAAGAGGATCTTAGATTTTAGAGTAAGAAGGAATTTTAGATAACATCTAATGGAGTTGGGAACCTGCATCTTTGAGGTCATATGTGGCCCTCTATGTCCTCAAGTCCAGCTCTTTGATTGAATCCAAACTTTACAAAACAAAATCGTGGCCTCCCAGCTGCAAATTTCCCACCTTTGACTAGAACAACCTGATATGGAGACTCGGGCCAAGAGAGATTAATTGTTTGGACCGGTATCATAAAGCTAGTATTAGGTAGAAAGATTTGAACCTTGGTCTATCCTGAATCTAAGGTCAGCACTATGTTCACTTTACCGGGCTGTGTCTCTCAACTCTATTTACTAGTCAAATATATTGATTTTGTTCATCACTTGTTTTTTACCTTGGGCATTAGTTGCTATCTTGGATGAATCTTCATCTGGTTCTTTCTTGTTTTTTCCCCAGAAATGTTCATTGTTTTTAAAGATTCATCTCAAAGTAGGAACAAAACTTTGCCTCATATTTCACTAAAAACATTAATCAACTCAGTAAGAACTCACTCAGATGCTTTCCTTCTTTATGTATTCTTTGTCAAGACAAACATTTCCCTATGCGTAAGTGATCCCATTCCATACTGTTTTCTCCAATAGAATGCTGGCTTTGCTATCTCCACTTGATCAATAATCTTAAAATTCTTTTTGTCTACTGGTTATTTTCCTGCTGCATACAAATATGACCCATCCTCCAAAAAAGCTTCACTTGATCTATCAATCTCTGATAGTTATCTTTTTGTAACTAAAATTCTCTAAAAGGTATCTATAATTGGTAACTCTATTTCCTTTCCTTTCACTTTCCTACTAATTTTATTCAGTCTGGCACTCTACTTCATTATTGAACTGAAACTACTTCCACCAATTTTACCAAAACTATCTTTGCCTTCAGGGTGGGGCATTGATCTACACCAATGAAGAAAGAGTCTCATATCAATAGGGACTCATATCAAATTGGCACTTTTTGTTGTTATTGTTCCATTGTTCAGTCAAGTCCAGCTCTTTGTGATCCCATGGATCATAGCACACCAAGGCTCTTCTATCATCCACTATCTCTTGAAGTCTGTCCAAGTTCATGTTCATTGTTTCCATGATACTGTCTATCCAATTCATCCTTTGCCATCCCCTCTTCCTTTTGTTTTTAAACTTTACCAACATCAGGATCTTTTTTGAGTCCTGTCTTTTCATTCTCTTACCAAAGTATTTAAGCTTTAGGTTCAGTATTTGACCTTCCAGTGAATCATCTGAATTAAAGTATTGAGTGATTTGACCTTCTTGTCATATAAGGGACTTTCAAAAATGTTATCCAGCACAGCTATTCAAAAGTGTTGATTCTGTGGTGCTCAACTTTCCTAACCATATAAATCTCACAGCCACACATAGCTGGAAAAACCATAGCATTCACTATGTGGACTTTGGTCAGCTAAGTGACAAAAGTGCCTTTTAGTATGTCATCCAGATTTGCCAAAGCTTTCCTTCCAAGCATCTTTTAACTTCATGGCTCCAGCTGCCATCTGCAGTAATCTTTGAGCCCAAGAATATGAAATCTGTTATTGCTTCCATTTCTTCTCCTTCTATTTGCTGGGAAGTGAGGGGATCAGTTGCTAGCATCTTAGATTTTTGGTTTTGGGTTTTTTCTGTTAAGTTTCAAACCAGCTTTTACACTTTCCTTTTTCACCCTCTTGAAGAAGCTTCTTAATTCCTCTTCACTTTCTGCCAGCAGAGCAGTATTGTCTCCACATGTGAAATTGTTATTTCTCCTAGCAACCTTAATTCCAGCTTTTAATTCATCCAGTCTGGCATTTCACATAATATATTCTGTATATGAGATAAATAAACAAGGTGATAATCTAAAGCCTTGCCATACTGCTTTTCCTATCTTAATCTGATCAGTTTTTCTATGTTTGGTTATAACTCTGGCTTCTTGGCCTGCATACAGGTTCCTCAGGATGTAAGATGATGTGCTATTCCCATTTCTTTGAGGATTTTCCACATTTTGTTGTGATACACACAGAAATAGGCTTTGTTGTAGTCAATAAAGCATTAGATTTGTTGTTGTTTTTGTTTTTTTCTGGAACTCCCTTGCTTTCTCCATAATCCTGAGAATATAAACAATTTGGTCTCTAGTTCCTCAGCCCCTTTGAAAAGCAGCCTGCTGTTCTAGTAATTCTTATTTCATATATTGCTGAAGACTAGTTGGCAGAATATTAAGCATAGCATTGCTGGAATATGAAACAAGCATAATTGTTTGGTTATCTGAGCGTTCCTTGGCATTGTCTTTCTTTAGGACTGGGATTTAAATTGATCTTTTTCGATCTAGTGGCTACTGTTGTGTTTTCCAAATTTTCTGGCATATTAAGTGCAGCACTTTAACAGCATGATCTTTCAGGGTTTTAAGTAGTGCAGCTGGAATTCCATCACCTCCAATAGCCTTATTGTTAGCAATGCTTCCTAAAGTCCACTTGACTACATTTTCTAGGATGTCTGACTCTAGATCAGTAACCACAACACAGTGGTTACCAGGGATGTTAAGATGTGTTCTGCATAGTTATTTTGTGTAATTCTTGCCACTTCTTTGTAATCTTGACTGCTTCTGTTAAATTACCATTTTTTCTTCTTTTTTATCATGCCGAGTTTTGCATGAAATTTTCCCTTGCTGTATGGTTGCATTTTTATGAATGACCAAATCTAACAACTTTTCTCAATCTCTCATGCTAATGACTTTTCTAAAACCTTCACCAATCTTGTTGATTCTCTCTTCCCTCTAGGTTTTCATGACACAAATTGTCTTCTTACTTATTGACTGTTCCTTTTTAGTCTTCTTTACTGGACCTTTAACTAGGCCATGCTTTCACTTGGTCATATTCTTACCTATCTCATTTCTATTTCTCAGTCTCTTCTGCTAGATTTATCCAGGATGCTATCATTAACATTGATTGTTCCCCAGAGATTTCTCCTGGCCTCACTTCTATTCTCCTTCTACATGTTTCCACTTAATGATCCCATCACCTTCTATGGATTCAATTATCATCTCTAAAGACATGGTTCTCAAATCTATTTTTCTGGTCCTAACCTCTTTCCTGACCTCCATTTTTGAGTTTCTAACTGTCTATTGGATATCTTGAACTGGATGACCCATAGACATTTAAATTCCACATTTCAAAAGTTGAACTCATTATTTTTCCCTAAAATGTTTCCTTCATCCTAACTTCCCTATTACTGTCAAAGGTACCACCACATTTCCAGTGATACCACCCAAGAACCTAGATGTCATCCTTGACTCTTCATTTTCTCTCACTGCTATATCTAATCTATTGCCAAATCTTATCAATCCTTGTTGATCTCTTTTTTAACCTTTTTCCTAGAAATATCCTGTGTCAACAGAGGAGTTCTCCCACTCTGCCAGGTGCCAGCTAGCCCTGAGGATTTTAAGTCCTTGGCTCCTAAGACAAGTGAATCTTTCAGGAAATAAATTCCCCCCAGGACTCATACAATGTGGGATGCTCATCTCCCTTCATCCATAGGAACATTCATTGGGAAACCCCCTCACACCTTCAAAGTAAGGCCTCCTTTCTTTCCTCCCATTTTTAATCTATATCCCCCACCCAAATACTACTCTGTATGCTCTTCTCTTTCTGAGACTGCAGAGGTTGCCTTGATTTAACCCCAGAGCATCTCTTACTTCTCTTTATCCTCCTGTTCTCTCTCACACTTCTTTCACATATGTTTCCCTGTTGTAATGTAGTCTCATGATGAAACATTCACTTGTAGGCAGGATGTTGCCAGGTTTGGTTCATAATGCCCCCTGTCTGCCTCTTCATTTCTCATTTCTACCCTATGTCCACTTTCACCCATGTCTCCCTGTGCACTTTTAGAAAGAAGTGTCTCATTCGTCTTTCTATTGCCACTCTTTTGCTGTTGTTGTCAGCCTTTGGTAACGCTTCCTGCATTTCTCTTGTTTGGAGTGTTAATGAAGGAAATAACGTATTCAGTTCTGTTTTTATCTTTCTTTTCAAACTCTTGTTTGGAATGTCCATTTTTTATCCTGTTTGGTGAGGTTCAGATTTTCAGGACAGGTCATTTTGGGCTGCATCCTGAACTCTGGTGTGTTTCAGAGAACATCATTTCATTCCTATTTATTATCATCCTCTTTCTTGTGGTTATGGAATAGTTTTTTGTTTTTCAGTCCTTTCAGTCATGTCCTGCTCTTTGTGATCCCGTTTGGGGTTTTCTTGGCAAAAATATTGGAGTGGTTTACATTTTCATTCTTCATCTCATTTTTGTATCCAAGGCTGGATTTGAAGTCAGGCATTTCCAACTCAGGCCAAGTACTCTGTCCACTCCATCAAGTGCTCCATGCAATAGTCTTGCTTTATTCAAATGTGCTTTCCTTTGTGTTTGAAAGTTTTTCTCTTGATGGCTTGGAGAACTTCTAGCTTCTGAACTGAATTATTAAATGTAGTTACTCTGTGACTTGGCGTTTGCTGCCTTGATTTTTTTATTTGTTTGTTTTCCCTAGAAGCAATCTGCAAATTCTTTTAATTGGAATTTTATGTGTCTGTTCAGAAGTTTTGATCAGTTCTTTTTATTATCTCCTTCATTGTTTTTTTTTTTGCTATTGCAAATATTTTAATAAGTGTTCTCTGCAAGGCATTTAAAACACCAGTTTGTAAGGATAAACTCCATTGAAAAGAGAGAAGACAGAATGAAGGTAGTCACGGAGCTGAGGAATTTTTTTTTTTTTAATTTGGGGCAGGATCTGAGAATCTACTGTTTTCTGGTCAGCCTTGTGCTGCTCTGTAATCTCGTATTTCTCTTTTTCTGTGTCAAAAATCTCTCCTTCTTGGTGTCTAGGTTTATGGAGCCTCTTCTTCTTCAAGTAAGCATCAGTAAGATGATTTGGAATTTTCACACCTGAAAAGTTAACCCTGGTAGAGATAGCAATGACAAATTTCTGATGGGTCCTTCTCAGAGAAACACAGTTGATGGTCAGAGGTCCAGTCACCAGCAGCAAGCCACTAGCCAGCTGCTTCAGGAAAACCACTCACTTGCCCCTGTGGTAGCCAGTGAGCATGATCAGAATGATGCCAGGAATGATGCTAGCTCGAAGTCTCCTCACACATTGGCTGAAAGGCTTTTTGCCATGATTTAGAAAGATTTTTTTTTCTTTTTCCTTTCAGTCCAAGTTTTTGGAGTAGTGTATTTCTGCTTGTACATGGCTGTCCAGGAATACACTGCAGACCTGGAGTATTTACTAATCCCTCGGGCCAGGACTGGGTTCTGACTGCAATGCTTTGTAGGCTTTTTGACTTTTTCAGCTACATCTTCTTTTTTGTTCCCCCCCCCTTTTTTTTTCCTTTTTGATCTTTTTGTCCACCATCTTGAGAGAGAGGAAAAATATTCATTGTGTTCTTAAGAGTTTTTGTTCTGTCATGTTCTGAGAGACCTATAATCCTTAGGTGGTCTCTATATATCCTATATTTAAGATCCATATGCTTTGTTCTATAGTGAGCTTATTTTCCTTTAATTTTTTTTTGTTGTTTTTGCTTCTCTTTTTCTAGGTTATCTTTCACTTCAGTGTATTTGCATTCCTAATCTGTTGTTACCTCTTTTGTTTCTTTGGTGAGGCTTTCAACTGCAGATTCAAGTTTTTCTGGTCTGTTTATTATTTTTTTTTTCTGTAGAGGACAAAACTTTTGCTCTCATAATTCGTGTTTCTCTTTAAACTGCTTGGCAACAGTGTGCTGTAGTTCCATGTTCTCCTCAAATTCTATCAAGTCTTCTGTTTCATCATGCGTTTGATTATTTTCCTTTATTTTGCAGTATTTATTTATAGATAGATGACTGAACTGATTTACTATTTTTGAAGGTTATATTTCCTTCTATTGTCAGTGTTTTTTCTTGTTGATTTATCTATTCATATTCAGGGTGTTTGAGATTTCTTCTTCCTGGAAGCTATGGTACTTCTACTCTTTTTGTTTTAACTCCTTATCTTCTTTATTGTACACTTCTGACTCCTTCCCTTCAAATTGTGGTTTCCTTGGGGGCAGGATCTCAAAGCATCTTGAAGATCCTCCCACACTGGCAACTGATGGTTTACAATTCTAAGTCTTCTCCAACTAACTTTTGAATGATCAGAATTGGCACGGCAGGATACTGTGCTCTTCCCTCAGATTTAGTGGAGTGCTACACAACTCCCCACATACACAGCTTCCTATTTTGGTGATCTGTCCTATTTCCTCTGTCCTTTAGTTCTCTGGCCCAGCTTAAGAGTGTTGGCACTAGCAGTTCAGAACCTGTAAAAGCAGAGGCTGCTTTCTCTGACACCAGCATTGGTATTTCTAGGTTCAGCCCCTAGCAGGCTTTTGCTTTTGAAAGGCTATCTCCAAAGTTGCTATTGAACCTTGAGAAAACTCCCACAGCTGTATGTACAGAACTGGAAAGAGAATGAACCTGCATTTAGGGATGGGTTTGGATGTAAGCCTGTCACGTCCTTGGGTCTGCTAGTGTGACCTCACTGCCAGTAATGTAGGAGGGGTAGATCAGTGAGTGTTGGTTGCTGGGAGGTTTTGTTTGTTTGATTGTTTTAAACCTTTTTTTGGATTCTGGGTGTCCCAGACTACAGAAACAGTTGAAGTTGCCTTCTTTTTGATGCTTAATTTCTGTTTTGGAGAAGATTGATAGATTATGGGCATGAGAGAAAAAGTCTTAGATTGGTCCACAATTCTACAAATAATGAATTAGTGTCCCAATTTTTCCACATCCCCTCCAATGCTGGCTTTCCTCCTCAATCAAAAAATATCTTGTGCTTTATCTTGTCCCTTCCGGGATCTCAATCCAAATGCTATTGATTCTATCTTGGCAATCTCTCACTTTCCTTTCCTTTTCTCTTACAAAATTTGCACTTCCTTGGCATAAGCCCTTATCTCCTCAGGCCTAGACTACTGTTAAGTGCTTCTGCTTGGTTTCCCTGCCTCAAGTCTCTCATCCAGTATTTAGTTATCAAAGTGATCTTCCTAAAATCCAGGTCTGACCATTTTACCCTCTAACCCCATTCAGACAACTCCATTTTTTCATCTATGATCAAATATAAAATCTTCTGTTTGGCTTTCAAAATCTATTATAATGTGGCCCCTTCCCAACCTTCCACTTTACTTTCTTCCACATACTATGTGATCTAGTGACACTGGTCTGTTTTCTATCACACAAGATTCTCTCTCTTTCTATGCATTCTCACTAGCTTTCTCTTATTCCTTGAATGATTTGTTTCCCTTCTCATCTTTGCCTCCTGACTTACCTGGATCCCTTCAAGTCTCAGCTAAAATCTCATCTTTTACAATAAGCCTTTCCAGATCTCCCTCAATGTCTATGCTTTCTATCTGCAATAACTTCAAAGTGGCATTTTCTGTTACTTCCAATTAAACTAGATATATGCAATCTTGTTTGCATACTATCCTCCTCTCCCCACCCCCAGCCCCGGCTATTAGATTGTAAGCTTCTGGAAGAAAAGAACTATTTTTACCTTTGTATCCTATGTGCCTAACAAGAATCTGGTATATAGTAATATCTAAATAAATGTTTATTGCCCTGGCATCATTGGCTTAGAAAAGTCAAATTGATTTCTGGACTGACTAAATTCAAGACAAAAATAATACATATATTATGAGTGAAAATGCTCATGACAAAATTGTCTTTTTGGAGCACTATAACTAATGTTTTCCCTTTTTCTGTTTGCTCTGGAGAGATAAAACTGACTTTCTAGTAATTTGTTATTGAAAAATAATTAAACGATGCATGAGATCAATGATATTATTCTTTTAACATGTGTCTTTTCCTTGGTTTGGGTGGTTGTTTGTTTTTTGTTTCATTTTTGTTTGTTTCTTGTTTTTGTTATTGTTTTTTCCTGGCTGAAGAGACAGAGTACAGGCAACACTCAGGGTAGTCTAATCCAAAAGACTTTGCAGGCTTGATCTTTCATTTAAATGCAAATAGTTTTTTTTTTTTTTTCCTGAAATGTTCACTTTTCATTTCATAGGCAATTATAGACTGTGTGAAGTTGGGCCCCACCCCTCAATTGTTATTAATGTGCCTTTTCAGCTACAAAAGTATTTCTTCTTGCATGTTTATGACCCCTGCAATTTCTTGGTTGTTCTTGTATCATCATCTCCCATTTCTCAGGCTTCATTGCCTTTCATAAGCAATTGGTTTGCTTTGTGACTACAGCAGATGATTTACTAGTAGGTGAGTCCTAGGGATAAAACTCTGCTACTGGGTCTTCCATCCATGCTTTTCAGTTCTTCCTACTACCCCTCATTAAACCCTTCTGTCTGGCTGCCTTCAGACTACTCCTGCACTTGTCTTTTTCCTTTGGTGTCTCAGAAAATGCCATGGGAAATGACTGACTCCAACAATTCTCAAATCTGAGTGAGAAGTTTAATTATGTGGGTTACTATGTTCTGGTGAGGAATATTGTTATACATCATAGGGTTCTAAATCTTTATCACAAAATCATTCCTGTTTCATATCCTACCCCTCACCCCTAGTCTTAAAGAAGTGTGGGAGAGACACTGCCCAGGGTCCCATAGCCAGCAGAGGTCAGAAGCCAGACTAGAAACCAGATCTTCCTATTTGCTACATCAGGTGCCTCTCATTCAATGCATATATAGTTTTTTTTCCCTTGACCTCTCTATGAAGACTGGGGATGTCTTTATCTTCTCCACCCTATTAAAAAAAAAAAACTTCCCTCACCATTCACTGTGCTTCCCTCTACACCTGTTTTTTGGTTTTAATATTTCAGTATCTCCATCCACTCACCATAGGCACCCAATCAGATGGAAGGCAAAAGGATTACTGAGTGACTGTAACCAATAAGAAAAAAATGAGAAAAAAAAAGCACACATAAGCCAAAGAAGTATCAGAATATCATGGGGGCCAAGTGATGTGGGCCCACCTAAGGAGTATGATTATACTGGACCTTAAATCTCCAATGATGCTAAAATGACATGAAATTGCATATTTTCTGTGACAGTATCTTGTTTTCTCCCAGTGATTACTTTTAGCTGCCTCCTATGTTCCTGTATCTTCAAGATGATAACCCACACTGTGACAGAAATGCAAATAACGTTTAAATGGAAGGGGGATTAAAATAGATGACAAGTACAAAGAAATGTATCATGAAGGAATATTAACTCTTGGGGTTCCCTTCCTAAGCCTTCATATACTTACAGATTCCAATCTAAGCAATCCCAAGTGATCCAAAAATGGGTCTTTTCTTCTGGTTTGAATGGGGTCAACACAAAAGTCATTAGAGTTTTTACTCAGCTGGGAAAACCTCACAATAAGATTTACCAAGTTGTTTATATGTTTTCTTCCCCATGAGAATCTATGATCCTTAAAGGGAGGGACTGTGTATTTCCCTTTTATTTGTATCCTCAGTACTTAGCACAATACCTGAAACAAAGTAGGGGCTTGATAAAATAAGTTATTAGGCCAGAGGACTCAGTGGAGCTCCCATCTTTGCTTGAAGTTAAAGGCTCAAGTCCAGTGAAATGAAAGATCTCTTTGTCATTATAGAGAAACAGAGAATTGCTGCTTCCCTCAAAATAGTTTAGGGCACTGAAGCAATAACTTACTACATTTTTCCACCTCTGCCTGCATCTATGCTTGGCTTCTAGAGTTGAACAGTTGAATAAGTAACTGATACACTCCCACAGGCACATGCGAATTTTCAAGTCTGTACTATTGAAGGTCACAAGTCATGGGTGGATTCCCAGAATTACAAAGCAAACTCCTAACTTAGAATAGTCAGTAGAAAGAGAAACCATTTCCTTCTTCAGTGATTAAAGGGTATAGGTGACCCTACTTCATTTTTAAGACAAATATTGCCAAAAAAAAAAGGTGCTAAGCAGCATTACCACAATTCAAACTATTTTAAGTTTATATGCTTCATCTATTGTATTATTTAAATCAGTTCAGAACAATTAACATTGAAGTTAATAAGTCCTTATGAAAAATAACACCAAAAGGACAGTGAGATGATAACATGATTTATGGGCTGGAAAAAAAAAAGAACCCAAATACAAGGATATGAGGTTACTGAAAAGTTCACAGGAGAAAAAAAATCAATAAAGCCTGGAGCAGTCAGGGCTTCCACCCTTCATAAAAGAAAAGAAACTTGAACAGGTCATCTAAGGTGAATAAAATTAGGAAAGATAAAAGGGAAAGCTGGGTCTTCTTCGGCTGGAGGATGCACAAGTGAAAGCATGAAAAGTAGATGGGTGCCATAATAAAGTTGGTGTCCTGTGAAACAGTACCCTGAATTATTACTATTATGATTGTATATACATTCAAAAGGACAGGTGGCCCAGTGGACTGAGTACCAGGTCTGAGTCAGGAAGACTTATCCTCCTGAGTGCAAATCTAACCTCAGGCACTTACTAGCTGGGTGACCATGGGCAATGAGGCCACCTAGCTGCCCAGATTTCACCATCAGTCCTCTCTGATCCTGATTGGTCATTATGTTTATAACAGCTCAGCACAAAAGAATTCTGCCACATTAGTAGACTATAAGTTGCTCATCCTTCCTTTCTATTTCCACATTGCCCTCTGGTTCTAAAAGATCTGGGCAATTTTCTAGTAAGATGTCTTCAAACAGGATGGCTAGGCTCTTTTTTTTTTTGGTAATGGCGTTTAGAAAGTCTAATTATTCTTATTCTTTTTTTTTTTTTCCTTTTCCATCTATTTTCTAGGTCAGTTTTTGCTATGAAATACATTTTCTTCCATTTTATTTCAGAGTTTTTACTTGGCTTGAATATTTTCTTATTGGTTCATAGAGTCACTGGCTTCTATTTGGTCCATTCAAAATTTCAAAATTTGTGGCTTGGCCAAGCTTTGTTCCTCCTGTGCAAAGCTGTTACTTCTCTTTCTACTTCTTTCTTCCACCGCTCTCATTTCTTTTCCAAATTTTCCCCTCAATCTCTCTCATTCCATTAAAAAAAACCAACCTTTTCTAAACTCTTGCTTCATCTCTTCCAGATAGTCTAGTTGAGTTTGTGTCCAAGCTGCATTTTTTTTTTCCCTCTGAGACATGGCATATAGATGTTTTAGAGTTATTCTCTTGGCATGTTTTTGTGTCTTGAATATCCCTGCCACCAAAATAACTTGTTTTGTTTGCCCATTCTTCCCAGCCTATTTCCTGAATTCAAACTTGATCTTAAGGCTAGGTCATACTTCTGAAGGGAAGGTCCTGCAGCTGCTTTCTTGTAGTATTGAGCATCATCTCATTCCAGGATCTCAGCACAGGCTAAGGACCTGCAAGCTTTCAGTGCTTTCAAAGTAGTCTAATCCAACACAGTCTGATTTGCTTCCACTGTGGTCTGAGCTCTGCAAGTTCCTGACCTGGGTTTCAGTCTGAATAAGAGAAGGTAGACTCTGCCCCTTTAAGCCATCTGGAAAACACTGCTGATTCAAAGTGGCAAAATTGTGGGCTCCCCTTTGGTCTGGGTTTCCTGCCTGGGTTATTCCTCTTTAGGCTGTGCTATCATGTAAAAAGTGAGATCCTGCATTGCAACTGATGTCTGAATCCTTCTTCTATTGGTGGCTTTTAAAGTTCCTCATTTTACTGTACACTGTTACAGGCTTGCCTATGCTGTCCCTTTCTCACTACAATCTGGATCTGTGACCTAGAACCTAGAATAGCGAGTGATAAAGCAGTTATTTGACACCTGTCCCCTTTGTAGTCCCTTGGTATCCTCTTTTTGTGTTGGTTTGTAGTATCTTCTTGAGTGCTGGAGTGCTCCATTCATGTTCTGCCCCCGCCCCTGCCCTCTCCTGTCTGTACACCTCTTGGTTTGTATCCCTGTGCTGATCTGGGCAGGACAAAGGATTCATTTTGACTTTTTTTTCTGGATTTCTCCATTAGGATTTGGTCCAATGTATTTTATAGATCTGTTTGCAGGAGTTGAGAATGAGAGCTTAGCTATACTGTTTCCTTCTATCTCATCAATTTGACTTCACCCTCATTATGAAATTTTCAAAACTGTCCTGCTTGCTTGTATTTTCTTCAGAAATTCTTTCTCTTCTAGCTTTTTTTCATGTTATAAGTTGTTTCAAAGACTTTTCTTTTTTATCTTCCTTCTTTCTCCTATCCTTCTTTTTCTTTCTCCTTCCTTCCTTTCTTCCTTTCCTTGTCTTCCTTCCTTTCCTCCTCTTCCTTCCTTCCTTTCTTCCTTCCTTCTTTCCTTCCTTCCTTCTTTCCTTCCTTCCTTCCTTCCTTCTTTCCTTCCTTCCTTCCTTCCTTCCCTCCTTCCTTCCTTCCTTCCTTCCTTCCTTCCTTCCTTCCTTCCTTCCTTCCTTCCTTCCTTCCTTCCTTCCTTCCTTCCTTCCTTCCTTCCTTTCTTCCTCTTCCCTATTACAAAGACAGGGCAACTAGGTGGCCCAGTGGATAGAGTGATGGGCCTGGAGTATTTAAGGCTCATCTTCCTGAGTTCAGATCTGGCCTGACATACTAGCTGTGTGACCCCAGGCAACTTATTTAACCCTTTTTACCTCAACTTCTTCATCTGTAAAATAAGCTGCAGAAGGAAATGGCAAACCACTCCAGTATCCTTGCCAAGAAAACCTTAAATGGGGTCATGAAGAGTTGGACATGACTGAAATGACTGATCAACAAACAAAAAGGGAAAAACAAAAAACCCTTATAACAATTAAGCATAGCCAAGCAAAATATATCATTCTGTCATATGCAAAATTTTGTCTTATTTGGCATCTTGGGTTCCTTACCCCCTGTCAAGAGGTAGGTAGCATGTTTCATCATCATGCCTCTGGAGTGGTGGTTGGACATTGCTCTGATCAGTTTCTCCAAGTTGTTTTATCCTTAAAATAGTATTGTGACTATATAAATTATTCTCCTTGTTCTGCTTAAGTCACTATAGTTCAGCTTATATACTTTTTTTCAGCTCCTCAAGTTTTTAGGTTTCTCTGAAACTGGAATTTTTATTTTATTATTTATTTTTATGACTCAGAGGAGTATTTTAACTTTGATGCACTTGATCACTTTTGCACTGTGAGAAAGTATGCATACCTGCTGGTGTGTGATTGATACATTTATACTGATTCATACTTTAAAAAAAATAAGTAAAATAAATACTATGCATACCTGAAATCTGGAAGGAGGAAGATATAGCTCTTAATAATTTATATGAATCCCTGCCAAAAGAGAGGTCAAGCTGGAATCGTCTCCCAAGGGCAATGGCAAAGGCCCCAATTGCCTAAATCATTAAAAATAAGTCCGGTTAAAACCTCCCAGACAGTGCAGTGAGATGTGATCCTGGGTTGTCAGGGAGACGAACAAGATGACCTAAAGGGCCTTTCCATTGTTAAAAACCTCGAGGATCTCCCATTACATGGCTATTTTTTTCTCACCATTTTCATTTATCAGATTTCAGTAAGAATTGGTGGTGTCAAAGCTCTCTAGCTTATCTTGACAGTCATATGCCTAATACCACCTTCGAATGCCAATTACTTTTTTGTTGTATTTCAAAGGAGGTTTGCCACTTGCTTGAAATAATATTTGTAAAGCTATGTTAAAAAAGTGTATAAGTAATATCAGATGAAATTATATTTATAAAGTGTCTGGAACATAGTAGGTACCTAGTAAATGTTTATTAATTGATTTAAAGTTCTTAACACAGTGCCTGGCACAAAGAACATACATAATATAATGCTTTTTCAGCCTACGTAGGGAAATAAACTGCTTGAGAATTTTGACTATAAGGTAGTTTGTGAGATTTCTTCATACAAGACTACATGGGAATTTTTATAATTCTCTCATAGATCACATACTGTGACTTGATGTTATGCTCCTCTCACTGTTTTCATCATATCTTCAATAAACATTAATTGTTCCAAGGTTCTAAGATGCTCTTCTATAGTGCCACAGACATATTTTCTGTCTTCTGGGAGCTTACTGTCTATCAAAAACACTGCTCAAACACAAACTAATTATAAGCAATGGATAGAGCTACAGATAAGAAATAAGATCAAGTATTTGCATTCTATCCAGGCTGAAGGGTGATATATTAGTGTAGGCAAGTCAGGGGAATTTTATGTTTAGATTGAGTAGGGCTGGGGAAGCTTATTTCTTCCTGCCTGCTCGACCTTTTTTGGCTAGCCATGACCTGTTCTGTCTGATGCACTCACCACCTCTGTGGTTTAAAAATGCTGATCCAAGTATTTCTGTAGAATACAACCTAAGCCATAATGTTGAAAGACATGCAATACATTCTCCCTACTTTGCAGACAAGCTTCTGGGTGCCATGGGGTTATAGCAGTGTATGCAAAATGAATACGTTATAAAGCACCTTCATATCTAATGGTAAACTAAGTCATAAAGATTCATATTTCCAAAATGTAAATGTGTTAAGGGTCATAAAAATGATGAAATGCCCATGAGAACACCCCATGCAGATATAGGATTTAACCCCCCTGCTATGACAATAAAACTGTAGTATACCTGTGAATATTCCAGCACCTTTTGAAATATCTTTCCAGTCGCCTCTCTTTTGAGATTCATAGGTACTAGTACCTACCAATAACCTATGAAAAATATTCATGATTTCTTGACTTTTCCTTCCCAATACTTTTCCTTGAAAATAATTGCATTTTCCAGATCTTTATAATCACTACCAGTTAGCTTATTAGCATTGCTGGAAAATAAACTTCATTTGGGATAGCCCCACTGGTCAATGTTCAGACTTTGGTAAAGATTTTGGAGTTTCTAGCCTCTCACATATTCTTTAAGGTCAACTTAATAATTTTTTAGCTTTTTTTGTAGTTTCAAAATAATAAACTATGATTTCAGATGTATTAATATTTCTTTACATATTGGAGTATTGCTTCTTCTAGAAAACCAATAGCTTAGCTTCAACAGTACAGGTAGATGGGGGGGGGAGTTAATATGCTTTTGTACCTAGGGTTTAAGTTAAACAATTTTATTCATCTGCAAATCTTGTCTTTCAGCCTCAGATGAAAAACATGGAAACCATTTTTTTCTTTTTTTTTCTACTTTCAGAAAACTCAAAGTTAATTGGTAAACCAAATGAACATGGGATGAATTTTCACATACTTCACAGGCAGCTTTGAGTTTATAAAAATAACCACCACAGAAATGATCATTTTAACTATTTGTTAAGACTCATTTGCTTTTAATTGTTTTCTGCTGAATGATGAAAAGTAGAAATAGGAAATACCATCTGCCAGTTCAAATTTTCAAAAAATGGTAGAGTTGCCTATCACCCTCTCTTCAGAGTGCTGCCCTCAGCTTTTAAACATTTACAGCTTCAGATCTGCACAGTAAGGGAAAGTATTGAAGATAAAAGGGGCACTTTAAATTGTTTTTCTCGTTTTCTATTTTGCAATATGAACATTACAAAGTAAGTGCTCCATCTGAACAAAACCATGTTAGCATTTATTAATATATGTGTGTCTAACTCAAATGTCAGCATGGCTTTTTACACTAAGTATTAATTGCTTAGTTCTAAACATATGTGTATACATCTGTGTGTATGTATAATGTAACAAAAATGACAATTTTATGTATTTCTGCATATATTATGAAATTGTAGATTGTTTTTTTTTATTAATTTCTACATTTTTCTTTGTACTCAGATATACACAAATGCAGTAATGAGTTACTTGGTATTATATTCAAGAAGAAACTAATACATTTCCCTTCACCCAACATTGAATGCATACATCAGTCAATCATAAAGACAAATTAATTCAAATAAATCTGGGTTTCTCAAGATTACAATTCGAGTATATCATTTCAGTGCATACCATAAGAGAATGATTCTGCAAACTGTTTGCCAGACCAAGGCTGAGCAAACTGGAAAAAGTTCTCCAAATGAAAGAGGAGAGGAAAGATGCCATTTCTAGTTTTCTTTTTCTTCAACAAAGCTTATATTCTCTTATTATCTCAACTGTTTTTCTTACTGTCTTTCTTTGATATCAACTAAATTTAAAGCAAATGCTCGTGTTCTGATGTATGACAAAGGGAAGATATCTCACTATTTTGAAAATGACCATATCCCCACAATATCTGAAAAGACCCTGTATTTAAAAATAAAGGTGAATGCCTTTGGAAGATAGACTGCTAAGGAAATGTCACTCAGGCTAAAAAAATGGTGATGCTAATCAAGAAAAGTCTTCTGCTGCAAATAGTGAGACATAATCTAGAGGGTCAAATCAAATCAACACCACTGCTCTGCAGAAAGTTAGTCTGATTTGTTAGTGGTCTGGAAAAGGTGATATAAAATTTGAAAAAGATGATCTGAGAGATTGCTTTTAAATACCCTTTATAAGGTCTCTCCTGACAAGGGGCTTCAAGAAAATAAGCATGATTGCATACCAGTTCCTGTTCCTGGATTCCAAATGACTTCTTGGTTAAGAGCACCTCATATAACTTTTCACTTCTTACCATTCAAACAGGAAATCAATTGAACATAGACTTTCAATCTGGCAAAACCAGACTGTTTCAATCCATTACTTTCTTCATCTAAGGAAACTCCTTTCTGTTTTTATGGTCACCTCTCAATTATTCCATAGCTGTGACTATGGAAAATATTTTAGCACCTTGTCATACTTGTAAAACAGGGAATTACTCAGGGATATATAGCAAATGGGATTGTGATCAGAAGAAAGCATTACAAAAAAGATTCCAAAGGGTTTAGTTTTTGGTAGTTTTTTATCAGCTTAATTTACCTATAAGCAATCACAGAAAAATTAGACCAGTCTTTCTCTTAGCCCAAACTCAACAAAATATACAAATGATACTCAGTACTCTGTCACTTGAAAAATATGACAAATAGACAAGTCATTCATTCATTATTTCATTAACTCCACAAATATTTATTATGTACCTAACCTATGAGAGGCATGAGTTGGACATGGAGGTACAATTAGGATTTAGGAAACACATGTAAAGGAGGGAAGATGTAATTCCTGTCACTAACCCAACTGATAGGTCACAGAAGACCTAGAATGTAATCAGGAGGCAGGAAGAAGGAATTTTAAGAAATTGCTAAAGATCTTTCCAATAACTCCTTAATAAGGTATGAAGCAATTTCTTAATTAACTTGAAAGGGTTATATGTCTTTGGCTATTGGATGAACAAAACTGAAACTATACAGAAAGTATTCTGTGATTGGCTGAGAGAATCAGTAATTCAGCAATGACCCATGTGTGCATGGTATATGTATATATAACTATACATATATGTATTCATATATGTATATATACATAAAATATCCATGTGTTAGTATATGCACATATGCATATGTGTGTCTATGTGGAATCTATGTGCGTATGTGTATCTAGGTAAATACATATTTAATAGTTGAACAGCTTGAGTTTAAGAGTGGGAAAGAGTATAAATTATAAGACTAATGGCTTCCTGTTTTGGAAACTTCTATAGGGAGAGGAGATTTTTCTCCAACACCCCTCCACTACATTCCCAGTCATATAGCTTTGAATGGGAAGGACTGGACTAGTATCAACTGTTTCCACCCAGTTTTGAACCAAGGACCTTTTGCGCATTAGGCAAACTTGACAACCACTACACTACAGAAACTAACTTAGTAAAGGGGTTTATGGCATGTTCAGGGAGAACTAGCAGCTCTGGTGTGAGAGCTTGCCAAGCCCTGGAAGACCTTAGAGTCTGAGGATTTAAAGATATGACTGGCCCAAAAGATAATAAACAGGCATATGATGCTTACTAGCAGACTACAGCATATTTCCAAAGATGACCTATGACCAAGAAATGCTAAAAGGTATATTGTGAGGAAATGTATGTTCAGAGAAAAAGATGGATAGGTTGTCTAGTGAAAGTGAGAAATTAGAGACTGACAGTCAAAGTGGTGCACTGGTAACCATACAAGATCAGATGATTTATAGGAAGACCTCCAGCAAATAGGTCATAAGATGCTGAAAGGGGCCTTAGGAGTTAAGTACATCTTGATCATGTTACAGAAGAAGAAATTGAAGATGACAGAAATTAAGAGAATTGCTTGGTGTTAGTGACAAGATTTGAACCCAGGCCTTCCTGACTCCAAGTCCACTCTATATATTACTTCATGGCCCTCTGGGGAGGATTTGTGAAAGAACATGGACAAGAATCAAAAGGGATAAAAATGAACATCCTATATTATAGAATTTTAGAACTAAGTTCCATGAACCCCAAGTCAGGAAATTATTTTCAAGTGGATAGGAATGGATCAGGGAAAGATTCATGGAAAAAGTTGGATTTGAGCTGGTACTAAAAAACAACAACAACAACAACAACAACAAAATATAGGAAATGAGGGGAAGGGAGAACATTTGAAGGCATTGGAAGAGTATTAGCAAAATCTCAAAATCTGGAAAGTGCAGGGCATATTTGCACCACAAGAAGTCCAATTTAGCTATGATATACAGTTAATGGAGAAGGGTTGTATTAGGTAAGTTGGGGAAGGTATCACTTACTAAACAGGGTATCCAAGAAAGTCTTAGTGAATCTTTAATGCTAACAGCTTAAAACTATACTAAACTTATGAGATATTCTATATAGGTCTATGAAAGCTTGGCAATGTGGTTTGAAATTTTTCCTAGTAGATAATAGAAAGTGTTGAAGATTTTTGAATGGAGGTGTGATATTACCAGATTTATGCAAAAGGAAGACTAATCTCCCTGTAATAGGAAGGATGTATTTAAGAGGGAAGAGAGAATGACCATTCATAACTTCCTAAGATTGTGGGTGGTTTTTTCCTCTTCATTCCAATTCACAGGGTCAATATCTAAAGTATGGGGGACATGATGTGACGTCATTCATATTTGTTTAGATAGAATCCCAGGTTTAGAGATGGAAGAGCCCTTAGAGGTCTTCCAGTCCAAACTCCTCATTTTAGAGATGAGGAAATTGAGGACCAGGAAAGTTAAGTGCCTTCTCTAGGGTCACAGTGTTGTCAGTCTCTGAGGCAGAAAGGCAAGCTTCTATTTATGAAATTTTGTCTCCAACCCTGAATAAATACGCCTCACTCATCCCCTCCCTCTTCTCATTCCCACTTCTCATTCTGTCTTCTCAATGTACAGTGTTCATGGTGTGATCAGTGTATGGAATAACATGGAAGTGACAAATTAACCAAATTCATTTAATGAAAACAGCTGCATTGACATGAGTAACAGATTTCAATACATTAAAGAATCTAGGAATTCCTTTCACTGATAGATCCCAACTCATATTTTAAATGTCCTCTCATTCTAAGTGACTGTCTGTACTCTTTAATCTATTATTTTACCATATTAGTCTTTAGATAAAGAGTTCTCAAAGAAATCCCCATTCCAAAACAAAACAAAAACAAACAAATGAACTAGCTTTCCTCTTCTGCTCCTGCCCCTAGACTCAGCTCTCTGTAGACACCTCCGGGCCACTTTCTCCCAATAAATGAATAAGTGGATAAATGAATGAATGAACTTTAAAACAAAACAAAACAAACAAACAAACAAAACAATCCAAGTGAAAGGTGAAACTGACTAAAGAAGGACCACTACTCTGGATAGGAGGCTAGGTTCTACTTTCAGAGTGAAAGAGGGGACCTTTGGCTGGCACCTCCCACACCACGTGCCGGCCCCCACACGTCTGCCTTCCGTCCTCCTCCGGTACCACTGGTCTGTCTGGGTCCCTGTGTGTTGCACCTTTTTTCTCTTGTCTCTGGCAGCCCCCACGTGTCTGCCTAGAGCCCAGGGCTCATACAGGGAAGGAGGGCAAATTAAGTTGAAAAGTTAGTTTATCATATTTGAACTTGGGGCACAGACAATTACCCTTAATCCCAACGGATTTAGTTTAAAGCAGGAGAAGATGGTAGAATGATTTCAAACAGCACCGGTCGATCCCATGATTCTAGTACACAGATTATTTTTGTATTTGCCGTTGCTACTGACTTATTCTTACTTCTAAAGCCCTAGACCTTCTTGGGATCTATAGCTAAAGGGGAAAAACAAATAAATAAAACAAAAACCTTTTCAGCATTAAACTTAGCATAATGTCAAAATATATACTGTGGATAAGTAATAGGTTTGATTGAATATTCCCAGTTTAGGAAGCACATGTATCAAATGCAATAATAACTGCAACGCATTTAGTACAGTGCCTGGCACATATAATGGACACTTAAGATATGCTTGCTTCCTCCCTTGCTGGTGGAAAGGGCAGGAGACTGAGGCATAACTTCAGGGTGACTTTACAGGTATAGCTCCAGTACTTTAAAAGCCAAGCGCTATCAAAAAAAAAAAAAAAAAAAACCCCAAAACCTTCTACCTTAGAATTTAACGCATTACTTTGAAGACAACAAGAGATTAATACTTAAATATGCATGTATATATATATATATATATATATATGTATTTAATGTGTGGAGGGGGTTATATAATACAGTAATTCACAATTCATCAAGAGCTTTCCTCACAATAAATCCATTGTGTATCCAGGGAAAGAATTATTATATACTTTGCAGAGGAAGAAACTGAGTCTCAAAGACATTAACTCCAAGACTCACATAAGTGAGCCAAATGTAAATAGATATTAAAAAATAACAACAGCAACAACACATCTGGTTCCAACTCCAGGTCTCTCTCCAGTACTCCACAGTGTCTACCTATGATCGATGAAAAATTGTGATTAAGGAGGTAACCAGATATTCTCTAATAGGAAAACATATAAATAGGCCTAATTTCCAGTACGAGGAGGCAGCATGTTAGACTGAAGAGACCACTATCTCTAGAGATAGAGCCTATGTTCAGTCACCTCTGAAGCTTCCTACCCATGTGACCTTGGACAAGTTACTAACCTCCCTGGGCCTTAGTTTAGTCATCTATAAAATAAGGGGCATAGACTAGATGAGCTTGGAAGAACCTTCTAACTATAGATCTATGAGCCTATGAAAAAATTAGAACAGACATAAAGAAACAGTTTCAGACAATGATAACTTCAATTCTGGGAGAGTTTTCTAAAAAAAAAATGATAATGGGATATTAAATAGATTCCTTTCTGTTTATGGCAGATTAGATATAGTCCTCTATAGAGGTGACTTTTGTAGATATTTTCTAGTATTAGGAATATATAAATTCACAGTATTTCAAATTCAGAAGCAAGGTCTTACAGACTTTGACTGGGTCTTTATGTGATACAGTACACTGGGCAAATAAAATAGGACACAACTGTCATAAAAGGAAAGTGGAAGAAAATTATTAGAGAAGGATGAATACGGGTTTGATTTGGTTACTTTAGCTATTTGAAACTTTTTCAAATAATTTAAAATCAATAGATCTTCAAATGTTTTTGGCTAAGGATTGTTCATTAGCATGTGTTTTTAGACTATGCTTGTTAAAAAGAATTGGATGTTTATGATTTGTATTTGCTTAATTTGAAATCACCTTGATGCTAATTTTCTGTCTCTTCACAGTGATTATACTGAATCACCTTTTAAACCAATCTAATATCAATCTATTTTGTACCTTCAGAGGGAATATTGTTGCCAAATATCAAATTCAAAATGATTCAAAACTCAACCCACAATTAGATCCTTGCTCCAGTGAAAGAAACTCTCCCATTCCTGGGGTGGAGATGGGGGAGAAGAAACAATAAAGAAAATCATGTACCCAGCTGCTTCCAGGTTTCTCAGTCTTGAAACTTTCATAAAGAAGAAATTGGTTTAAGCAGCAGCAATTGCTACAAATAAAAGGAAACACAGTAAGATGTCATTTACATTTGATGACTTCTGCTGCAAAACTCCAAGGTAGCATCCTTTGACTTTAGACCTTGAACATAAGGAGAATGTGTATTAAAACCAGATTAGAAAGAACTATTGCAATTAGAGGCTGATTAGGAAATGCCTGACTCCCCAGATGTAAGGCTTCTACTAAATACCAACATTTTCATTTCAGCAGTAGTCATGCCATCAATGGTACTACTGGGATTTCCATTTAAAGTTACATTTTTCCAAAGGCTAGCCAATTTCTCCCATTCAGATAAACACAGGTTTGCAAAAAGATAAAAACAAAACAAAACAAACTTTTCACATAATTTAATCATCATACACAATAAATTACTATAGATTATTGTATCAAATGGAGTAGTTTGCTGTTATTTTTAAAAATTCAAATCTACAATCCTTTTATTTGTTTAGCAGTTGGTAGGCCAGAAGCAAGGGAAGATTAATTGAATCATATATTTAAAAGTTTATACTGAAGTTGAGGTGAGAAGAGCCTTCCCTTGAATAGATGGATATTATTCACTGTATGTGTAAAACAGCTGTGTGATCCTGAGAAAATTATTTAAATACTCTCTGCTTTAGTTTCCTCATCTATAAAATGGGGATAAGAATAGCACTAGTGCCAGGGTTATTGTGAGGATAAAGTGATATCATATTTGTAAAGTATTAGATAAATGCTAGCTGGTATTATTATCCATGATTTACATCATATTGAAACATTGAATGATTCATTGCTCTACTCATAATTTTAGTTTATGTGAATTAAATTACTTCCTTTATTAACCACTGAAGTCTAATCCTTTAACTCATTAATTGTCTATATGCTTAAGCTAAGTTGTCTTCTTTCTCAGGAATAAATATTCCTAATTCCTTTAGCTCATTCCCATGTGGCATTGTCTTCAGTGCCTTTACAATGATAACATCTCTTTTCCAGAACCTCTTCAATTTATTGTTTTTCTTCTGAAAATATCACACCTAGATCTAAACACAAAATGTTGACTATGATGTGACTGAGGTAGAATACAGTTGGACTTAAGTGGTGATTAAAAAGGTTTGAGTGACATTTTCTTTTTTTTTTTTAAAGCAATAGGTGTTAAGTAACTTGCTCAAGGTTACACGGCCAGTTTTCTGGGTGTGGTGCTGAGTATCTGAGCCCGGATTTGATCCAGGTCATCCCGACACTGGAGCCGGTGCTCTTACTCACTGAGCCACCTGGCCGCCCCATGAGTGACTTATTTTCTAGGTAATTTAATCATTTGTTTGATAATGCTAGAATTTTAATAAAAGGATGGTCATTTGGCTATCTCTCTTGTAGACCAAAGAAAATCATGGTAGGGGCCATCTCCAATCTTCCTGCCACTTGACCCAGCTCTCTCAAGAGGAGAGAGAGACTGGTGACATTGAACAGTCCTTCCTCACTTAAATCCAATTCACTTGCAAGTAAAGAAATCACCTTCAAAATGTCCTTGGCCCTCTTCAAGAAGTTAGGACAAACAACAGCAGCAATCCATTAATGATGCCTAATTGGGTAGTCAACTAATTCTTTTTATTTTTTAATCAATTGTGGTTAAGTAACTTGCCCAAGGTTAAACGTCCAGTTATTTTGTGTGGGTGTTAAGTATCTGAGGCTGGAACCAATCCTGAGTCCTCCCAACTCTGGGCCAGAGCTCTTACTCACTGTGCCACCTAGCCACCCCTAGTCAACTAATACTTAATTAACCTAACAGTACTGTTATAGAACTCTTTTTTTCACAAGTATAAAACTTGAGAGATTTTGTCAAATGCTTTGCCATACTATATGTAAACTGTATCTACACCATCACTCTGGTGATTAGTATATTACCAGTCTACTGAACTTATCAAAAAAAAATAAAGGAGGAGGAGAAGAGGGAGAAGAAGAAGAAGAAGAAGAAGAAGAAGAAGAAGAAGAAGAAGAAGAAGAAGAAGAAGAAGAAGAAGAAGAAGAAGAACAAGAAGAAGAAGAAGAACAAGAAGAACAAGAAGGAAGAGGATGAGGAGGAGGAGGAGGAGGAAAAGAAGGAGGAGAAGAAGGGAGGGGAGGGGGAGGAGGAGGAGAAGGAAAAGAAGAAATGAAAAGACAGAAATGAGTTAGTTTTATTTTAAAATGTGATAAGGAATTCATTCTGGCTCTCTGTAGAAATATCTTTTCTAGATATTCACAAAACAATACATTTTAGTACTTTGCAAGGAATTGAAATCAAGATCATTGGCTTAGAGTTTTCAGACTCTATTGTTTTCTCTTATTAGGACCCTGACCATTCTCTACTCCTATTGTAATTCTCCTGTTCCCCATGACATTGATAAAACAACAATGATAACAATGCTTATTCACAATGGTTTAGCAATCCTACATGCCAAGTGTTTCAGTAACTGGGGATATAGTTCATTTGCACTAAGTAACTTCTGATTTCATCAGAAGCAACTAAGTTTAACCCCCTCTCCCCCTCAGTCTGCCAGAAACAATTTTACTGAATTTAACATTAATCTATATCGCAGTCATTTTTAGAGTACAGAAAGATATGTCTGAATTTATGTAACCTTTTTCCTCATCTCCCTCCCCTACGTGACTTGCCTTGAAACATTTCAAGGGAACATTTATGGGAAATCTGGAATGAGACAAAGATCACAATATGCTAAAATACACTTTTGAGGTTGGTGAATAGTAAACATTCAATTCTTTCCTAGACTACATCTCCTTAAGAGTTATTTTCACTGACTAATATCTTAACCTTCAATTTCAAAAAAGGAGAAACTGTCCATGGGTAGGTCAGGTCACCAATAATATCAAAGGATGGGGAAGAATTATCTTATGTAGACAAAAATTAGCTTTTGTTATCACCTTCACCCTATTTCAAAGGAAGATCTTAGCAGCTAGGACTAGGCTACACTAACCTTTGTTCTTCACATCTTTTTTCTTTTTTCAGAATATTTCCCCAGTTACACATAAAAACAATTTTTAACATTTTTTTTAAATTTTGATTTCCAAATTCTTCCAATCCCTTCCTCACTTCCCTCCCCAAGACAGTACACAATTTGATATAGGTTATATATGTGCGATCATGTAAAGCATATTTCCATATTAGTCATGTGAAAGAAAATACAACACCCAAAATAGCATGAAAAAAATTAAAAAATAGTGTGCTTCAATCTGCATTCAAACACCATAAGTTCTTTTTCTGGAGGTAGATAGTATTTCTTATCATTAAGTTCTTTGGAATTGTCTTGGATAATTATATCGCTGAGAATAACTAAGTCATTCACAACTGATCATCTTACAGTATTGCTGTTGCTGTCCACTTGGTTCCGCTCACTTCAGTTTGCATAAATTTGTGTAAGTTTTCCCAGGTTTTTTTTCCCATAAATTAGCCTGCTCACCACTTCTTTTCTATTACTATCATATACCATAACTTGTTTAGTCAATCTCCAATTTATGAACATCCCTCAATTTCCAATTCTTTATCACCACGAAAAGAACTGCTATAAAAACATTTTACAAATAGGTCCTTTTCCTTTTTTTTTATTTTTAATCTCTTTGGGATACAGAACTACTACTGATATTACTTGGTAAAAGGGTATGCACAGTTTTATAGTCCTTTGGGCATGGTTCCTCAGAATTGTTTTAATTTGCATTTGTCTAATCAATAGTGATTTAGAGCATTTTTTTTCATACCATTATAGAAAGCTTTGATTTCTTTGTCTGAAAACTACCTGATCATATCTTTTGACCATTGGGGAATGATTTATACTCTTATAAATTAGAATAATTTCTCTATATGTTTGAAAAATAAAACCTTTATCGAGATGTTTGTCCTAAAAAAAAAAAAAAAACAGCTTTCTGCTTTACTTCTAATCTTGGTTGCATTTTTGTTTTAAATTTAATATAGTCAAAATTAACAATTTTGTATCCTATAATGTTTTCTATCTCTTGATTGTTCATAAATGCTACTGTTATCCAAAGATATGACAGGTAAACTATCCCATGATCACCTAATTTGTTTATGGTATCACCTTGTAAACTGAGGCAAAAGAGGACCTTAATCCTTCTTTCTTTATAGGGAAAAAAACTAGAGAGTACACAGGCCAGCCCCAAGGGAGCCCAGCTCCTCTTTCCCATGGGAATAAAACCAGAGGGAGACAGTGCCTATGAAAATCAAGAGTGGTCTTTATTAAGCTGGTATCATATGATCATGTGGAAGAGACAGCCTAATGTTGAACAGTTCAACTAAGGAAAAGCAAGAAATGGCTTATATAATTTTCTAAGAAAAGAAGATGGGAGGCAGAAAATGGGAGACTGAGGCAGGAAATGGGCTCATAGGAGGAGGAAGCTGGTCATGCTGTGGGTGGAGAGCTCCAGGAACAAAAGGAGGGGAGTGCCAGGAACAAGGGCCAGACACAAGAGACCAAGACTTCTACCTGCAAGAATACTGATTCCTGGATTCATTAAACAGAAAATATTCTTGGTACATTGAATATAAATATGATAAATATGAAGACACAGAGAGTCTAGATAGTCCAAGGCCCAGACACAAACTAGATAATCAGGATGTCTCTGAGAGTCCCAAGCCTAGTAGATAGCTCTGGGATCTGGTGTGAGTTAAAGTAGCTTCACGGTTACTGATTTCTGCACTTTCAGCTGAGTTAACTCTCTGTCACTACAAAAGACTATTGATACGTTAAGCCATTCTGCACCTTAGTTGGTTTAGTCAGTCCCATAGAGTTCTCTGTTACCTGGAAAATTGGGGAGCTCAAGCAAATCAAGGTAGTTAGTATATTCACTGACACAAACCTTTTATGTCTAAATCATATCATGTTTTGATCTTATCTTGTTATTCAGCATTAGTTGTTGGTCTATACATAGTTTCTGTTAAATTGTTTTCCAGTTTCCCCAGCAGTTTTTGTCATATAGTGAATCCTTGTCCCAAAAGCTTGGGGTTTGGGGTTTATCAAACATTAGATTACTATGGTCATTTACTACTGTGTATGGTATTCCTAACCTATTCGACTTATCCACCATTCTATTTCTTAGTCAGTTCCGAGGTGTTTCCACTTTATAATACAATTAGAGATATGGTATGATTAGGCCACATTCACATTTTTTTTTCATTAATTTTCTTGCTGTTCTTGAACTTTTACTCTCCCAGATGAATTCTGTAATCATTTTTTTTCTAGCTCTCTAAAATAAATTTTTGGCAGTTTGGTTGAAATGGCACTGAATAAGTAAATCAATTTAGGTAGACTTGTCATTTTATTATATTTCCTTGGCTTACCCATGAGCAATTGATATCTTTCTAATTGCTTAGATCAGATTTTATTTTTGTGAAGAGTATTTTGCAATTGTGGTCATATTATCTCTGTGTTTGTCTTGACAGGTAGACTCCCAATTATTTTATATTGTCTACAATTATTTTAAAAGGAATTTCCCCCCCCCCCCATCTCTTGCTTCTGGGCTTTGTTGGTAATATATAGAACTGCTAATGATTTATGTGGGTTTATTTTACATTCTTTAACTTTTCTAAAATTGTTGATTATTTAAACTAGTTTTTTAGTTGATTTTCTAGGATTTTCTAAGTACACCATCATATTATCTACAAAGAGCACTAGTTTTGTTTCCTCATTGCTTATTCTCCTTCCTTTAATTTTTTTTCTCTAATTGCAATAGCTAGAATTTCTGGTACAATACTGAATAACAGTGGTGATATTAGAATTCTCACTTCACCCCTGGTATTGGGAAGCATTCTGATTCATCCCTATTACAGATAATGCTTGCTGATAGTTTTAGAAAGCTATTACTTATCATTTTAAGGAAAGCTCCATTTATTCTTATGCTCTCTAGTGGGGATTTTTTCTTAGGGAGTTCACTGATGGTTTGTTAATTTCTTTTTCTAAAATGGGTTTATTTAAGTATTCTAATTACTTTTCGGTTATTCTGGACAATATATATATATATATATATATATATATTTGTAAATAGCCATTCATTTCAGTTACATTGCCGGATTTATTGGCATATAATTGGGCAAATTAACTCCCAATAATTGCTTTTATTTCCTCTTCATTTGTGTTGAAGTCACCCTTTCACTGCTGAAACTAGTAATTTGATGTTCTTTTATTTAAATCAAATTAACCATTGGTTTATGTAATAGTAATGAAATTTAAAGATCCCCTTGTATTGGCTTGGTTTTCTGATTGAGTGTTAAATCCCAGAGCTTGTGAATCCCACTTGTGGGATGAACTTGTTGACATGAAAAGAGAGGGCTGAACTGGGAGGAGCTGGTGCCACATATTTAGAGAGGCACAAGCAGAGGAAGAGAGGCAGAAGAACTTTTGGAAGCAGCATTGTGGAGGCAGAGAGAGAGAGAGCATTGCTGAGGGCCAGTTCGAGCTGCCCAGGACTTTTGAGAGCTGCCACCTGGAGCTGCCAAGGACTGAGGATACATGACTTTGATGCTAGTATTTTGTCTGTCTGTTCTGATGTTGTTTTACCAGATTCATCCACTGGTGAAGGACAGTGCTGTTGTTGCAGAGGTTCTGGAACCTTGCTGTTGGTTCAGAAGCCACGAAGAAGGATTTTCTTGTTGTATGTTTACAGAAATCCTGGAAGAGGGCCTTGCTGATATTTTCAGGGGTCCTAAGACTGTTCTGCAGGCAGAGAATGAATTAATGAGGACACTGGCAATGTATCTTGTGGCCTTGTTAAGCTTTGTCTCCTCAGGAACAGAAATTGTGGAGATCTTGCCTCAGGTCAAGATGATGAAAAGACCTCTCTTTGGGTATTAAATGCTGTGATATCTTAACATTGTTGTAGCTCAGGGGGAGATGGCGTTTGATCTCTCTACTGCCCCTTTTGAGAAGGTGCTTGGGGTTAACTGATGATAATTGTAATTCAGTTGTGATCCAGGGGTGGGAAACTTTTGACTTTTTTGAGCTCTGTGCCTGACCAAATGAATGTACTTTGTTTATGATTGGAAACTAATCTCCATTTGAGAAGAGGTAATTTGTGATTTACTAAATGAAGGCATTGCCCAGGGTTGGAGTAGTACTTGGTAATTTTTGAATTACATTTGGTGAATTGCTCTATTTTGATTTTCTCTGTTCTAAATTTATCAAGGAATAAAATGGAGAGCTGCTGTGCTGGTATTCTGAAACTTGGAACTTGCCTTTGCTTAGCATTGCAGTTTATTTTTTATTGTGGATTATTTTTTTTCATAAAAACAGTTCCTATTTTTTATTTATTAGTCCAATGGTTTTCATTCAATATTTTATTAATCTCTCTTTTGATTTGCAGGATTTCCAATTTAACTGGGAAATTTTAATTTATTCTTTTTCTAGTTTTTTTTTTTAAGTTTCATGCCCAATTCATTGATCTGGGCTTTCTCTATTTTATTTATGTAAGACTTTATTGGTAAAATTTTCCACCAAGTACTATTTTGACTGTGTCACAGAAATTTTGTAATATTGTCTCATCATTGTCATTCTCTTTAATTACATTATTGAGTGTTTCCATGATTTCTTCTTTGACCCACTCATTCTTTAGGATTACATTATTTAGTTTTCAGTTAATTTTTAATATATCTTCAGTGAATTTTGCCAATTCTACTTTTTAAGGAATATTTTTTTCAGGATTTTTTTACATATTTTTTTCCATTTTTTTGTATTTTCTTTACCAATCTGTTGATTAATTTTTCATAATTTTCTTGCATCACTCTCATTTCTTTTCCCCATTTTTCTTCTATCACATTTATTTGATTTTTAAAAATCTTTTTTTTTTGAGCCCTACAAGAGTTCTTTTTGGCCCTGAAAACAAATCACATTCTTGTTTCAGGCTTCACATGTAGCCATTTTGACTTTTTCCTCCTCTTCCAAGTTTGTGTTTTGATCTTTCCTTTCACCATAGTAACTTTTGAGGGTCAGGTTCAGCTTTTGTTTTGTTTTGTTTTTGTTCATTTTTCCAGCCTATTTAACTTTATATTAAAGTTGGACTCTGCCCTAGGGTGGGGGTGGGGGGGAATTGTTCCAAGATTCAGGTTTTTCATGCTGTTGTTTTCAGAGTTGATTCTTGGGACCTGTAAGTTTTCATTTTTTTTTCAAGGTATTATGATCTAAGAAGAGGTATGGTCACTTTTCTCCTTGCCTGTGCTTTGGTCTTTGAATGACCATGGACACTCTTTTCCAATCTGGATCTGTGACTAATATCCCTGATTCCCTGCAACTGCACACTCTATTGTTCTAGTGCATTAGTGTTCCTCCACACCCTGGGACTCTAACCCAAGTCTGTTACACAAATCTCAGTTTAGGAAGTGCAATGGAGTCCTGGACCTAGTGCCAGAAAAGTATCCCCTGTAATCTAATTTTGGACAAGTGTCTGGCCCCTTTACCATCTATGGCCTGAGAGCTTCAGTAGTTGCTGCCGCTGGTTTAGTTTGCCCCAAAGTCTTCACTGGTTTTCTGGGACAGTGCCTAATGCTGCCTTGCATAAAGAAATGGGGTTGGCAGTGTGGAGCCAAGATGGTGGAGTAAAAGCAGGAACTTGTCTGAGCTCCCACTCCAACCACCTCCAATACCTGTAAAATATGACTCTAAACAAATTTAGAGCTACAGAACCCACAAAGTGACAGAAAGAAACAAATCTTCCCCTGAAGGCAGGCTGGACAGCCCAACAGGAAGGGTTTATCACACCAAGCTGGGAGTAAAGAGCAGTCCTGCATGAGCCACATGGTCCCAGACCTGGGGCGGCCCTGACCAGTGACCCAGACTGGTCAGAACAGACATCAAAAGAGTGAATCACCAGTAACTGTGGCAATTTCCAGACATCTCAACCCATAAAGGCCAAAGAGAAAGTTAAAAGTCAGTGGGGAACTCTGTTGGAACCAGAGACTGAAGAGAGCAGTCTGGCCCTGCTCCCATGGCAAGAGGTGGTAGAGGCACAATGGCTGTAGCTGGTTCTGCATGAATGCCTCCAGAGTTCCTGGCTTATAGATTGTAGGGGAACCAAGCAATCAATCAGAGGGTAATCACTATTGATTTGACCTGCTTGGATATTGGTTGAAGACTTGGGTGGTGGTCCTGGGGTAAGTGTACCAGAGCTTGTGGTTGCTATAGAGAGAGCACCATCCTCATAGTTCTGACAACTGCAAAAACCAGCGATTTGGAACAAAGCTCTCTCCACTCTGGAAGCAGAGTTCTACCATAGCAAAGAGCTCAAAAGCCAAGTAATTGACTGACAACATGACCAAGGAGAGGAAATGCAATCAGACCATAGAATCCTTTTTTGGGGACAAAAGGGATCAAAATATGGAACCAGAAGAAGTCAATAAAGTCAAAACTCCTGCAACAAAAACTTCCAAGAAAAATACAAACTGGTTACAGGCCATGGAGGAGCTCAAGAAAGATTTTGTAAATCAAGCAAGAGAAGTGGAGAAAAAATTGGGAAGAGAAATGAAGATGATGCAAGAAAATCATGAAAAGTGAGTCAATAGCCTGCTAAAGGAGTCCCAAATAAATACCGAAGAAAATAAGACCTTAAAAAAATAGACTAACTCAAATGACAAAAGTGTCCCAAAAAGCCAATGAGGAGAATTCTTTAAAAAGCTGAATTTTCCAGATGCAAAAGGAATTTTGAAAATTCACTGAAGAGAATAATTACTTTGAAATTATATTGGAGTAAATGGAAGCTAATGGCTTTATGAGAAATCAAGATACTATAAAAGAGATCCCACCAAATGAAAAAAATAGAAGGCAATGTGAAATATCTCACTGGAAAAACCACTGACCTGGAAAAGAGATCAAGGAGAGATAATTTAAAAATTATTGGACTACCTCAAAGCCATGATGAAGGAAACAACCTAGAAATCATCCTTCAAGAAATTCTCAATGAAAACTGCCCTGGTATTCTAGAACTAGAGGGCAAAATAGAAATTGAAAGAATTGATCAATCAGCTCTTGAAAAAGATCCCAAAAGGAAAACTCCTAGTAATTTCACAGCCAAATTCCAGAGTTTCCAGGTCAAGGAGAAAATACTGCAAGGAGTCAGGAAGAAACAATTTGAATATTGTGGAAACAGAATCAGGATAACACAAGACCTAGCATCTTGAACCTTAAGGGATCAAAGGACTTGGAATATGATATTCCAGAGGTCAAAGGAGCAAGGATTAAAACCAAGAATCACCTACCTAGGAAAACTTAGTATACATGCTTCAGGGAAAAATATGGTCATTCAATGAAATAGAGGACTTTTAAGTATTCTTGATTAAAAAACCAAAGCTGAACAGAAAATTTGAGTTTCATGAGAAGCATGAGGAGGTAAAGGGGAAAAAGGAATCCTAAGGAACTTATTAAACTCGAACTGTTTACATTACTACATGGAAAAATGATAATTGTAACTCATGAGACTTTTCTCAGTATGAGGATAGTTGAAGGGAATATATATGTATACACACACACACACACACACACACACACACATATATATATATATATGTAGCATAGGAGTGTGTATGTGTACATAAATACATATGTGAGTTGTGTATATGTGTGTACATGTATACATAGACAGAGGGCACAGGATCAGTTGAATAGGAAGGGATGATATCTAAAAAATAAAATTAAGAGGTGAGAGAGGAATATAATGAGAGAAGGAGAAAGGGAGAGACAGAATAGGGAAAATTATCTTATATCAAAGAGACAAGAGAAAACTATTACAATGCAGGGGAAGAGCAGGAAGGTGAAAAGGAATGTGACAACCTGATTCTCATTGAATTTGGCTTAAGGCGAGAATAACATACACACTCAATTGCGTATCTTACCCTACAGGAAAGTAGGGGGGAAAGTGATAAGAGGGAGGTGATAGAAGGGAGGGAAGATTTGGGGAGAGAGTAGTTAGAAACAAACACTTTTGAAAAGGGACAGATTCAAAGGAGAAAATAGTATAAGTGTGGGGCAGGATAGGGTGGAGGGAAATATAGTCTTTCACCATATAACTACTCTGGAAGTATTTTGTGTAACTACACATGTAGAACTTATATTGAATTGTTTATCTTCCCAGTGGGAGTGGGTAAGGAGGGAAGCAGGGAAAGAATCTGGAAATCCAAGTTTTAAAAACAAATGTTTAAATTTTTTTTTTGCTTTTTGGAGGGCAATTGGGGTTAAGCAACTTGCCCAAGGTATGTGTGTGTGTGTGTGTGTTAAATGTCTGAGGCCAGATCAGAGCTCAGGTCCTCCTGACTCCAGGGCCAGCATTCTACTTACTGCGCCACCTATCCAACCTCCAAAAATGATTTTTATTTGCAACTGGGAAATAAGATATACAGGCACGAGGGTATAGAAATCCATCTTGCCCTAGTCAAAAGTTAGAGGGGTTGGGTGAGGATATGAGAGAGAGCAGATTGGGGAAAGGGGTATTCAGTAGTCTTGCTATCTTGCAGTAAGGGGTAGGGGAAAGATGGGGAGAATATGTGACTCAAAATCTTATGGACATGAGTGTTGAAAACTAAAAATAAGTAAATAAAAGAGATTCCAAGAAAAAAAAAAGAAAAACAAAAAAGAAAGAAGAAAAAGAATTGGGGTTGGAGGGAACTTGAGGTCTAGCTGTAGGCTTGAGCTATGGCAGAGGCCTCACTGCTGGCTTGCAAAGGTGAAACCTTCTGCTGTCTTGCCTGGGACACCCATAATGGACTGCACTCCACTTTCACCTCAGTAAGACAGACCTTTTCTGTTGACCTTTTAAGTTTTCTTGGACTGGAAAATTATTTCACTCTGTCCTTTGGTTAGCCCTGCTGCTTCAAAATTCTTTTTGAGGTGATATTTTAAAGATGTTTGGAGTGGAATTTGGGAGAGCTTAGGCAAATTCCTGTCTTACACCATCGTCTTGGTTCTCCTGTCTAGAAGCTAGGTTTAAAAAAAATATTGTTAGTTTATGCTCTGATTTATTTTCATTATTAACTCTTTAGTAGCCATTTTTGTTTCATGCATTCCAGTCTATATATCATTCTGTTTAGAAAAGAGAATAAAAATAAGAACCTGATAATTGTGCTGTTTTGTTTTCCTCTCATTAGTCATTATCATCTCATCTACATGGGGATGTAGGTCCTCTTCTTTTGTTGAACTTTCTTTTTTTGCCCAATATTGATAAAATCCCCTTTTCTTATTCTTTCCTGGCCAAAGTCTGCTTATTCTTATCTTTAGCACTCCTGACATTATTCTTATAAGATCATGTTGCATGCTTTCTTACTTGCCTTTTCCCCATCTTTGCTATATATCTTTAAAATGTAATTGTTATTATTTTGACAGTAACAAGTTGAAGTTAATTGATGAGTTTCCTTTTTACCCACATGAATCTGCATCTTTTTAGACAGTTACCCATTTTCTTCCTCATCAGAATAATGTTTTCTTTTTTTGTCTGAAAAAAAAATGCTTCAGGGTCTTTCTTGCCTCATAGACTTACCTCCCTTGTACAATTTTAGTTAATGAAATTCTACCTGTTCCTACTCTGAACTTTTGAAATGTCTTCTATCTCAAAATCTACTGTGCATAAGAAGCAGCTAATTTGCCTTTAAGCACACATTTGTTTCCCAAACCTGTCATTCTTTTCTGAATTTCATGCCTCAGATTAGAAGCAGTGTGGAAAATATGATCTATGTCCTTGGGGCCTTAAGTTCTTTGTCCAAGCCTCTGTCATATGTAACCATACATTTAGATTCTTTCTGGCAATCAGTATCATGTCTGCCCATAGGAGTTACAAGAAATGGAGAGTAGGCATCTGGTTTAACATGTCTTCAGAAGTACACTATAATGTCCTGAATAAGATTCCTGAGGAGACAGCAGACTTCTCTATTGTTATTTGGTCAACAAATAGTTGTCTCTGTATTCCTTGGCAGGTAATATCCAACCACTACTATGTATCACTCCTCCCACTAATCTACTACACAGGATGATGTCTCTCCTGAGAACACCTATGAATCATTATCTTTATTTCTTAAAGAAAAAGGCCCGATTCTTCCTGAAAAAGTCTGCATTTCTCCTTATCAGAAAGAGCTTTTTAAATATTACTTACTTTCCAAGTGTTAAACAGTCTTCTTTTTTTTTCTCAATCATTTTATCTTCCACCCTCCATAGATGGGCCAGGAATCTCCTCTGTCTCTTCAGGGTCTTTTTATTATCCTTGTTTTTATAATGAAGCTCTTGTTCTGTTTTTAATGGTCTTTCACCCTAATAATATAGAGCCTGGAACAATATTATTTGCAATGTTTTCCTGGCTTCCTTTAAGACTTAACTCAAATTCTTTCTTCTACAATATCACTTCTTAAATTGTGGGTTGCAGCCCAACCATGTAAATGAATGTGGGGGTTGTGAAAATTTTGGCAAGAGTAAAAGGTTTCTGAATGCGCAATGACAAAAAATAAATTCAAAATCAAACATGTAATAAATCTGAGGTGTTTCTGGCAGGGCTTGCCCATGTTGCATCATGCAACTTCTTTGCAGTGTTGGCTCTGAACACAGCATTGGCGATTATAAAATCAAAATATTGATCAACTCTGAAAAAACACTGGCGATGTTCTTTGTCTGGAAGTATCAAATATTTTACCAAGATTTAATTCTTGGGGCGGCCAGGTAGCACAGCGAGTAAGAGCATTGGCTCCAGTGTTGGGATGACCTGGATCAAATCCGGGCTCAGATACTCAGCACCACACCCAGAAATGACTGGCTGTGTAACCTTGAGCAAGTTACTTAACCCCGATTACTTTAAAAAAAAAAGATTAAATTCTTTATGAAACAATAAACAAATACATTCATCTCATTAGTATGTGAATTTGCATTTGTCTTTAATAAATGGTAAAATTTTATATATATATATATATATATATATATATATATATATATATATACACCAAAGGATTATTTTAAAATGAATTTCTTTACAAATTATCATCATTAAAGGTTTGATTTGTATACCTATTTTATATACTTACATACCCAGGGTCTTGTAAAAATTTCTCTGGTGAAAAGGGGTCAAAAATGGAAAAAAAAATGTAAGCCCTGTTGTATAAGATGCTATTCCATGGACCCATACTTAAAATGCAAAATCTCTAAGATTATCTCTTTTATTCTTTATAATTGTGATTTTATGGGGTTGTTTACATGTTGTTTCCCTCATTTGACCATGATCTCCATGAGGGAGCAACCATCTTTTTGCGTTTCTTTATACCAGCAATGCTTAGCATAGTGACTGGCACATAGTAGGTGCTTATGAAATCTTTGTTGACTGACTGACTGACTTTACTTTCTCTTCTAGGAAGGGATCAACCATTACTTTGAACTAAGATTTTTCACTTGAGAAACGACAGCAAATGTAAAATAACTCACTCTTTAGACAATTGACAACTACCTATTTTCCTTTTGCTCAAAGTAAAATTCTTTAGGACATTGCTACTCTTTCTAGTAAACTTCCTGAAAAACTATTGCAGCAAGCATCTCTTATTCTGAGTACAACAGGCTGATATATAATCTAGTTCTTATCTTGTAGAAAAGTGTTGGATACTACTTATTCTATTTATAGCCAGCTATTTTTTCCCCATTAGAGCCAACAAAAAGATTAATGGAATGGATAATCTAAAATGGTGGTAGAGTGTATGTGGAATTCATCTGACCATTGAGCATTTCTTGTATAGGATAAATTAGCATTTTAAAGCCTTGGGTGGAAATATTGTACTTTATAGCTGCAACCAGTTTTCTGAAAGTGAATCCAAACAAATTCCCAAATCTGTTTACAATACTACTTTGGTATCTTGAGTATTTTTCATATTAATTGTAAATCATTTTAATTAAGATTTCATAAACTCAGGAGTTTTCAAAGCTGTTAAATGAGCTTGCTCATTTTAAGAGTTTTTGTAGTTTTTCAAGGTTTTTATCTTTACTTCTTGATTCTAAACCCTGACTGACCTCTATCAGATGTAACAAGTGCATTAGTCATGAAAAAGTTGGAACATATTTCTTGAATAGCTTAATTCTAGCAGATGAATTCTTTGTGTGAAGTTCTAGGCATCTTCAGGCAAAGAACAGAAATACATAACCAGACCCAGGGATGAATGAGACCAGAAGTGCTTGTACAGGTTTTGGATGACTGAATTTGTCATAGTAAAAAGAGAAGAAGATTAATTCCCTCTGTTAAACTGAGATGTCCTTAACATGTGTAGAATCATTAAAATGGTGCTGTCTATTCATTGCTTGTTTTGTTTTGCTTTTTTTAATTTTAGAACTCACTCTGAAATATGCCAGATCTTTTACGCCTACCTAACACTCCCAGTATCATTCATTCAAAATGCTAATAAGGGGACTGTCTCTTTTTTTCTCCTCTGTCTTGTTAGGAATATCAATTTCCTAATTTTGGAAAATAATCCAATAAGTATATAGCAAGTATTTTTTAAAACTAATTAAGGTAAGAAATATCTATTTTACCAGCCTAAGACTGACTATAATGCATGTGTAGTAGTTTAAGAAGGAATACTAATTTTTTCCCCTTGTCAGTAATGTCTACTTGTGTCTACCAACACAAATATGATTGTGCAGTTTCCTGCTTTCTTATGTAATTGCAGAGGCAGGACAAGACTTTGGGAAAATTTTTGGTGCAGAAACCTAAGATGGTGAGGGGAAGAAGAGGGCCAATCTAAATTATCCATGTTTCTATTCCTAGCCTACCGATATGTATTTTATGTATTGTCCTGGAAAATGGTAGATTTTAGTAAAAAAAAATGTCTCTGTTGGTTATATAGTAAAGGTAAGATTTTATATACAGGTGGGCATAGCCAAGATGGCAGAGTAGAAACAGGACCTCTGCATGCCTCCAGCTCCCACCACCTCCAATTCATGTAAAAAAATGACTAAACAACATTTAGAGCTACATAACCCACAAAGTGACAGAGAGAACCAAATCTACACTCTTGCTTTTATCTGCTTGGATCAGGATTCTGGTCTTGGGTGGTGGTCCTGGGGTGTGTGACCAGTGTGCCAGAGCTAGGGGGGCTGCAGAGAGGGTACCCTCCTAATAGGTCTGGCAGCTACAAAACCCCCAGATATTTGGGACAAAGCTCTCTCCATTGTGAAAGCAGAGTTCTACCATGGGAAAGAGCTCAAAAGTCAAGTAATTGACTGGCAACATAACCAAGCAGAGGAAATGCAATCCTACTATAGATTACTTTTTGGGGGACAAAAAGGATCAAAGAATGGAATGGGAGGAAGACAACAAAGTCAGAACTCCTGCAGCAAAAGCTCCCAAGAAAAATATGAATTGTTTACAGGCCATGGAGGAGCTCAAGAAGGATTTTGAAAATCAAGTAAGAGAAGTAGAGGAAAAATTGGGAAGAGAAAAGAGAATGATTCAAGAAAATCAAGAAAAGTGAGTCAACATTCTGACCGAAGAAAATAACACCTTAAAAAAATAGAATAACTCAAACGGCAAAAGAGGCCCAAAAAGCCAATGAGGAGAAGAATGCCTTAAAAAGCCAAATTGAACAGATGGAAAAGGAATTTTAAAAACTCAATGAAGAAAATAATTCCTTCAAAATTAGATTGGAGCAAATGGAAGCTAATGACTTTATGAGAAATCAAGATACTATAAAAGAGATCCTAACAAATGAAAAAAAATAGGAGGCAATGTGAAATATCTCATTGGAAAAGCCACTGACCTGGAAAATAGTTTCAGGAGAGATAATTTAAAAATTATTGGACTACCTGAAAGCCATGATCAAAAAAAAAGAGACTAGACACCATCTTTTAAGAAATTATCAAGTAAAATTGTCCCGATATTCTAGAACCAGAGGGCAAAATGGAAATTGAAAGAATTCACCAATTTCCTCTTGAAAAAGATCCCAAAAAGAAAACTCCTAGGAGTATTATAGGCAAATTCCAGAGTTCCCAGGTAAAGGAGAAAATACTGCAAGCAGTTAGGAAGAAACAATTTGAGTGTTGTGGAAACACAATCAGGATAACACAAGACCTAGCAGCTTCTACATTAAGGGATCAAAGGGCTTGGGATATGATATTCTAGAGTTCAAAGGAGGTAGGATTAAAAGCAAGCATCACCTACTCAGCAAAACTTAGTATAATTCTTCAGGGAAAAAACATGGTCATTCAATGAAAGAGAGGATTTTTATGCATTCTTGATGAAAAAACAAGAGCTGCAAATAAATTTGACTTTCAAATAAAAGAAGCAAGGGAAGCATGAGAAGGTAAACAGGAAAAATATCATAAGGAATTTATTAAAGTTGAACTATTAGGGGCAGCCCAGTGGCTCAGCAAGTAAGAGCTCTGGCTCCAGTGTCAGGATGACCTGGGATCGAATCCGGGCTCAGATATTTAGCACCACACCCAGAAATAACTGGCCGTGTAACCTTGAGCAAGTTACTTAACCCCAATGGCTTAAAAAAAGAGTTGAACTTTTTACAATCCTACATGGAAAAACAATAATTGCAACTCACAAGACTTTTCTCAGTATGAGGATAGTTGAAGGCAACACACACACACACATATATGTATAGGAAGGTGTATGTGCGTATAAATATATATGTGTGTGCATATGTATATGTATACATATGCATATGTACATGTATACATAGACAGAGGGCACAGGATCAGTTGAATAGGAAGGGATGATATCTAAAAAATAAAATTAAGAGGTGAGAGAGGAATATATTGTGAGAAAGAGAAAGGGAGAGATAGAATAGGGTAAATTATCTCATATAAAAGAGGCGAGAGAAAATTATTACAATGGAGGGGAAGAGCAGGAAGGTAAAAGGGAATGGGTCAACCTTACTCTCATTGAATTTGGCTTAATGAGGGAATAACATACACACTCAATTGGGTATCTTATCATACAGGAAAATAGGTGGGAAGGGGATAAGAGCGGGGAGGATAGAAGGGAGGGCAGATTCGGGGAAAGGGTATTTAGAAGCAAACACTTGAAAAGGGACAGGGTCAAAGAAGCAAATAGAATAAGTAGGATGGCGGGGTAGGGTGGAGAGAAATATAGTTAGTCTTTCACAATATAACTACTATGGAAATGTTTTGAGTAACTAAACATGTGCAACCTATATTTAATTGCTTATCTCCCCAGTGGAGGTGGGTGAGGAAGGAAGAAAAGAAAAAAATCTGCAACTCAAAGTTTTAAACTCAAATGTTTAATACTAATTTTTTTTTTTACTTGCAACTGGGAAATAAGATACACAGGCACTGGGGTACAGAGATCCATCTTGCCCTACTGGAAAGTCGGGGAAGTATGGGGAAGGATATAGGAGAGAGCAGATTGGGGCAGGGAGTATACAGTGGGTATACAGTGGGGTATACAGGGGCTATACTGTTTTGGGAAAATCTGTAACTCAAAATCTTGTGGAAATGAATGATGTAAACTAGAAATGAACATAAAATTTAATTAAAAAAAATAAAAAGAAAAAAAATTTAAAAAATAAAATAAAATCTGTCCCAAAGATAAAAAATAAAATATTTTTTTTTTACATGCAACCGGGAAATAAGATATACAGGCACTGGGGTATACAAATCCATCTTGCCCTACTAGAAAGTCGGGGAAGTATGGGGGAGGATATAAGAAAGAACATATTTGGGGAAGGGATATTCAGCAGGCTTGGTATTTTGGGGTGGGGGTAGGGGAATAATGGGGAGAAATATTTGTAACTCAAAATCCTGTGGAAATTAATGTTGAAATTAAAAATAAATTGGAAAAAATAAATATTAATCAAAAAAGAAAAATATTTACAGTATTTATAACAGTTCTATTTGCAAAGAAATAAAACTTGAACAAGTTTAGAAGGCATGGATAGGTTATGATGTGTACAACTTGAGAGTGATTGTATGAAACATATCACAGAGACATAAATACATTGATGATAAGTTAAAAAAATAATTCTATTTTCAGTGGCAAATAACTAAGGGGATTTGAAGGATGGATAGACAAGTAATGATATCCAAATGTGATAGAAAACTACTGTATTGTAAGAAATCATGAAAGGAATGGAAACCTGGGAAGGGTTGTACAAATTGATGTCGAGATAAGTGAGCAGGAGAACAATTTATACAATCATATCATCATTCATTGTAAAGATAAACAACTTTCAGAGTCTACAGAATTTTGATCAATCCAATGATCAACCAATGATTTTGAAGGAATCATGATAAAATATGCTGCTACCCATTTCCTGAACACAATGGAGTAGACTCAGAATATAGACTGAAACCTAGCTTTCTGGACATAGCCAAGGAGGGAATTTGTTTTGCATAATCTTATATGTTCTAAGGGGGCTTTTTATTTTTTTTTTTACTTTCTCAACAGAAGAGGTAGAGAAGGGTGAGAACAAAAATGGATTTTAACTGAATGAAACAAAGTTTTTAAAAAGTAAACTACAGATGGAATTGTTAAAAAAAAAAGATTTTATAATCAGTATCACTTTCTAGAAGGCAGGAGCACTGCTGGGAAAAAAAAATCTGCCTATAAAATGAATTGTTGAGTAAGCAGAGAGATATATCTTTAAGTCTCTAGGAATATTAAACCCATGCTAGTGAGCTGAAAGGAAAAAAAATGATTGGAGAAATCAATAAGTACCTCTTAACAATGAGAAAAGTGACTCCATTTCTTCTGTAGAAACTGTTATCAGATTATTAGAAATGATTAGAAATAACTGACAGTGGTGGAGAATTCAGTCAGGGAGGGAGAATACCGATTCTTTTAGGACAAAGAAATCAATAGAGCTTCTCTCTTTAAATGACAGAAAATGGAGAGCGCTTTGAGAAAGAAAGATTGTGATATCTTTCTTGGAAACTGAATGTACCTTCACAACACTTAAAACATCTCACCAACGCCGCCTTCTTTTCCAGAGAGTTGATGATCATTGTAATAAAAAAGCCCCTGTCACATGGTGTTTCACAAAACACTGTACATACATTATCTCATTGCATCTTCACAAAGCCATGTAAATCTGGTAGTGCAAGTATTTTTATTCTGATTTTATAGATGACAAAACAAGTTCAACAAAGTGAAAGGGTTTTCCAGGTTCCCCTGACTGGGTAAACAACAGAGTTGGGATTTGAACAAGGACATTCTGACTCCAAATTCTTCCAACTACAGTGTAGCATAGAAGATGGGATGCTGAACTTGGAATCAGAAAGCGCTGTGTTTGAATCCAGCTACCTTCTAGCTGTGGAATCATGGGCAAGTTAGGTTGGCTGCTAGGTGCTTATTCAGTGGATAGAACACTGGATCTGGAGTTATGACAGATTGGAGTTCAAATATAGCCTCAAACACTAGTTGCGTGATTCTGGGTAAGTCCTCTTCAGTTTCCTCATCTGTAAAATGGAAATAATAATAGCACCTATTTCCCAATGTTTTTATGAGGACCAAATGAGATTTTAAAAAATGTGAAGTGCTTAGAACAGTGCCTGGCACATAGTAAGGGTATATAAATGGGAGCTATCATCATTGCCTGCGACTCAATTGCTTGATCTTCAGATGAGAAGACCACTGATTAAAAGAATCAATTATGTAAACTCGGAGATCCAAATTCCTAGATACATCTAGTGAATCAACATCCTTCTTACTCAAGTTGCATAGGAGTAAAGACATTGAATAAAATCAAGTAAAATTCATTAGAAATTTTGGTATAGGTTACAGGAATTAGGCACATCTAATATGGAGGTAAGGTGAACTCCATAAGGACTATTCTAGCAATTGCTTCAAGAATTAAGGTGTGGTATCACTTTAAGGTACCAGACCTTTGTAACTATAAACAGAGGACAAAAACAGATGGAGGAGTTGAGGGCTAGAACTCTGCAGGGCTTGGGACTCACTATAGAATGTCAATCCCCATACCTGTCAATGATCTTATAATCAGAGTGGCTGGTTCTGGAAGAAAAATAAACAGAAAAATGCATCTAACTGGGGTTTGAGAGAGAATAAACTAGACACATTGAGGAATGAATGAAGTTTCAGGGAGCATGACATTTCAGGGCAGTGACCATGGCCTCTTTAAGACATTACAAGGAGCACAAACTCTGGGGCCTGGAACAATACTTCCTAGGGGAATTTCATGAGGATTCTAGGAGAAAAATACTTCCACTGACATAAGGAAAAGTGTTACCCTTTTGTCATATGTGTTCTCTTAGCTGTATATTTTTCCCCTGAACTCTGTTTGAGCGAATTATGTAATGTCCCAAAATTTTTAAGAGGATATTTTATACCAGTTGTTCTTACTATACTACCTATATAGATATATCTCACTAAAATCTAATCAAATCTTGCTAGCTAATTGATATCAAATAGATTAGAAATGGGGAAAAACACTGGTAGGGGTTTCTGAAAAACAAATACTAGAATTCCATTCTCCAGCATCTCAGATTTACTTTTATCTTTAATTTATGGAATAAAATAAGCATTTCCACAACATTTTACAATAAAAATATGATTGCACGTGAAACTGCAAATCTTCTATGCACAATTTGCTATTCCTTTCAAATATATTACTTTTTTCTTTTTTTCTTCCCTCCCCCACCCACACTAGAGATGACTATCAGCAGACAAAAATAGACATATATAGATATGTAAAATTATTCTATATGCACTTTTGTTTATTAATTATTTCTATGGACACAGACAGTGCATTTCTTCATATGTCCTTTATATTTATTTTGGGTACTTCTTATAGACAAAGTAACTTACTTGTTCAAAGTTATTATTAAAACAATGTTGCTGTTACTGTACACAATGTTCTCCTGGCTCTGTTCATCCTGCTCTTCATTATTTTGTGAAAGTCTTCCCATGTTCCTTCAAAATCACTGAGCTCATCATTTTCTACAGCACAGCAGCACTCCATCACTATCACACACCACAACTTGTTCAGTCACTCCCCAACTGATGGACATCTCTGAAATTTTCAGTTCTTTTTCACCACAAAGACAGCTGCTATAACCGTTCTAGAACACATAGGTTCGTTTCCTTTTTTTCCTAATCACCTCTGGAGTAGACAAAATAGTGATATTAAAGCCCCGTACTGTTTCAAAGAAAGAAGTATTTACTGTCTGGAGATTTAACTGTCCAGCATAAAAGAGCATGCTATGTTTACACGTAGGAATGTTGTGTTTTGTTTTTAATTTTCCTCCACACATATTTGATTTCTTCTTTTCTTCTGATGCCTAGAAAATAATTCATCAATACTTTTGAATATTATCACCTTTATCCAGGACCTCCTCTGAATATTAATTGATCTAGCATGATTGTTTTTCAAATAATCACTTCTTCAGTGACATTTCCATTTCTTCCTATAACCACATCTAGGAATGTCATATTGTAATTCAAATACAGTGGCTCCAATCTCCATAATGCTGAAAAGAGTGTATTATAAAATGTTTCCTAGTCTTTTCTGTTTTGCTTTGATGGAGGACAGGACATTGACACTGATTACAGCATTTTCATAGAAAAATTTAATTACTGTGAATTAATCACCATATTAAGGACACCTAAGAGCCTAAAATCCTACCTTCATTAACAAACTTTTTTTTACTAAATGGTGAGATATGGTAGCCAACGGTGGACACTAGTTTTGAATATAAATTTGTTTGTGTAACCTAACATAAAAATGGAAATGGAATAATGAGCAACATATCTTTATAAGGCAGAGAGAAACAGTTGAAGGAAAAAAGTCATTTTAAACCAGATGTTTTTAATCTGGGATCTGAGGAGTGTGTGTGTGTGTGTGTGTGTGTGTGTGTGTGTGTATGCTATACACATACCCATATATACACCTATTTCAACATGTATATAAACATATTGATGCACTTATATTCATGTATTTTATCCACTCCAACACAGTATTCTGACTCAGACACTTACTATTTCCCTGGACATATTCAACCTGTCTTAGTTTAGTTTCCTCATCTCTAAAATGGGGATCATAATAGTATGTACTTCACAGATTTTTTGTGAGGATCAAATGTGTATTTCACTTACAGATTTACCCCCAGTCTGACCTTTAAGTTCCAGCTGTGACAGCACTCACATGACTAAAGTTAACTGTCTTGTTGGAATGAGGATGATGTTGAATCACCATTACCTTGCACTGCCCCTAAAGATATATGTGTATGCATTATGTGTGTTTGTACACACATAAATGTATATAGGTTATAATGAGGAATTGCTCTCCTACCTACCTCTATTCCATTTTAGGATATCCCCCATTCTATTGAACCATCAGTAGTAGCTACCTGACCAATGAAGCAAAATGAATATATCTTATATATATATATATATATATATATACTATTACATATTATATTATATATCATATATAGTAAGATAAACTCTGCTGTGTCTTACATTAGGAAGGTATTGGTTGTGAAATGGTTAGTCTCATGGGGCAAATGTATTTCATTTGTGAATTATCAACATACTTAATTGCATTAGTGTTCCATATAACAAAGGGGTCTTGTTACCTTTGTGCCAAAGACCAGGAGGGAGGGCAGACTGTGTCTTTTATACCTAGGTCTGTTTTCCTTCTGATTTGCCTGACAGTACATCATCTGGACTTCCCCTGATAAATATAAGACCACCTTGATTAGTGGACAGTTTAATGGACAAGTGGACTAAAAGTTTTGAGCTCTTCCCTATTACTTCAGCTTGGGTGAGGTGGGGGGCAGTGGAGGAAGGCAGGTTAGGAAAAGCAAGGATATTCCCTGGGTGAAGACCTTAGCTCAAACTGACTTATGTTATAGGGTAAACTGAAGCTAGGGGTTCAGCCCAATCTAGTTAATGAGCAGATGTCTTAGGGACTGGGAGTGATTACCTTACTAAGTTTAGCCCTTCAGAAACCTTCACAAGGTTGTAGTCTCAGGAAATGGATGGATTCCCACAGAAATAATGGTAATAAATAATACAATGCAACATTAATTTCCTTAGTGCCATGCTATCCTGTAGCATTAATTTTTAGAAAAGAAAAAAAGTGAACCAATTTGGAAGATGTTTAATTTGTGGTATTACTAGAGAGAGCTTACACAGTGATAAAGTATGACAAACACATCTTACATTTGCATAGTGTTTTGAACTTTGGGGAGGGGAGAGGAGGGGAAGAGCAAACCCTGTGAGAAGACCATTGCAGAAAGCAGCTCTTGCTGATGGTTGGAATGGTTGCAAGTAAAACTAGTATGGGGACTCATAAGGAATAGAGCTTTAGACTCAAATAAAAAAAAAAAAGACCTGATTTCACATAATGCATCAGACACTCCATAAGGGATTTTGAGCAAATTACTTTACCTTCAGCCTCATTATCCTCATCTATAAAATGGAAATGATAATAGCACTTACCTCACAGGGTTATTGTGAGGAACAAATGAGATAATATATGTAACTTGCCATAGCCTTAGCCCTCAAACTAAGAAAGCTGCCCTAAGAGAAGATAGGTGATTGTACTAGAATCAGTTACCCTTTAAAAAAAATAGTCCTTAATTTTCCCCAACTTGGACTCTGCCTCAGTTAGAACTTTTTATCCTAGAGTCCCAAGAAGTAATATTGCTGGACCAGAAGTGATGGACACAAAATGTGCTCTAGCCATGGAATATACTGTATACTTATATATATATATGCATACCATAAAAATGTAGGTTCTTTGAGGATAGGAACTATTTAATTTTGTCTTCAAAATCCAACACCTAGAACAGTCTCTGGCACATTGTAGGCACTTAATAAAAGGTTGATTAATTGAAAGTTATAATTACAGTTGCATATAATATAATAACTAGAAAATATCATCAAGTTCATTTTTTCCCCAATGTTACACCATCTTTGTGTGACTTCTGAGTGACGTCATCCTTAATTTTCAGAGTTCAGCAGTGGAATTTAGGTCCAATGTCCACAGGTAATAGGCCAGTACACCACTTTTTTCTCCCTGTCAACCCTTTTTCCCCATTATGCTACACAGACTGGCAGCTGTAGAGTTTCAAAGAGTCTTTTTCATGAATCTGTCTCATAAAAAGCATGGTAATCTGCATGAAAATAAGCCCAATGAATATGGAACATATTTAGGCAAACTATGGCAAGCAGACAGAAAAAGGCTTCCTCAGCAGCATCTGAATGTAAGGTTTAATTTTCCTATTAACTGTGCTAGGGCAGACTGCCTTCCACAGGTGTAAGCAATATACATAATTAATACTGCCCCACCTCCCACCCTTCATAAAGGTCACTGCCCATATTAACCCTCTATGTGGGAGGCTGGAATTCTAAATATTCTGGATATTCTCTTTTGAAGTTACAATGATAAAAACTTGCATTTGCAAAGGAGTTTTATCTCCCTCCCTCTTTTTCTCCCCTCATTTATATATATATATATATATATATATATATTATTTGAAAAATCATTTTCTGAAAGCCAACATATAATACTTTGGAGGCATGGGGGAGGGGAATGCTCAAATTACTTCACAAGTAGCAGGAATTGTATAAAATGTTAAGACTTCAGTAAATGTGCATAAGATTGTGCTGAATAATGGCCTTTAAAGTAAAACAGAAAGATTGTCAATTTATTTGCACAGTTACTCAGCACTGAATGTATACTTAAATTGTAGTTATTTGGAGTACAGTGTCTTTTTAAAGACCATCCTTTGGCATTGAAACCATTTTCAAACTTGATTTACTCTACATCTAAGATGTTTTGTCTTAAGGGTTTGTTTAAAGGGATTTGTGAATTTGTTTTTTGTATCAAGCACATATTCAAAAACAAAGTTAATTGGTAGGGGAAAGGGCTCCTGATTGACAAACAGAATTTCTAAAGTGTATGTGAAGAAAACAAAAGAAAAGCAACTGAAGTTTTCACCCCAGGGTCTAAGTGACCACAAAACTTTCTTCACATTATTTCATGACCTTATTGCTCTAGGAAATTTGTAGGCCAAAATGAAACAGGGGGAAAAAAGATGTAAAGATTTTGAGATGAGAGCAATACAGACCCAAGTGATCCGGTTCCTGGTTACCTTTGAGCCTGTTTGTTCTCTACTCAAATCTGTTCTAAGTGTTCTAGAAATGCCTGCTTAGAATGACTAGAAGACTAAGAATTAAAAAAAAAAAGTCATCTATGAAACTGCTTTGAACTCTGAAAATAGTCTTATCCCTGGAGTAGGTAGTGACAGTAATCAACTTCCTTTCCTTTAATATATGAAGATGATATCATTGAGGTACCATCCCAGAGTGATTTTTGGTAAGTAACTGAGATGCTTCCATTATACTCTCTTTCTTAGTCTTCATTTTGATCAAGTATACACATTTATTGGATTAGCAACATGAGCTTTAGTCATTTATTCTTGGTTGGTGGGACAGAATCTGGGAATTTAGATTTACAAAGGACTTTCTTTGATCAAGTAATCCAAGCCATACCTCAATAACAAAAGAAAAGAAATCCCCATTATAGCATCTAATAAGTTGTCATTCAGCTTCTTCGTGAGACTTCCAAAGAGGGGGAACTATCAATCAATCAAGCAGTTCACTAACATTTATTAAGTCAGGTACTATGTAAGGCACAAAACATCTTACATTTTAGTTGGGGAGACATCATGACATGATTAATACTGATGAAATACTAATAAAAAAAGGCCCTAGTGCCCCTACCTAGCCACTTCCACCCCTCCCCAATATCCTAATTTCTTCATATATACCTTACTGTTTATTAGAACAACAGGTGTGTTCATGCACTCAACCACAACCACATCCATTTACTCTCAGACAGGACCACAATACTCAACCAATCAGAAAGCAGCACCACCAGGATGCCCAAACAGGACGTGGACCCCAAAACAATAGAAGGGGAACTTTTCCTAAGTAGGCACCTGTACAGTAATAGCAAAAACTGTTCTTTAGGTGACATTGTAATGTAGGGAAGCTTATTATAATATCTTTATCATGCATACATACACCCCCAAATGGGTTTTTCAGTATGCATTGTGGGTAATTGCCTGAGCAGTTCCACTGTAAATGGGACTCCTCCCCTATTGCCTAATCCCTTAACAAACCCCTCCTTCCTTTTTAATATTTATAACTTCTGCTACATAATTGTATCTTTACCATATAGAAATAAATCTTGCTTTCTCTGAAGTTGTTGGTTCCTCTTGGAATTTAGCCAATTTCATGAGAGGTGTCAATCTCAATAAATATTTATATTTGGATTAGAGGTAGTCTGATTGAATTCTTTGAAATGTTCCACCACAACACTTAATGAAATCACAACAATACAAAACACATTTGTTGTTGTTCAGTTATGACTGGCTCTACATGACCCCAGTGGACCATACTTCCCATGAAGTTTTCACGGCATAGATACTGGACTGTGTCCATTTCCTTCTCCAGTGTATTAAGGCAAAAACAGGTTAAGTGATTTGTCTAGGATTACATAACTAGTAAGTCTCTCAGGCTGGATTTAAACTCAGGTCTTGAGTCCAGGTCCAGTGTTCTATCCACTGAATGAGCTAGCTGTTTTCTGAGCAGAGGTTAAGTGACTTCCCCAAGGTCACACAGCTAGTAAGTGTCTGAGGTCTGATTTTGAGCTCAGCTTTTCCTCACTACAGGTCCAGCTCTCAAAACACATGCAAAGCAATTACAAGGCATTCTTAAGGGCTATAAGTAGCTGAGAGAGACCAGGAAAGGTTCATGCTAAATAAGTGGCATGAGCTGACCTCTTGACAGAAACCAGAATTTCAAAGAGGTATAAGTTAATAGTCAGTAAATCTAAGGCATAGAGGACAATTAAATTCAAAGTCACAGAGACAGGGCGATGGAAGGTGCTGCATGAGCAACTGCAAGAATGCTTGTTTAGATTCATTATAGAATCTATTAACTTGTGTTGGATGGCTTATCACTCAGATGGTAATTGTTACACAAAATTCTCTATCTTTATAAAAAAAAGTATTGTTCTCTAAACATTCTATTCCTTCTTGAAATTGTGAAATTGATGGTTACATCCAGGCATAAGACTTTATACTTATGTCTATCAATTTTCCTCTTATTAGATCTGTGCAGTGTTCCAGACTGTCACAGTATTTGTTTTTCTTTCAGATCCTAACTCTGCCATCAAGTAGATTTTCTGTCTCTCCCAAATTTGTGTCATGTGCAAATTAAATAAACATGCCATCTATACCTTGTCCAAGTCATTGATAAAAAAACATTCAACAGAAATAGTGCCAGACACAGATCCCTGAGGAATTCACTGGAAAGCTTCTTGTCAAAATGACATCATTGCTATTTGAGTACACGCTATAAAGCAATTCTTAATCCAACTTGTTATGTTATTACTTAGCTATCTTGCCATTTTTTCCTCAAGTCCACAAGGAGCTTTATCAAATGCTTTTCTGAAATCAAAGTCAACAATATCAAAATGTTTCCCTAATCAACCAATTTAGCAAACTTGTCTAAAAAGATTAATATGGCATTTTTTATGAGGTGCTACTTTTCCCTGAGACTATGTGATTCAGTGCTGGGCCTGGAGACAAGAAGACTCATCTTCCTGCATTCATATCTATTCTCCGAAACTTAATAACTGTATGACCCCAGGCAAGTTATTTAACCCTGTTTGCCTCAGTTTCCTCATCTGAAAGATGAGCTGGAGAAGGAAATGGCAAACTGCTCCATATCCTTGCCAAGAAAGACCCAAAATGGGCTCACAAAGAGCTTTACATGACTGAAACTACTGAACAACAGCAACAATCCCGAGAAACTTGACTTTTCAAGCTTTCAAGCTCATTGAAAAAAAAAATTCAGAATCTGTTACCTGAATGTGACTCAGCTATCATGTCTGCCAGTTCCATTATGTCTTCAAGATACATATCATCTGAGCCAGGTTCAAATTCCAAATCTGTCAATTACTGTGTGACCCTGGGTTACACAACTTAATTGTCCTAGGGTCAGTTTCCCTTCTCTGTAAAATAAGAGATTTGGTTTGTTTTCACACTGAAGTCCCTTCCAGCTCTAGACCTAAGTGTAATAATCAACACACTCTTATTTTATCCCATTTGATTACAGAGCATATCTATGAGGGAGGAGGCCCTCTGTGCTGTTATTAATCTGGTTGAACATATAAAGAAACTTACTCTTCAGAGTTCTTCTCCCAATGAAAACTAGATGTTTAGATAGGATAAAAATGTTCACTTCCAGTGATGATCTCTTTACTACATGAGTAAAGATCATGTGTTCAGTTGTGTGCAGGGAGATGGTTACAGTAGCTTGAAAATAATAACATTTAAACTAATGCATTTTGGCCAAATGAGAATCGGAAGGAAATAGAGTATATTTTCTGAGTCAGAAACACATTTAACATTAAAAAAAATATGTTTTGATGAATACTCAGAGGATAGGTAATATTGACCTTACAAGTGAATAATGAAATAAAAATAGTAATAATAATAATAGATCACCTGCCTTTGAGAAACTTGACATCTAATAAGAGAGACAGGACAAATGTTGAATTCATAGATATCAGGGCCAAAGTTAGGGGTAGCCTAGATAAGCAGCTATATAGGGTGTACCATGAATTGGAGATGGTCAATGAAGGACTCTTCCAAATTGCTTTTTATAGTTGTATATATCTTAAATGTCAAAATATTTCTAACATGGAATATATAGTACCTGGTATATAGATATTTATTTTTAAGATGAATCAAGGTAAATCTGTCACCATAAAGACTTGATGTTTCCAATCAACCATAAAACATGATTTATTAATATTAATCCTGGAAAAAACACAATTTTCAGTCCTTGCTTAGAGCACATAAATGCCCTGAACTAGCTTGGGATTAGATCAGATATATTATACTTGGAGTGAATAATTGCCAATGGGAAGAATTTTTAGGATAGTTCTATTAGTATGGAAGGAAATAAAAAAGGATTCTAATGAGAAAAATATGAACATGGATGTACTGACAATCACCTAGTCTATAGAAAAAATTCTAACATGCATGTATACATTTATACATACATTCTTCATTTGGACTTTTATTGTATCGTGTATTTGTGTTATCTGTGGAAATGTGAAACTAATAACATGATTCATGACTTGTAAGTGACAATCATTCTACTATATAAGGAATCATATCATTATCTATTACTAGTATCACATTATAATCTATTACTTAATATTAGATTTGTTCAATGAGATAATAAAGCTCTTAAGAGGAGGTACCCTATCTTAAAGGACTTCATCTCTTCCACAGTAGAACATATGCTAGGAGCTCAATAAATATTGCTGAATACAATTATGCTTAAGTCATACATTTTTTAAGATCTAAGTAGGATTTTATTCAGCCCTGGAAATCTTAAATATAATTCTACATTGATGAGGAGAGAGAGATGTAGTCCAATTTACCTTTTCAAAAGGGCTTCTCCCCCCACACATACATTTTCTAAAAGCGTACCAAATGAAAATAATTTATGAGCACCAGACTAATAGATTTTTTTTTCAGAAGATCAGCAGTTAGTCTGCACAGAAACCACAGCAGCTTTAACAGTACATTTACCTCTGGACTTGGCATCTCATCAAAAGTAGTAGGTGTGCTTACATTGGATTTTAGATCTATGGGTGGTGGATGGTGTTTCACATCTTCTTCACTCAGAAAATCCAAATGTGACTGATAATAAAAGAACCATAACCTTTTACTCATCCCAGTGAATAAAAAGGTGGAAATGACTGGATGACTTTTAATCAGTAGGATGAAGAAAATTATAAGGTTCTACCTATTCAAATTTAGAGAAGAAAGACATTTTCTAATTCCTAAACTGGTTAATCTTGATGAAGATGCCATCAGCTTCTACGTTATTTGTTTTCAAGTGTATTTCCTTACTTTGGTTAGCTACTTTTTAATTGGGCTAAACTGCTCATCAGTGTGCTGGTTTAAAAAAAACATTAAAATTATTTCAATATGAGATTCCTTGAATATATAACTGAAGACCCATTGGACAATTCTTTCAAAAATGGCTTCAAGTGATCGAGAAACATTTATTAAGTACTTGTTATTTATTAAATATTTATTAAGTACTTCCATCTCAGGATAAAAATACAAACAACTCCTACACTCAAGGAGTTTATAATCTAATGAAAGATGATATCAATCAGGGAGAACATATACTAGGGTCAAAAAAGAAGAAATTTGGGAAACTAAATGGAACAGATTTGTTTTTCCTCTTGAATGAACAATCTGGATTTTTTTTTTTCCCCACAAGATGGAAATCAAGTTGTGTATGGATGTTGGAGCTGTAAATAATATATTGCTAGGTAGGATAGTGGGTTGAACAAAAAGCCTAAGCATCTTATGTGCTCTGTACTGTGAGCAGATCACTTCCCCTGTTTCTTTGTCTCTAAAATATGGATAATAATAGTACCAGATGAAATGGGATAATATTCATAAAGTACTTTGCAAACTTGAAAGTGCTATTAAGCACTAGTTATCATTATTTCTCCCAACATAATGAAAGATATCAATATTCTCTACATTAAATGGATTTAATTTGTTCTCTGAAATTAGCATTGACTATGCTAATAATTATGCCTTTTTTATATGGTTTTATAGTACATACACTAATTTGTGACTATTCTGTTTTTGACTAAGGTAGATTTATATAAAAGATGTTTAACTTAAATTTTCTGTTGTTAAAAGCAACAGTCTATTTCTACTGAACATTTCTTGGGATCAGACTTCATACTTTCAGTTTTTAAATTCTAGATTCTTTTATAAAGCACGTAACAAATAGAATCATTTAGGTTAAATGTGGGAGGAAGGTGCAGTGTACCTCTCTTCAAGGAGCTCCCAATCCAAGGATACAATAAACATGTGCATTCTTTAATATGGGTATGATCTCCAATAATAGAGATCACAACCATTCATGCCTTCCTATCCTGTGTGACTTTCATCTATATCTTCCCATAAGTTTGCCACAGAGGGGTCCACCTATAATATTAGGTGCCTTCCTTAAATAATCTTCCTAAGCATACCTTTTGCAGCACACAACCTGTGCATTGTTCATTCTTTTTAGACGATAGGCTCATTTTAATTTATAGTGAGAATATAAAGATTGATATGATTCATTTCCTTGAGCAGTGTGTCTGCTCATTAGTCATTGCATAAGGATTTCAAATTTAGTGTAGCTGCACCTGTCTTAATATTTCCAGATAGGCTAAGAACAATTTCTTTGTTGCTTGTTGATTTGTTTTAAGACTGGATCTCCCTGTTTCATCCAGGCAAGAAGTGCGGCACTCATTCATGGGCCCTATGTCAATATTGGTCTCCATGGGACTTTGATCTGGTCATTTTTGATCTGGGCCAGATTGATCCTCCTTATGCATATGGCTTCCTGCTCCAAGGGGCTCACTATATTGGTGCTAGACATAGTATAGACTGCCATTTAGCTTAGTCCAGTGTAGCCCACACCTCCTGAGCCAGAGCCCCACCAGACTCAGCTTCCCCTGCCACAGAAATTACACATTTCACCACCACACCCGCTGAACAGTGTAATTTTTAGTATTTATTGCTCTCTCTTCTTTCTCTGTGCGACTGTCACTGAAGAAATACAAAGGAGAGAAGGTCTTCTCCTACTGTTCTTAGTTTTATGGATTGCTACAACTCCCAGCCTGAAGAACCTCTCTCTACTTGGCTGGGCTGGACCTCAAAAGGAAAATGAAGTATTTTACTAATGTGCATGTATGTATATGTATATACACACATATATACATACTTATGCCTGAATGTATGTATTTGTGTGTATCTATATATGTATGCATGCATAGATTTATAGGAATGCCTATGTATATATTTATATGTTTACACACACACACAAACATACATATAATCCCTTTCCAGCATGGTGGAACATTCCTGAACTTGTTTTTCATTGCCATATCCTTTAAGAATCTAGTGAAATCACCATATCATGAAGAGATCTGTGGAAAGGAGTTTGGGGTGATAGACATGCACGCAAATATAAGTTAGACTATGAGTACATGAGAAAACAAAAAGTATTTTGTTTTCAGGTGTGGGAAATAGATGATCACTGACTTGAGGCTTGGTGGGAAAATAAATCAGGGTCTTTGATTTTATAATTTTATTATAGTTTTTTTGGTATAATACTGAGTATATAGCAACTGCTTGATCAATGCCTATTTTTTTTGATGATTTTTTTTTTATAAGCAATCGGGGTTTAGTAACTTGCTCAAGGTTACACGGCCAGTTATTTCTGGGTGTGGTGCTGAGGATCTGAGCCCGGATTTGATCCAGGTCATCCCGACACTGGAGCCGATGCTCTTACCTCATTGAGCCACCTGGCCGCCCCTAAGCAATTGGGGTTAAGTAACTTGCTCAAGGTTACATGGCCAGGTGTTTCTGGGTGGGTGCTAAGTGTGTGAGCCTGCGATTCGATCTCCAGGACTTCTCAACACTGGAGCCAGTGCTCTTACTCGCTGTGCTACCTGGCTGCCCCTTGATCAATGCCTATTGATTTGTACTGCAAACTTAGTGACCTGAGTTGTGTCAACCTAAGGAAAACAGCACAATGGAAACAATGCCCATTTAAGATCTCAACACGCTACAGAATGGCATGATATAAAGAATATGGGATTTGAAGTCAGAAAAATCTTTTGAATTTGAAATAAAATAAATAAATAAATAAAAATAGGATATTTCTACTTCTTTGTCCTCAGTTTACTTATCTGTAAAATAAGGAGACTGGACTGGATGGTGTCTAAGATCCCTTCTGGATAAGATCCCCTCTTCCTGTACTTAAGGAGAAGTATAATTTCATGTAAAATGAGGAAAATTATCTGCCTGATAAAAAAGTATAGAAAAGCATTTTTATCAAAGGCAGATATGTACTAGCTAGCAACAGGTTTTGTTACAAATACAGAGAGGTGGACACTTTGCTAGCCAAGAGTTTCCATTTTTATCACAGTGCTGTAGAGTTTAAGATTGATGCCATCTTTAATCCAGAGATACTTATAAAAAGCTGACTAAACAATACTCAGCTCAACCATATGTCTTCATTCATTTCCCAGTGGCATAATCGTTGCATTAATAATGTGAGAGAAAGTGAAAGTTTGATTTAGAAAGCATGGCTGCTTGAAATATCAATTGCCTAAAGACTTAAAAGCAAAAGGATTTCTGGGACGTTTCAGGGGTATACAAATGTGGAATTGCCATGATTAACTACTCAAATACAAATTAGAAAGGTAATTATTATCAAATTTCACTGAAATTTCATTTAGCCTGATATTTCTAATCCAGTAAAAGTTCATGTATTTGAAGATTGCTCAATATATGCATTTGCTAGGCTTGCATAGTTTTATTCACTACTAATAGTAGCACTAACATAAATAATAATGAAAAATATTCATCTATTCCAGGAAGTCTTTTGTGTTTAGGATCATAGAATTAAATTAGGAGCTAGAGTAAATTTAAAGATTATCTAATCCAGGGTTTTTGGCATCCACAGAGACCTAAGGAGTCTGTGAATAGATTTCAGGCAGTCTGTAAACTTGGAAAGGAAAAAAAAAATTCGAGGAGGGAACATAAAATGAGGTAATATTTTTATATCTCCTTGCAAACTTTAAGTACTAGATAAATGCTAATCTTCATAATCATTCTTTGGATTTCTTTGTAATCCTCTTTCATTTTATGAATTTAGAAACATTATTCTTAGAAATTGTCCTTACTATTCAGTAGATTGCTAAATGGGTCCATGACACACAAAAAGTTTGAGAACACTTGATCTCAACTAACTTATTAATTTTACAATTGAATACACTGAAGGCCTGAGAGATAAAAATGTCTGATTCAAGTTTCACTCTATTTCAACATGGCATCTCATGGAAGGCACTAGGTATAGAAGCAACTCAATTCCATTCTGGTCACTTCTTTATTTTACATACTCTCATCACTTTTTTATACAGTTTGGACAACAATATTATTAACTTGCTATTCTTTTCTTATTTAACTTTGGTCTTTTCATATTTAGGCAGGGGCCAGAGGGAATTATCTTCTTTGGCCTTCCTTATACCACGTAGATTAGTCATTATCCCCCTTAATAAAGGATTTGTTCCATAAAACTTTGACTTAATCAAAAGCTTCTACTCAAGGACCTAGAAGGCCACATGTAGACTTGAGGCCACAGATTCCTCTCCCCTGGATGTACTTGGGTAATGAATACCTGTTGAACAGACAAAGCAGACTGAAGCAAAACAAAAGTGGGATGTTGAACAGTGGACAGAAAAGCAAACTGTATAAATATCACAAAAGGAAGGATGGAGGCGGCTAGGTGGTGCAGTGAGTAGAGCACCGGCCCTGGAGTCAGGAGAACCTGAGTTCAAATGTGGCCTCAGACACTTAACACATAAATTAGTCATGTGATCTTGGGCAAGTCACTTAACCCCAATTTCCCTCCCCCCCCAAAAAAAGCAATACAAAACAAAAGGAAGGATGATAGAATCAGAGATGTGGAGCTGAAAGAGACCTCTGTGGCCACCTAGTCCAACCTCTTCATTATAAAGAAGAGGGAGAAATCTCTGCCTCTATGTCAGAGAAAGATTTCAAAGAGTCACAGTGGGCTTTAGTGCACACGAAGTAGAAAATAACACTGTTTGTATGTATGTGTGTGTATATAATATTACATATACACATACATTTATACATACAATATTTTCATTATTTCATTATATATTATATGAAAGAAACTTCATATAATACTTATAAATACATATATATGTACATATATACATAAATACAATTTTGAGCTATAATACACAAGAGCTCAGTATATAGACATACTCATATGAATCATATAGATATTTAGATATAGATATACATCCCACTATCAGAAAGATAAATTCAGTGAGACATAATGAACAACCATCTTTGAAAAATGTTCAATGGATTTAAAGTAGAATTTTATCCAATATTTAAACCATAATTAATCACCATTATATAGAAATTGTTCTCAGTAACAGAATAGGAACACACTCTGCTAAATTCCTTTTATGGGAAAAATATGATCCTGATATCCAAACCATGGTACAAAGAATGATAAAAGTGGAGAACAAGTATGAGAAAGAAATATCATTATTGAAAAAGGATATGGAATGGAATTGAGACTTCATCAATACAGACGACTCCCAATTAAAGGAGCTCCTTCTGCCAAAGTTGGTTATCAATACCTCTGTTCCCACTTAAAGAATTGCATAGAACACTAAGAGATTAAAATGATTTGTCTAAGGTCACACAATCAGAATTTATCAGTGGCAGAAATTGATTTCAGGTCATCCTGACTCTAGAACTAACTATCTATCCACTTTGCAACACTGCCTCTCATCATGACTCTGTACTGATGAAAAGAAATTAACTAAATCCTTAACTGTTGGGGTCCCAGTCCCAACTCCAGCCTTATCTTACCTTATACCCGGTCTTCGGACGTCTCCAGCTTCTTGTCTCCAAGAAGAACTTACCCCCACAGAACACCCAGGACATGGAAAGTATGATGCAAAGTTGTTTATTCTGTTACATCTTAACAGCACCACAAGCAAGCACAGGAACAGGCACAGGAACTAACTCACTTCCAGGTAGAACTGGAACTAAGCAGGAACTAAATGAACTCCTCACTTCCTCTCTCTCCCCAATTTATATGCCTTGTGGGGGCACGCCTTGCGGGGCCAATCATGTTCTTTCCCAAGTACGTTGTAAGAGACCAAGGAGCAATGTCCTTCCCGGAAGTCCTTTACACACTGCCACACAGAGTGTCACTCTCGTGTCACTGCTCCCCAAACTCCCTTATCCCTGGTTGGTTAACCCGCAGGCAAAGCTGTCCCAACAACGTCCCTCAGAAAGCCATGTGCACCCCCTCCGGCTGCTCCCTTGTCACCTGTCATGTGGGAGCCAATCGTGCACTCTCCCTAGTGCAGGGCAAAGGAGTATGTGTTAAGAGAAGTCCATGTTTATGGGGCACACTCACTGCCACATTGGCCTTTCCCAACCCAGCAGAGTCGACCCCCACGACCCTGCGCTCAATGCCATGTCTGCTTTTATGGCCCGGCAGAGTCGGCCTCCATATCTCCAAGCCCCTGCCCCTCAGAGGTCACACGCACTCCCTCTGACATCTTGTGACTGCCACAGTGTCTCTCACATTCACGGCCCTAACACTTAACAAAGAGACTAGAGCAAAATATTTTATTTTTTTTAAGTGTGTATTTGTTTTATTCAGCAAACACCTGCCTTTAACTGAGAGCACAAGTAAACAAAGGCTATTACTGATATACGTAATCAGTCAAAATAACTTTCCATATCATTCATGCCCAAGTGTGTGCAATTGTGCATTCTGAGTTTATTTTGATTTTATTTTATAACTTCAAGTAGATAATGAACAAATTAGAATAAGATGTTCTAGCACTACCAACTATAAGTATCACACCTATTTGGTGCTGGTTTCAAAATAAGAATTATCTCACTAAAATAAACTAGATAAGTAAGATAGAGAACCAAGCAGTACGGTGTTCAATAAACCAAAGAACACAAATGACATGGGGAAGTACTTTATTCAACAAGAATTACTGGGAAAACTGGAAAGCGATCTATATGAAGAACAGTTTGGACCAAATAGAACAATTTAAAATTGGAAAAGCAATTTACATATTTCTATATAGTTCACATTTATGACTTAAGGATGGATTTATAACCAGAGATAATATAAAATACATAATTAAATCAGGACATATTAGACAACTGAGTTTTATACAACTTAATTTTCATATATTTATATAAATGTAGCTAAAATAAAATGAGAATCTATGGGTTATGGAAACCAATATTATTCACTTTCACTAATTGTATTCTTGGATGTATAATCTATAGGGAAGTTATACAAGATATAAGATTGAGTCATACTTTAATCAGTAAGTCTTCATAGTTGAACAAAGAGTTTCAAAAGAAGTGTAAAGTAACAAAAACTGAAAAAATGCTCTAAATCATTAATAATAAAAATGATAATTTAAATGAAATTGATGTGTCAACTCATTTCCATTCCGTTAAAAAGATAGTAAAACATGAAAAGTTAATACAGAAACATGGAAAATTAATATTGAAGAAGACCCTTAGAAGTTTGGTACAGTAATACATTTTTGAAAGAGTTGAATCAACCAATCAAATCAAAAAATACCATTAAGTGTCTACTCTGTTTCAGGTACTGTGCTAAATTCTGTAGACACAAAAAGAAGCAAAAGAATGTCCTCCCCAAGGAATTCCAATCTAATGGAGCTGTGAATTTAACTGTTCTGAAAAACAGTTTAAAATTACTGAAGAAAAAAAAGCAAAAACTTTCATTTGTTTTGACCCCAAAATCCTAGGAATGATAAAAAGAAAACTTTGTTTACATATATTAGAAGTAAATATAGCCTATTAATTAATTCATATATAATACATACATATAACTATGTACAACCACATGCATGTATACATACATGCAAACATACATATATTATATATTTCTGTATGCACCACTGAGTGAAGAAAAGCTGAACACATTTTGGTATATTCATATAAAAAGAATGCTTTTATAAGTATATATGTATTATATATATAATTCATATATAAAGGGATATTACTGCACTATTGAAAAGAATATGAATTCCTATTAATAAATATGATAACTTAAATGAATGCATGGAGAGCAAAGAAATTTCAGTACATATATAATGGCTACAATAATGTAGATACCATAAAATAGCACAATTCAAATAACATTCAATGTCCAAAGTTCGTTCTTGATTGCTGATATTAAAATACATTTACTTCTTCATTTTTAAAGAAATGGTAAATCATAAATGCTGAATGGTATTTCTCTTCTAAATAATGGTCAATGTATTAGACAGATTAGCCAAACCATTTCTTTTCAAGTGATGGTATCTGGGGAAAGGAGTGTTTTGGGAACTGATTCTCGTGTCTAGACAAAATCCATCAATAAAGTATTACAAATAAAGCAGTGCACTAAGATTAATTTCTGACCAAATGCTAGGAAAGAGAATGATATAATAGAAAATATTCTGAACTTAGAAAACTGAGTTCAAATCCCATGTCTGACACTTACTAGTGTTATGTTATGGAAAAATATTAATCAAAATAGAAATGAGAGACAATGCAGAAGAATAAATGAGAAACAACAACTGATTTTGCTTATTGTTCATTCTATACAATACTCCATCCCCCATCTCTATGCTTTTTCACTGGCTGTTACCTACATCAAGAAGGCACTGCCTCTTCATATATAGCTCTTAGAATCCCTGGTTTCCTCCAGAATTAAATTCAAGTATTACATTTTACCTGATGCCTTCCCTTTTTACTAGTTACTAGTGGTCTCCCTTTCAAAATTACCTTATATTTATATTGTTCATAACTATATATAGTTACTAATTATATATAATTATAAGGAGGACAGCTGGTGGTGCAATAGATAGAGCATTGTGCCTGGAGTCAGGAAGACTGGAGTTCAAATGAGGCCTACCTGTGTGACTCTAGCCATATCACTTCACCACTGTTTTCCCCAGTTTCCTCAACAGAAAAATGGGAATAATAAGAGTATCTATCAAGTTTTGTGAGGATCACATGAGATAATTGTATATACTATATGTGTGTGTCTATATACATACATATAAAGCAGTGGTTGTTTCACTATTGCCTTAGCTCCTAGTTTTCTAGCTTTCTTCTGGTAGAGAGAAGGCATTTAGTAAATGCATCTTTACTGATTCTTGAGTTGATGCGAGTTCTGGCAATGCTTGAAGATGAGTAAAAATTCAAAAATCATATTAGAAGTCTAGGTGACTACAAGCTTGGTAGTATCATTGATTGAAACAGGGAAGATGGTAATAAATATAAGAGAATCCTGTTTGGGAAATGTTGGGTCTGGGGTACTGGTGTTACAGTTATAAAAAAATCCTTACGGACATTTGAAAATATGAAACTGAAGCTTGAGGGAATATTTTGGGATAGAGAATTAAATTTAGAAGATGTGTGATAGAATAGATGAGTTTTCAATAAAGGTCAGGGAAAAAAAAAGTACAGTGTTAAGGACTGGATCATATGAATGGTCATAGTTAGGGTCCAGGGGAAAGAAGTTTAAGAAAAAGGGGCTGGAGAATTATGTGGGGAGAATAAGGAGAATACAATTTTAAAGGACCCAAAGGAAAAGAGAATTTTGAGAAAGGGGTCATGAGAAAGACTATGAAGAAAGATTTTTTATAGTGTATAAAATTAGAAAAAAAATCCTTTTTTTATTTGAGACTAAGAAAATTGTCAGTAATATTAAAAAAGAAGTTTCAGTAAGAGAATAAATGGCCTGGAAGTGATTTGAGGTGGGGTACATAGAAATGTATGCAGTAGTTGCATAGACTAGCTTTGAAAAATATCAGTGACAATGAGGAAATCCACAGATTTTCATATAGATATTTCCATATAGATCTGGGAGGGAGCAAGATCAAATGAAGATGTTTTAAAAATTAGGACAACTTATGTACCTAAAGAGCCAACAGAAATGGGGTGGAAGGATTGAATAAAGATTCCCAAGAGGGAGAAGTTAAGGAAAGAACAAGTGTTTTTGCAATCTATGATAGTGCACAGGTAGGCTTTGAATTTAGAGAAAAATTATTTATGGAATATTTTTCAGTTTGACAAAACATTCTTTCCATTACAAGTGGATTAAAATAGCAGGAGTGGTGCAGTGGAAAGATAGATTTGAACTTGAAGAAATGAGGTCAAGTCCTGAATCTGCCATATGTGACCTTGGAGAAGTCATACTCTGTGAGTGTCAGTGCTCTCATTAACAGATCCATCAACAGTTTTAATATGCCCAATATGTGCCTGGTGCTTGAAATTCAAAATCAGAAAACAAAAATCAATCCCTTCTATCAAGGAGTCCATCTTCTGTCAGGGGAAAGAACATGCACATACTTAAGTCTATACTAAATAAGTATATAAGTAGTACAAGATAATTCTGGGGATGTAGATACTAGCAACTAGGAGTAGGGGTCAGGAAAAATATTATTTAGAAGGTGAACATAAGTGTTGCAGGAAATCCTATTTAAGAAATGTTAAATATGAAGTAATGATGTTACATATATGAAAAAAAAATTAAGACCCAGAGGAGAGGAGGGAGCATGTTCGACAGGTAGGGAGACAGGAGATAGAGCACAAACTATGAGGAACAGAAGGAAGGCCAGTTTGCCTGGACCATACAGGGTAATGTACAGTAAAGGCAGAAAAGTAGGTTGGAGACACATTATGAAGAACTTTAAATGTCAGAGAGGTTTACATTTGAACACAGATACAATAAGAAGTCATTGGATTTCATTACATAGAGGAGTAACATGATCCAATTTATGTTTTGGGAGAATCATTTTAGTGACTGTGTGGAGCTATGTGTTTTTACTTTTACTTATATCCTCAATGTTTTCCATAATGTCTGCTGGCACAAAGAAAGTGCTTAATAAAAGCTTATTGACAGGCTGACTAGAGGATGGATTAGAGAGGCAAGACCCTTTAGGGAGGGAGAAGGCTGTTAGAAAAATACATGTGAGAGATAATGAGACCCCAAATTAATGCTGTGGTCACAAAAGTAGAGATAAGACAAGAGATGCAAGAGATTTTGTAGAATTAGAAAGAATGAGACTTAGACATTGATTGGAATAAGGGGTGAAGGAAGTCACAATATGGGGATGGGTAAAAGTCATCCTGGCTGATGAAAAGGATGGTGATGTCTAAGGAAAATAGGAATACTCAGAAGAGGGGTAGGTTTTGTGGGACAGATGGCGAATTCTTTTTTCATAGATGTTGATTATGAGGTTCCTATGGAACATAAAATGTTCAATATTTCCACTAGGGAGTTACTAATGTATAATTGGAGTTCAGGAAAGAAACTAGGACTGGATATATAAATTTTTAGGTCATCCATATGACTAGGATATTTATAGCAGCTGATGAGGTCTCCGAAAGAGGCCATATAGAGAGAATAGAAGAAGAACTCATGCTCACAAATTAGGGAAGAGAATATGGCAATGATACAGCAAAGGGAAATTGATAAATCAGGTGAGAGGAGAAGCAAGAGAAACCAGTATCACAAAAATTCCAGAGAGGAGAGAGTATCCAGTGAAGGTGGCTGGTCAACAGTGTCAAATACTGTAGAGAGGTCAAGAATGATGAGGGTTGAGAAAAGGTCACCAGATTTGGTGATCAAGAGATCACTAAAGGGCCAGTTTCAGAGAAATCTGAAGAGATAAGTGTAAACTCATGAAGAATAAAGTAAGCAGAAATGGGAGAATAATTTGTACAATAAAACGACATCATAAAATGGGTAATTTTGATGACCAACTATATTTTAGAAGGCTAGCAATAATGAATATTGCTGTCCTGATACAGAGGCGATGGTCTAAATTTGAATGTGGTCAATATAAGGAATTTTCTAAATTTGAAATAGATGGTTGACAAATTTGTTACCTGTTTGTAAAGAAGTGTTGAGCATGCTTCATTATCATCGACTTTTTGGAGATCCAGAAACTTGTCCTTTGTATTTATTAAATGCGAAATACTCAATCCTCCATCACTCCAATTGATAGCTCACATGTCTAATGATCAGGGATAGCTCTACTAGCAAATTATCTTTTGAAATACCTGTCTACTACCCCTTAATGCAAAGGATTCCTGATTTAGACTTTGATAACACTTCCTTGTTTTCTTTGAAATATTATGTTGCTTTTGTTTTAAAAGTATCAGAATCACTTACTGCCAAACATACTCTCTCATACAATTCTTTATCTTTGTTTTTGTAGACCCAGGGTTACACACATAGAAAAAATCCTTGAAATCCTAATTCAAATCCCACCTCCTCCATTTTAAAAAGTGGTCAAAATTTGTGCAAAGGCATGGAGGTAGGAGATGGACCTTTATGCACTGGGAAGAATAAATAGGCCAACTTGGCTAGAATGCCTGTTGTGCACAGAGGGTGATAGGAATAAAGTCTGGGGAAAAGAAAACAGAAAAAAATCACTTAAAAGGAATATGAAAATAAGAGACAAGTCATCAAATCAAAATGCTTTTTTGTTGCATTTATAATTCCATTCTGGCCAACTTTTTGTACTGCACTATATTAAACTCTGAATGATACTTTGATATCACCATGAATGCATTATATTGAGCTGAGTCAGCTAGTTGTAGGAACATCACATTCCTACTCTTAACACTAAACATAATTTAACCCTAAAAGCTTCACTGAAAGTAATATTTAATTTGCAAAGCCAAGCATTAGATATTTAATTTTGACTCCATGCTATTTCTATCTATTCTCTACTGCTTTTTGGACAAGAAATTCAAGTTAAATTATGTCACAAAAGTTTTGGGTTTTTTTGTCTCCTGAAAGTTAATACCTAGATTGGCTCAAAGTTATAGTGAATGGAAATAAAGTGGTCAGCTAGCTATAGTCAGTAATGAATTGAAGCCTGCTGTAACTCCTCTTCATTTTCCCATTCCTTTGATTAATCATAGTTTTGTTTTGTTTTGTTTTCCTTTTTTGTCATCACTATTTCTGCTGGGGAAGAAGAGACATTTGCAGATATGCACTTATTTTTCCAAAAGAAGCCCTGACTTGTTTAGAAGGAAGGGGCTATTTCTTTCCATTTGTGAAAGTGCTGCCTTAGTTTTCCTTTACAAGATAACAGGAGGATTTGAGCCACAGCCGTGTTCTTTGACATGGTAAGATAACTTTCACAAAGCAAACCTTTCCACTGAGCAGAACTATGTAAGAGTGACTGCCCCCGGTGGAAAAATGCACAACACCTAGCTGACTCTGGCTTATCTTCTTTGTAGACCCTTGCCTGAAATATAGTTCTTATTAAATCACTCATGGAGGTTTTTTGGTTTTGTTTTTTAGTTTGGAAAGATATCACAAAAATTACTTCCAAGCTTCTCTTATTATGATTGATGAAAAACTACCATACTGTTTCAAAATGACCTGAAATTGAAAATTTTATTTTCTAAATTTCACATTGTTCATCAGAAATCTAAGTGGAATTTTCTCCTTCCCCCACCATCTCATAGACACATAGAAAATTTTAGGTGCTACCTAATATGTATAGTGCTATTCATAGATGTTTATTGAACAAAAGGACAGAGACCAAGGCAGATTATGGCAAAGCTTTGTTGTTTAAAAAGATCCAGGAAGCAGATACAACTAGGGAAATAGTAATTAAGGAACTTCACTTACTATTGGTACAGCTCCCCTGTAATATACACCATCACTGAAAGCAAGGTCACCAAGACCCAAACTTAGAACCTAAATTCTCTCTTTGCCTTGCTGGAGAGTTGATCTCTAACTAGCTTTGCATTCTAGTGGGAGAAATGATTATTTATCTCTTGTACTTAATAACTTATTAAATTAGGACCAAGGTTTTTCCCATTTTCTACCCCCTCATCTAGAAATCAACCAATGGGGAAATCTTGGGAAAAACTTACTCAACCTGGCTTAGTGAATTGGTGAATTCCTGTTCATTATGTTTGATCAAGCAGGTCTGGGGTAGAAGTGGATTCTCTTTTTGATATGTATATTGATGAGTCCCTTTGGGGTTATCCAAGTTACTACCCTCAATACCATCATTAGAATGAACTCATATCTCATTATAATAATCATTTCTCAGTAATTGTTATCCAATTAGAGTTGATTGCCACCCTCAGGAATACCCACTTTTCTAAGGGTATACAAGTTGTGAGCCTGCTACCATGAGTTTCTTTGGCATTCGAGAGTGCCACTTACCTATTTTACTAATAAAATGCTAGCACTGCTAGTAAAATGACTAATAATCCAGAAACTAGAAATTATCTCTCTTGAATTTTTTTAAAATATCACTCTAGACACATTTCCCTTTCAACCTTGCTTTCCCCAGAAAGTATTTCAATGGTCTTGAGGTAAGGTAGAGTATAAAAGGCATGATGCCTTTTTTATAAAAACAAAATCAAATTTCTGTTTTTAAAGCCTATTTTGATTAGCACTTCTATTTGTCTTTCTCTGATGCCTCATTATTTCATGTAGGCATAGGCCTACAGAGAAAACAATAGTGGGTTTGCTTTCCCTAAATGGTTCTGAGGATATCTGTATAAAGAGGGTTATTGGATTGATAAAAGTAAAGCTAATGGATTTTAGAATATGTTATTAAGTACCTGAAAAGATTTTGAGTATGGAACTAAGATAGCATATTGGTCTCCTCTAATGACAAACCTTGCTAATATTGTAAAAGCTTATTGGCTTTGAGATAATGATTTTTTTCATCCCTGTTGACTCTCAAAGTTGGAGAGGGGTAGTGAATTTTGACAGACAAAGGATATCTGCCATGAAAGCATAGGTCCCTGACATGTCAAAGTAGGGGATAGCTACAGGAAAGAGAGGTATATATGTTATAGTGATAAAACATTAGATTTGGAGGTAGAGTACTTTGGGTTCAAATCCTGGTTCTATCACTTGACTATTTGTGTATCATTTAGTAAGTCACTTAATTTTGTGGGGATTCAGGGTTGACCTAAATAACTTCTAAGCTTTCTTTCATTTGTAAATGTACAAACCTATAAATCATGGTAATTAAATAGAAATGATATCTTGTAGAAGAATGAGTTCATTTAAAACAGAATGAACAATGACATCAGCAGCAACAGCAGTAATAAGAAACCACTAAAATTGAGCCTGTCATTTGAAACATATGATTGAATCATTTAGTCTTGGAAGCTAACTAATGGGACTTGGGTGTCTAAATTATGCCTGCTAATCCTTTGCTGGAATTTGAAGGTGATTTTTTGTTGTTGTTGTTGCAGAATTACAATGATCATTAATGAAAAGAAATAGATCTTTATTTTTAATAAGAACCATTTTTTGTCCATATCTAGGATTTCATTAGTTTAGGAAATCACTTGAATAGAAGCACCTTCTTCCCAGTATATCAACTGGCAAGCTGTCCATAGCTTATAATTTTAGAATGTCTTCTGTGGGGATCTGAGAAATTAAATCATTTGCCCATGGTCACACAATTTTAACTATGTCACGGAGGCACTATTTAAACACAGCTCTTCCCAATTGCAGGGCTGGTTCTTGATCCATTATATTGGGCTATCTCTCTTGACTTTATTACGAGGACATTTTAACTCACGAGGTAAAACTTATGGCTTAACATGAAAGGCTCAAGAATATAAGGAAGAGACAGGGAAAGAGTGGACAAGAGTATATCTAGGTCACAGTTGCCAGCAAGACGAAAATATGTCAAAATCCAGAGGGGGCAGGATATAAAGGGCCTTGACCACAGACAACAAGGAAACAGCCTATAGAAGTTCACAGAGGAAAGAAAGAAAATGCCACGTATGGAAAACAAGGGTGTTTATGAGGCTCAAATGAGATAATGAAAAATGTAAAGAACTTTGTAAACCTTAAAGTGCTATATAAATGTCATTTATTATTATTAGCCTCTAGCCACCAGACCTCTAGGCTGGTAATAACTTCATTCCGTAAGCCTTCTGAAGCAATCAACTTTCACCAGTTAGAGCTGATTCCAAGACATGTCTGCCTGATTGGCTCCACGTGATTCAGGAGAGGAATAAAGGAAATAAATAGGATGGAGCCAAATTATAAAGGTCTTTAAATGTCTAAATGTCCATAGAGAGCTGCTGATGTGATTTTTGAAAAAAATATAGTGTTACTAATATTAGAGTAACCTTTTGTCATGTATTTTCTCAATGGATAATTCAATTACTATCATATGGTGGTGAATGAAATTTTTTGACATTAAAAAGAGAAAGTCTGAAAAAAAAGTTGAGAAACAGATTTAATCAAGTGAGGTTGTAGAAGAGCTCTTGCTAGTTTATTCTATTTCTTGCTTAAAGGAACATTTTTACTTTCTGTGAGACTAAAGGTACATCAAGCGTCCTATCCTTTTTACTTGGAGGGAAGGGGAAGTAAGAGGGGATTGGGGATTTGGGAGTGCAGAGAAGGGGACTGCTAATCCTTTTCTTTTTAAAATGTTTTAGGGATGTTCTTTCCCACCCCCCACTGCCATCACTGTCACTTACCAAAAACAATTCTATCCCACATGGAATCCTTCCTTGAAACAAAGATGTATAGTTAAGCAAAAAGAAAAAGAAAATGAATAAACACACTAGTCATATCTGACCATATGTGCCTTATTCTATGCCAATAAACCTATAATTTGCCACTTTTTGTGAAGAGGACTAGAGGCATGCTTTCTTGGGGTATTTTTCTTTCCTTTTTATTTTTTCTTTTCTTCTTTGAAATCTGAATTCTGGAGAGGCAGCCATATTGAAATGGATAGAGATATGGTATATGAGTTAGCAAGATAAAGATTCAAGTCCTATCTCTGACAGACACTGGCTATTATACCTTAGTGAATTCACTTTAACTGTCAGTGTCCATAGGTATCTTTAAGACTAGAAACTGTAGAACAGTTGCTATTTTGCCTCAGTAGAGATAATATTTTTCTCCAAGAATTCCCCACATAGATAAAAACACAGTTATGCTTGGGAGGTAGGGGAGAGGACTCCATGGACATTGTATGAGATCACAGAATCTCAGAATAAGAAAGGACTTGAGAGATTTTCTAATGCAACTCATACCTAAGCAAGGGTCTTCACTTCAACATCCTTGACAAATGGTTACCCATCATCATCTTCAAGGCTTCCAATGAAAATTTTACTCTCATTGTAATAACACACTTCCTTACACTAAGCCAAAATGATCTACATCCCTGAAATTTATATTGACTGGTATTAATTCTGTTTCCCTTCTCTGAAAAGCCTAGAAGAAGTTTCATCATTGCCAATGACAGTTTCTCACATATTTGAAAACAGAGGTCATATGTTCCTTCTTTGTTTTGCCTTCTCCAGGCCATCCACCCTCACTTTCTCCTACTGATTATTACATGGCATAGGATAATATAACTCCCCATGGGGAAAAGAACAAGAAAAACAGAATTTTGGTCAAGTATTCATCAACTATTTTGTGTATCAGTGAGATTGGTCACCTAACACAAAAATGGCAGGTAATGCTAATTCCTTTGATATAAACCTCCATTTCCTCTTCTCATTAACACATAGACATAACATATAGACAATTATTTTCAATTATTCAGAACTGCTTATTCAATCTGTGAATTATTGTAGATCTCAGTTTCCTAAATACTCTGTTTTATGGTTATTTTGATATTCATTGATGTCTTCATTTTAAGGTATAGCAGTAGGAACAAAAACAATGAACACTCAAAGAAGGCAACCTGACTTAGAATGAATATATATGTGTTGGTTAAAAGTTTTGTGTGTGTGTGTGTGTGTATGAAGTATCTGAAACTAAATTTGGGGATCAAATGTCTTGTTTCTCCATAAGTATAGCTCTCCAGCCATCTATCCTGCACCAACTCCTTTGCTATTGATTTTCTAGAACCCATGCTCTAATCTAAGGAGAAATTAATCTGTTCAGTTTTGGAGCTCACATCCTAAAACTAAGCCATATTGGGACTGATTGAGTAAGAAACTTATATTGCTTAATATATCATACCAGACCCTAGATGAGGATTCAGTCAGTCAATAAACATTTATTAAACACCAACTATGTGCCAGGCATTGTGTTAAGTGCTTGGGACAAACATGTGAAAGAGAAAGCTAATTGTTGCCCTCTGGGAGCTTACTCTTTGATGAGAGAGAGAAACCCATAAACAGGGTAGGGAAAGGGAAGGTACCTAGCTCAGTGGCATAATAGAGTCCAAAGCAGTGTAGCCAGATGATAAACTAAAATATCAGTTGCCTGGGAGCCTTTGGAAAGGTCTTTGTTCCACCATTCAGCTCTTTAATCACAGGAGCAGAAGATACCAAGGATACTACTTGGTTGATGTCATCTCATAGAATCATGAGTTTCTTGGTGATGATGATGAGGTTCCTGGGAGGAGGATGGAAGACAAAAAAATACAGCGAGATGGGGAAAATTTACTATTTACATGTTTCTGTGTTGCAAAATGGGGATACACACATAAAAGTGAACACCGTGATACTATGATTCAGACTACTACCTTGTCAGCTAGTGGAATGTGATCTTGTCATCTAGGAGATACATGCACCTACCCACTTTAAAATTTTTGCTACAAATACACAGTAATCTAATAAATCATATTGGGGAAGGAGAAGGGGATGGGATGGGCCGTGGAATGTCAATTTACTGTACTTGAAGGCATCAACTAGCATTTTTACTGTGCTCTTTTGTTGAAGTTGATGTTGTTTAATTAGTGAATTCATGTTCACAAGTTCTTTATTGAATAAGTAAACAAGACAGGAACAAAGGGCAATAAAATGACTCAAAGGAGAGATTCCAACAAATTTCTATAAGAAATATAAGGACCAAGATCAATTAGTTCTTAATGCAGGTACCTCATCTTTTCAAGAAGCTTCAGTGGCTTACCATTTACTTCAGATAAAATCCAACCTCTTTATCTGTCTCTACTGGGGTGCCACCTCCTTCAAGAAGCTTTTCCTGATAGTTCCAGGATTTGAGACTCTCTTCTCATCCTACATAATTTGACTATTTTGTAAATGACTCATTTTAAGTTATCTGTGAGCACACTGTATACATTTAGCCTTAGGAGAATGTAAGCTCCTTCAGGGAAGTAATTGCTTCCTTTTTGTACTTGTATTCTTAATGCTCAACACAGGATTAGGAATATATTAAGCATTTAATTAATGCTTATTAATTTCCATTGGGTTGAATCAAAGATAATTTGAGAAAAACTGAAAAAATTTCTGCAAACATTATTTTCTCAATGGGGAAAGAGACAAAGTTAGCATCCTCTGATTCTACAAGTTTTTAAATCATTTAGCAATAGCTGAGTGACAGCTCTTAACAGATTTGTTATTTGTAATAATAATAATAACTGATAAATATATAGCAGTGTAAATCACTGAATAAATGTTTGTTGGATGGAATTTAATTGAATTCAGACTCACATGAGTGGAAAGAGTAAATGGATGAGCCAGTAATGCATTATCTGGTCTTCATGAGTTATCTATGTGAGGGTTTTTTATTCTTTCCCAGTTCAGTGAGGATAAGCATTGGCCAGCACAGCACATCACTGTTCCACGTGCAGCAGAGAAAGGATACTGTGTAGAATGAAATGTGGTTTCTCAAGTAGACTATTTGCTAAAGTACTAGAAGCCTTTAGGCCTCAGTCAGGTGACATGGGGAGGGAAAAACGAAACTCTGGAAAGCCCCCTTTCACCCCACTGGCCAAATAAGGAAATGTTAACAAAACAGCCAACCAATTTAAAAGATTACATGAGAAAGGGGAGGGTCGTGATTTTCACGGGTTTTCCGTTATATAACCCAGCTTTGGTTTCTGTACCACAATCTCCTCTCTCTGGACTTCCCTGTAATGGGACTGTCTGCTTCTAGTGAGATTCAATAAAACTTTCTGCTTTCACCTTGAGAGTCTCCAAGTAGTCAACTTGGGGTAGATAGGGTCTCTGTAGCCCACACAATACTTCATACTTACAGAATTTATTTTTCTATTTTTGCTTTTTGGAGGGCAATTGGGGTTAAGTGACTTGACCAAGGTCACAAGGCTAGTTTTTGTGTTGTGTCTGAGACTGGATTTGAAGTCAGGATCTCCTGACTCCTGGGCCGTTGCTCTTTTCAATGTGCCACCTAGCCTCCCCTACAGTTTCTTAACCTGAGATATTTGAACTTGAAATATGTATATATATATATATATACACATATATATATAGTATATGTATATATATACACACATATATATAGTATATATGTATATATATAAATACACATACACACACATATATATATATATAATGTTGATAACTATATTTCAGTATAAGTAGTTTCCTTTGTAATCTGATGAAATTTTATTTTATGCATTAAAAAACCAATAACATTCTGTAAAGCCATCAAGAATCTTCACCAGATTTCTGACAGAAAATTGTTAATATAATGACTGGAAATTGTTAATACCAAATTTAATATCAACTGCCACTACATCTTAATGATCCTAGCAATGTCAGAATTCCAGTAATGTCCTTTCATTCCTTTCCTTAAGATAATGTCCATTAAGTTGAACTAAGCCACATCTTAACTTCCCTGACTGGGAACTCTCCTAGTAAACAGTCAGCTTGAGCCAGACCAGCCCCAAAGTAGCCCCCAAAGTCTTTACCCCTTCCACTGGGTTTCATGGCATGAAGGTCACAACAGCCAGAATGAAATGATTTTCCTTGCTCAGATTGTAGAAGGTGGCTGGCATTACATGACCAGGCCTTGATGTCTCATACTACCTCTTACCCTCTCCTTCTGAAAGCATAAAAACGTTTTTCATGAGTCTCTTGATTGGGAAATCCACTGTGCTCTGCACTTGTGGATGACCCTAATTTGCATACTTCTTTATCTCAATTAAAGACAACTTTTCCTTCACTTACATGTTTGATTTATTTCAGGACTTGACTCTGCCAAAGAGTCCTTGACATATAAGACATTAGGAACTTCTGTTCTTTTGCAGGGATGGAATGTCACTATCTGCTTGATTTCTTGCCTTAAAGGTCACAGGGAGGGAGTTGTCAATCAGTGAGATCGAATAGGAAATCGTATTTCTAGCCTGAAAATTTTTCAGATTTGAGAAAAGCATGAAGGTCCCAAGTGGGAGATGAGGCCCATATAGAACAGTAACAACCTAACACAGGAAAGTTTATGAACATCAGAGGTTCCCTCCCTAAACCCTTTGACTATAGAGTACCAACTGACTCAAATGTCCTTATAATGGCCAATTTTCTCATTTATTTTATTTTTCTAGAAATAGCCAGTTTCTATTATTGAATAGAAATGTTGCTTTAGAGGTGATGGTTCTGTGGGGTTTTTTCTTAGTCCACTTCCTATTTCCACTGCATTTTTTTTATTCATTTAGTCACTTAAAAGTTACATAACAAATACCTACTATGACTCAAGCATCTTGACAGGTGGGATGGAAAATGTGAAAATGAAATATTTGCTCTCACGGAGCTAGAAACAGAGCGTATCAAAGACAAGTTGCATGGAAAAACCAAACCAAACCAAACCAAAACAAGAAAAAAGATCCAGGCACTATTCTATTGAATTCACAATAGCTAAACTGAAGCTAAGGGCATTGAGAAATTGCATTGTGAGCAGCTGTGACATTTTATTAGTTTTCAGTCCATAAATGATTGTGTATTGCTAGCAACATGAGCAAACTATTATTTTCTTAAATGTCTGTACTCAAAAGGTCCATATATACTTAAGCAGGCAATGTTAACATCCAAGCAGGAGGGAAAAAAAATAATGATAATGGTAAGGGGTGGGAGGGAAGGAAGGGAGAAAGGTAGTTTTCAGGCTAGGGAAGCATTTAAAACCATCAAAGCAAGACTAAAATATAAATCTCCATATTGTATCCTGGAAACTGAAAATATGAAATACCTTGCCAAAATACTTATAAATTGCTACTAAGGGCAATGGTTCAGTAATGCCACTTAAATGAATCCTAACTCATAATTATTTTAGTAACAGGTCAGTTGTTTTTCTTTTTAAACAAATAACAGTTTATTGGATTTGTGAGGCCCTATTCCAATGTATTCTGAAGGAAAGTTGTGGGTGCAAAAGGTGACAGGAGAATTTTAAACACTGAAACCATCAGGAAAAGTCTCTTAAAACTACCTTGAAGGAGGTAGCACTTGAGCTGAGATGTGAAAGGCTACGTAAAGGTTCTGGGAGGAGAAAGCAAGAAAGGAGACCCTTCAAGACTTAGGGACATATTGTGCAAAGATCCCAAGGAAGACAATGACAGCTAGGTGAGGCTGTGGATAAAGCATTCTGGAATCTGAAAGACTTGAGTTCATATCCAGCCTCAGATACTTAGTAGTTGTGTGATACTGGGCAAGTTACTTAACCTCTGTTTGTCTCAGTTTTCTCAACTATAATATGAGGATAATACAAGCACCTACCTCCCAGGGTTAATAATATTTATGAAATGCTTAACACAGTGCCTGGCACATAGTAGGTGCTATATTATCTTAGCTAGTTAAATATTTACTAATGTGTTATTATCATCATCATTATAATTAAATGGAATGTCACATAAGGAGAACATCAAATAAATTATTTTGGATGGAGTAAAGGGTATATCAGGGGAGTCACTGGGTAATCATCTTGGAAAGATATACTGGAACCAGACAGGGAAGGGCATTAAATGACTAGCAGACAGGAGACTGAATTTCATGCAAACGTAACTGGGGTAACAGCTGAATCTTCTTGAGCAGCTGAGATATCTGTGCTTTAAGAAGGCCAAGTTGATCTTAGCTCTCAAATTTCTCATAATTTGTTAGGATCAATTCTTTGTGGTCATTATATTCTCCTTTATCTCATACTTCTTCTATAGGTATATTGAGTTGTAGATATATTTATAGGTATATTGATTGATCTCCTTGAAAACATAGATGTTGTTTTTTTTAAATATCTTAGAGATACACACATGCATATATACACACGTGTATATATGTATATTTATGTGTGTGTGTATATATCATATATGCCTACATCTCTTTTTAAATATACATTTTATTTATATTTTGTTTCTTATATCACTATAGTATCCTATATATCTACCTGAGATCTGAAAGCCATCTCATATGACTGATAGTACTTTTTTTGAGAGGAAAATAAAAGGTAGTACAGCTGATCTATACACTGAAAAAGTTTGAAAACATGTGCAATGTGTGATACCTGTGGACATCTCACCTCTACAAAGGGATAGGATATAGCTCCTCATAAGAGTATGACTTCTCATATCACTTCCTTCATGTTCCACTTGACTTTTATAATTTTGTTACATTTATTTGATTTTTTCATGTGTTTTTCTTTCCATTGACATTGTGGTCATTGTATACATTGTTTTCTTGGCTTTGCTTACTTCACTCTGTATCAATTCATATAGATCTTGCTATGTTTCTCTGTATTCATTACACATATCATAGCCTCACAATATTTTATTACATTAATGGACCTCAACTTGTTTACTCATTCCCACTTGATGGGCATCTACTTTTTTTTTCCAATTTCTATCGCACAAAAAATGCTGCTATAATTCTTTTTTAATATAACTCTTTTTTTTTCCTTATCAAAGGCTTTCTTGGTATATTAGCCCACTAATAAGAGTCTCTGGTACAAAGGGTATAAACATTTCAGTCACTTTACTGGCATAATTCCAAATTACTTTCTAAAATGGTTGTATCACTTCACAGCTGCACCAAGTAATTAGTTTGCCTACCTTCCCACAATCCTCCAACATTAACTGTTGCTATTTTTTTTGTCATTTTCAACAATTTGCAGGATGTGAGATAAAAGCTCAAGTTTTTTGATGTGCATTTCCTTTATTATTAGTGATTTGGAAATTTTTTTATGTGATTGTGAATACTTTGCAGTTCTTTTGAGAAGTTTTTGTTCATGTCTTTTGACCATTTATCTTTCAAAGAATGGCTTTAGTCTCATTATTTGTTATATATCATACATATCAAATCCTTATCAGAGAAATTGATAAACATCCCCCCCTCCATTTGACCACTTTCCTGCTTATCCTGGATACATTCATATTGTCTGTGTGTAAGAAGTCTTACAGTGATTTTATTGGTGAGCTCCTAGATTGGAAACACCTACTACCTATGCAAGTCTACTCTTAAGTACTTGTGGTTTTTGAGAACTGCCTGAGGCACTGAGAGGCTAAGGGATATTTATTGCCTGTGATCACACATTCAGTAAGTGTCAGACATAGGGCTTGAACCTCAATCATACTGATTCCTTTGTTGATTCTCCATCTTTTATTTACTGAATTTATTGAATTAGATTCTATGGAATTGGGATTAAAATCCATAGCTATTCCTAGTGAAATGAAATGGTCTATGCATTTTACCATCAATGATTACAACAAATATTAAAAGTAAGAGATGGAATTATTTTGTTAAATAGTAAAAAATAAAAAAAGTTGGGATATGCCTCCCATAAAACAACAAACAACAACAACAAAACCCTGGCGTTTTTTTTTTTTGCCTCAGAATCCAACTTTTTTTTTTTTTAACTATAAATATTTCCACTAATTCAAATGAAAGAGCCCCACTGTAGCACCTTGTATTCAATCCACCTTGCAATGCCTTCAAACACAGTGAAATTAGTAGGTCAAGTCAAATTGCTAATTAAACACATAGGTTAAACACATAGATCTGGAGCCTGGATTTAGAAGCTAAACCCAGCCTTAGAGCCACTAGCTATGGAGAATTACAAATTTAAAGGAAGAGCACTTAAAATGTAAGGCACATGCTGGGTCCACAAAGCAGCCATCTCAGCTGACTGAACTTCACTTCTAAGAGGAGCACGTTTTCTAAATCAATGAACCCAGAATCTTTAAAACACACACACACACACACACACACACACACACACACACACACACACACACACACCCACACACACACACACACACACACACACACACACACACACACACACACACACTTCAGAATTACATGAAGCTAAACTCCATCCTGTAGGTTTAAACCGGACAAACACACAGCAAAAAGCTCTAAGCTCTTATTTATGTAAATGCCTTTCCAAAATCTATCCCTTTGCTCTCCAAGTCTTCAGCAAATATTCTTTCCCCTCAGGTGATTCTCATTCATTGCCTGAGGCATCAGGAATGAACTCAAGTCCAACCCAGTGAAATGTTGTGATTATCTATGATAAAGAAAACAACTGATTTAAGTGGCAATCCTCTGATTCCTTCAACCCTAGTTAAATTCTTGACTTTGCCTCATGGCATACACATACACCCACACATACTTCAATAATCAGCAAGACTCAGGGTCTGAGTGGAAGTCGCCTTACCAGGTGACATTATTTTAAAGCAGTAATTAAGGGATCATAAGTTTGTAGCATTGCAGAACGAACCTATTCATCTTAAGAAATAGCACAAATTATCCAAACAAAATGAATTTTAATTCACTTCCAATTTTTTCTGAAATTACATTCGCCTCTATCTAAGAAAGCCCAATATATAAAGATCTGAAAGGCAAATTAGGGGAGAGGATATAGCATGTATATTCTGGTTTATGCTCTCAGAACCAGGCTACTGTATCTCTGTCTAAAGGGGCTAAGGTTCCTTGAGTAGTTTGGGGGTGTTTCTGTTATTTTCACCATGTTGAGCCCCCACCAGCTGGATCCTCTATATTGTTAGGTGACAAGGATGAATGTTCCAATTCCATTTAACCACTTCTGATCCATTAGATTTTATAAAGGCATATTTACTTTAAAAATATACCAAGAACAAAAATACGAAAAGTTATTCAATACATCATAGGCATATTCTTCCCTACAGCAGTTTGTCTCTGGAGAGAAATATTATCAACTTGGTTCTGTTACTATGTAGGACTGGATGTGGTAAAGTTAGGTACAGATGTAGCTTGACTTCTGGATGAGATTTTTGTCTTATTTTTCACTGGGCTGGGTCCAGAAGGTGCCTCTAGGCATTGATGCTGAGCTGAGTAGAAATCCTAGCTACAAATTCCTTAACACAAATGAGAGACTTATCCTATTTGTATCTCCTATAAATCTCCTACAAATAATAATTGTGCCTAAGTCTGGCTTTTTCCTCCTGTGAGATTGTGGAAACCAGTTCGGCTGTTTGTTGAGAGTAAAGATGACATTTTTGTGTTGAGTAGTTTAATGGAACCATTATTTGAATGCTATTGTGGGTATGCTTCTTGCAAATAAAAAAAAATAGAAAAGCAAACTTCGAGTCAGTTCTATGGAAACTAAACCTTTGGTCAAAGGAAATAATTTGAGTTTTGTCCCTCAGGATAGTCACTATGATAAACATTCTAAGCCCTCCCTTTCTATTTATATTATTTAGTATTGAAATCTAAAAACAAAGCAAAATAAAACAAACAAAAAAACACCCCCAAAACAAAACAAAACAAAAACCTCACATAAATATTAAATTAATTCAATGGGCATTTTATAGATAATTCAACCTGAGGCCTCAGAATAGAACAGAAGGGTTATTCTTTTTATGATCATACATTCCACAAAGACCATCCCAAGCATCTTTTAGAGGCAATAAATAATTTTATAGGAGATACAAAAAATCCCCCACCCTTTTTTTTTGTTTTTGCTTTTGTGGAGGGGGGAAGGCAGGGCAATTGTGGTTAAGTGACTTGCCCAAGGTAGTAAGTGTTCAGTGTCTGAGGTAGGATTTGAACTCAGATCCTTCTGACTCCAGGCCTGGTGCTCTACCCATTGAGTTACCTAGCTGCCCCCCAAATGTACCCTTTTTACTTTCCAAAACTGGGTGCTAAGGTACCCTCTAGATCTTTCAAAACAAGCAAGGATTCACTTTACCTTAAATGGAAAAGAAGCACAGATGTATAGGCCAATGTCCAAGTCCCATTTTTTTAAAGGCACATAACCACAGAGGTAAAAAAAGTCCATATATTTTCCCTTAAAGATTAGTCTATCAACAGGTGCTAAGCGTGGAGGAATAACAGTAGCAGAAATAGAACTGAAAGGACTGAATCAAGAGTGATATGGAGGATATGGGTTAGACATTTTGAATTTCTTTGAAGTTAGAGAGCCTCCTTTTTATCATGTGATTTATCATAGGCTATCTATGTGTGCTCCATTGTATCTCAAAGGCACCTTCCTTATACATTATTAGGAATTTTCTGGAAAATGCCTCCACCCTTCTCCAAGTGGGGAAGTTGTATCAGCCAAATAAGTTGATGGGGCCTTTTTTTTTCTCTACACCTACAGTTATAGGAGGAAAGAATGATTCCTTCTTTTATGCAAGTATCCCAGTTTGTTGTGGAGTTTGCCACATACTTGACAAAACCCTCACCCTTATTATATTTAAAATATGATTCTATTAGCTAAAATGCAGTTTATCTCTACCTTTTGGGAACTATAGGAGAGAGAGAGACAGAGACAGAGACAGACAGAGAGAGAGAGAGACAGAGAGAGAGACAGACAGAGACAGAGACAGAGTCAGAGACAGAGAGACAGAGACAGAAACAGAGAGACAGAGACAGAGAGAGACAGATATGGGAAGAGGTATAGGTATAAATAGACATTTATAGATGTTAATCTATAGATGATCCAGATATTGATTACATATAGATCTAGAGGCACTAAGAAGGTGGAAAGGGCAGTTACAACATCATAACAACATCCAAACTTTCTGGGGTTTTGTAATTCCAAAGGTATCTTTAAGTCACCTCAAATTCCCTGGAGGAGATTTCTTGGCACCAGAAATACTTAGTGACTATCTTGAGGTGCAAAACTCAAATCATTTCCTTTGACCAAAGGTTTACTTTCCATAAAACTGACTTGAAGTTTGCTGTTCTATTTTTTTTTTTTATTTGCAAAAAGCATACCCTCAATAGCATTCAAATAATGGTTCCATTAAACTACTCAACACAAAAATGTCATCTTTCTTCTCAACAAACAGCTGGACTGGTTTCCACAATCTCGCATGAGGAAAAAGCCAGATTTAGGCACAAGTATTAAACTATTGAACTCTATTTTGTCTCCTTCAGAAAACAACTGAGAACAAAAAGGAATTTTTCACAGCATTCATTGATCTTTCCTCATCCTTTGACTTTATAGACAGTTACTGTCTGTGAACAAAATTGTATAATTTCAGTAGAAATGCCAGACTGTGCTGCTGTTAAAAATCAGAGGAGACATGAAAAGTCTTATGATAGCTGAGATTTCAATACTAAATAATATAAATAGAAAGGGAGGGCTTAGGATGTAATCTTGAACAATTCATAGTATTTAAATTAGAAGAATATTGAATTGTAGAAAGAAAGCTGAGATCAGGAGGCACTATGGTTTGAACTCCACCTCTTATGATGACTTGTGATGTGACCACAGACACTCACTACTTAACATCTTGGGCCCTGGTTCTCTCTTTTGTAAAGTAGAAATAATAAAACCTGGTAGAATAAATCTAACAAGTATGTCAAAAGGGTCAACTGACTTGCCCAGGGTCACACAGATGTTCCTGACTCCAGGCTTTGTGCTCTATCCACTGTGCCAGCTAGTTGGGTATTAATATTTCCAGGCAATTTTAAACTTTGATAGCTTAACTACAGTATTATTCTTTTTTTCTCATTAAATAACTTATTGCAACCACTATTTAAATATGATGCGATTCTCTAGTTGTAACCATCAATTACCAAATGTTTAAGTGCCTAGTTGACTTACTACAACTGGCATTGTACCAGGTATTGGGGATACAAATGCACCAGTGAAATAATTTTTACCCCTTAATGAACTTGCATTCCATTTACAATAATCAGAGCTTAGTTTTCTTGCTTCTTAGAACACAAAGGGTTATGCTTAAATTATAAAACTCAGCAAACTAACATAAGGAGAAACAGAAATTAATGTTAACTGATGGATACCTGTCTGGTCAAGAGCTTCTCTGAATTTACTGAGGCATGTTCTATAACTAGTGGTACAGTGTAACCATGGTCTACATTCTAGTTATTTCTTTTACTTTGTTGTTGCAAGCTTCAAAAATCTAATGTCTCTTCCAGGTCCAAAAAAAGAATCAGAGTAAGAATTTAATAGAGATTTTCCAACTATGTCAGAATTAAAAGCATTTTACCTACTACATATTCTCCAAGATCTATAGGGGCAGTGCAAAAAAGAAAACAAAAAATAAATAAATAAAGCAAGCAAACAAACAAACAAAAACCCACCCTAAAACAAAACAAAACAAAAACCTCACATAAATATTAAATTATTTCAATGGGCATCTTATAGATAACTCAACCCGAGGCCTCAGAATAGAAGGGCTGTTCTTTTTATGATCATACCTTCCCCAAATACCATCTCAAGCATCTTTTAGAGCCAATTGATTTGTCACATGTTTATTTAAAATTTTACATGTCAAAGTGTTCTTGTATAGGTTATATGGTACAGAACTCATTCTGGGAATTTTTGTGACACAGTGCCAATGCTGGGTAAGATTAGGGAAGCTAATATTTCACTTTGGATCAATGTCATGTACGTAGAGTTGTTTCAGACTCAGAGAAACAGGAGCCACTAAATCATATATACGTATCTCTGTGGATTACACATTGATTTAGAAAACCACAAGTTTATATATTTTTATTATTAATAAATCATCACATTAAAATTAGATAGGGACTGCATTTGAATCTGGTTCAGTTCATACTCCAGAGTATTGTGTTTGGCTTGGGGCATGTTTGACACTTCTGATCTAAAGCATATGTATCTCTCTTGCACTTATAGAGTAAACACCCCATATGCACTATCAAAAAAAAAAAGACATCAACCATGAACTAGTGACCCATTGAACACTTTCCAAAGAATAATACATTGAGAGATATCTGGAAAGAACCTTAGAGATTATATGGTTCAACTGCATTATTTTACAGATAGGGAATTTGAGGATCAGGAAATTAAAGTGATTTACTTGAAATTTCACTGATAGTAAATAACAGAGCCAGGATTTGAACTTAGTTGTTCTGGCTGGAAATCCAGGACTATTTTCATTATACTATTTAGAGAAATCTGTCTATCAAGAATGGTCAAATGGACCTAAGTAATATAACTATCTTAAATTGTCCCTTTTCATCAATAATTTTGTCCTTTTTTACATTATAGTTAAGAATTGTTTCATTTTCAGTGAATAGAGCACAGGCCCTGGAGTCAGGAGGACCTGAGTTCAAATCTGACCTCAGACACTTAACACACACACACACACACAAAAAAAAAAAAAACTAGCCGTGTGATCTTAGGCAAGTCACTCAACCCCAACTGCCCTGCAAAAAGGAAAAAAAAAAGAATTGTTTTATTTTAAAATGTATTTTTTTATGCATTCATTCACCTAGGCATTTCCAACTGTTGATGTGCTTAAAAGGTCTCAACATTTTACTGTATTTGTATAGCTGTTATTAAACAATGAATTTCTCCTACAATCCATGTACTTGGGAAATCTCATTAAATTCTTTCTCTGCTGAGTAAAATTCTGTCTTCATTTAGTATGATGGTTCAGGTATCAGGCATTCTTATCACCAGTGCTTATACAATGCTAAGTATCCTGGCTCCCAATAGTGGGGTATACACCAACTTGATGCCTTATTCATGAAATTCAAGAACATTTGAATTCCTCCACTTTACATCTGCTGCTCTGCCTGGTTTCAACTTCAGATAAAAGATGTACTACCCAGGATAAGCTTATCACTTCTAAACTAACTCATCACCATATTAAGTAACTCAAGCCTTCATTGACATCACCTCCCTCAGTCTCCTTTCCCCTCTGATTTGAGGACTGGAGGGGACAGTACCGTATTTCTCCCCATGGCTTCCTTTATAGAGGGCAGAAACTGGACTCAGCTCACTTCACTTTGCATCTTCTGCCTTGTCTGGATTCAACTCCATAGAACAACAACTATATAGTCAATCACAAACAGCTCTCCTGAGGACTGCTGCTTTGAATAACTTTAGGGATCTAATCCCATAGCATAGTTAATTATATATATTCACAATAAACTAAAGTAAAACATTCAAGAAATTAAAACACAGCATCCCCAAGAATATAACATAACAACTTATTACTACGTGACAACATAGTCTTAAACAAAACATATCATTCTAAAAGTCCCAATCTCCTTAATCTATATAGAGCACCCAAATTAAGCCTTCTTTCATCTTGACTCCAAGCTAATCAAAGGATCCTCTGAAGTCTCTCTAAATATACAACTCAGACAATGGCTTGAAATCTCTTTATGACATCTATGCATACTGCTTTTCATGAGTCTGTAGTTTACAGGCACATTGTCTCATCTGGGAATTGAGAACAATTGATATTCATCATGGAGGCCATTCAGTGAGTCTTTCTGAATCTCAGAATCTAGGTAAGATGCTTGTAAACATGGCGGGATGGAAAGATGACCAAGCCAACCATCAGAGGAAGGCAGTTAAGGAGTGGTGGTACTGCCAAAACTTCACCAGGACACTCATCAAGATCATATTTTTGTCCATAGCATCTGTCCTCCAAAATTAGTTTTCATTCTTTCCCTTTTTATCACCAAAATCAGATCTTTCCTTCCTTTGACATTTCAGGAAATATTGTGGGAAACAACAATTCTGTTTCCACAGGATTAAAAAGTGCTCCTCCTGGATTTGAATGATAGCAGAACGTAAGTCAGAGATGACTGGTTCTAATCAGGTTTCTGATCAGGTAAAAGGTTAGAAGCTATATATATATATATATATATATATATATATATATGTTTAATGAACTGTTTGAGGGAGTCATGACATGGGCACTTTAGGAGGTCACATCTAACCAATGGAGTGGGGGGGGGTAGGAATTCAAATTGGGAACAGCATAAAAAGACTGGTATTTGTCTGAGCAAATGTCCTCTCCAATCAGGAGGGACCCATTCCCTAGGAATGTAGAATAATTGTCTAAAATAAAATAAGAACTTTCCTGGCTTCAGTGAGTATTTTTGTTGTTGTTGCTTAGAGTAATCATGCTCTTTTTCAGGGTGCTGTAATTTACAATGCATCTTAACCTTCTTCACCAATGATGACTTAACAGTGATACAGTCAAGTAATATGCTACCTGGCTGACAGTGGGTTGTATCTTGCCTGATATACTTAAAATAGGATTCAATGTATGTAAATTCAGTTTCCATGAATTTTTCAAGGAGCCTAACAACTGCATGAAGTAAGGTGTATGGTATTAAAATAGTCTTTATCCTTTATGGGTAATCATTATGGTTTTTCTCTCAATAAAAGCCTGTATCCTTTCAAGGGCTATCTCATCAATTAATCTGCTTTCCTTGCTTCAGGCACCTGCATTACAAGCATCTTATTTGTCAGTTGAAGCAATGCATGTAGGACATTAGTGACCTCTGGAATCACACAGTCTGCTGAGGGAACTTATAATCAAAGGGGTCAATATTTACTGGAACCAGCAAAAGGAGAGCTTGGGGCACAGAGAGGGCAATATCTGTTTACAACTTCTAAAAATAGAAGGAATAGTATATACTCAAATCTCTACTTTGTGCTAAAGTTTCACACAGAGAGTGAAGGTTCTAGTATAGAAAACAATATTACAATTTACCCCAAATCATGTAGTTTTCTTAAAATTCAAATCAGTACTCCAAAGTGAGTGATTTCAAAGAATAGCAGTATGTTCTTACCCAAAATAGTATAATCAATTTTAGTCTCTTCCCTTTAAAAAGGGCATATGTAGGACATTTGAAAAGATCTAAGAAGGAGAATAAAAATTGATCAGAAGAAGCCTAGAGGGCTGTTCTACAGAAAGAATAAAGCAGAATAGCATATACCATGAAGATAATGGGAATAGTGGGCTAGAAAAAGGGGACTATGAAGATAATAAATCAATGGATAGCTTAGGAAAGGACTACTGGGATCTACTAATATAATTTTTTCTCAGTAATATGAGAAAAAGTTGTTATTTTTTCTCAGTAATATGAGAAAAAGTTGTTATTTTTTCTGTTCTTTTGGTATTATTTGCCACTAGAATTTGAAATCATCCAAATGTACACTCACTGTACTGCATCAACATCACAATAATTCAGGTTAATGATAAAAAAAATGGATGAATGGATGGAGCTAAGTTCAGAGAAAATAGTGCCAGCTGTTAATGATAGGGGTGGGAGACAAAATAACATTTAAGAGGTACAAAACATTTACATAACTTCAAATGACTTCAGATGGTTCCACTGAACTTATGCCTGTTTTAAAAAAGTAGCTAAATAAATACAATTAGCACTCAGCTAGACCCTGATCTATGTCAGTGTTTATACAGTAGTGCTAGAGTAGAGGTGGTCCACACACTGCTCCTCACCCACATATTGTTCATAAACAGTTTCTAGCTTCCTTTCCTGAATTGAATAAAGATATTACTTCAATCCCTTCACATCAGGAATGATCACATTTACTGAGTACCTACTGTTTACACAACATTGGTGGACATTATAAGGAAAAGTAAACAATTATCTCTATGCTCATGGAGCTTACAATCTTATTAAGATTAAAATAGCCCCCATCCGGGGCGGCCAGGTAGCACAGCAAGTAAGAGCACCGGCTCCAGTGTTGAGAAGACCTGGAGATCGAATCCCGGGCTTGGACACTTAGCACCCACCCAGAAACACCTGGCCGTGTAACCTTGAGCAAGTTACTTAACCGCAATTGCTTAGGGGTGGCCAGGTGGTTCAGCGAGTAAGAGCACTGGCTCCAGTGTTGGGACGACCTGGAGATCGAATCCCGGGCTCAGACACTCAGCACCACACCCAGAAATAACTGGCCGTGTAACCTTGAGCAAGTTACTTAACCCCGATTGCTTAAAAAAAATTAAAAATAAAATAAAATAGCCCCCATCCTACAGGAGAATATGAACATCGAACAGCATTGTTGCTGGAGTACTGCTAATAGGGAATTGTAAGTGTTTGAGGACATGGTGGGAGCAGCTAGAATTGTGTGGTTAGTCAGGAAATCCCTAAAAAGGGACATTTTGCATGATTGTTTTGAAGGGCAGAATCAAGGTATAGCATGGGAATAGTCTGAAAAAAAATTCCTTAAGGATTAGGACTGTATTTCACCAGTTGCTGTGTCTCCCAAGATGCCAAGTATGGTACTTTACACACAATAAGTACTTAAAGTTTATTAAATGAATTAATCTAGCCCTGATCTGGACATTAATAAACTGAGATTTTTGCTTAGATCTGTGAGATTCAGTTTCCTCTTTTGCAAAACAGAGTTAAACTGGGTGAATATAAAATCCCTTTCTATGAGGTAGAGACACAAACAGCAACTATCAATCATCAGCAAGCAATTATTAAGCATACACTAAGTTCTGCTTATTATGCTAAGCAATGGGGATACAAAGAGAAAAGTCAAATAGCCCCAACCATTAGTGGGTTTATATTCTAATGAGAGATACAGAATGTACATGTGTAGGTACATGCCACCCTGCCAAAAATGGCACTTGAGCTCAATCTGAAAGGAAATGAGATTTTATGAGATAGGAAGCAGAGGAGGAGTAACTATGCTAAATAATTTTACACTTTTTAAACTAGTATTATTCTGGGTGCCATGTCTCTTCATTTTGCAAAGATATTGAGTGTTTGCCTACAGAGTTAATTGCTGAAGTCCTTTGGCTTTCTCATTGTGGTAACTAATTTAAATTGATTAAACTTCATGTTCATCATGATTAAATCACAACTAACATGTTTACCTTTATCCATTTTCCATTTTTCAAATTCCATTGTTAAATGTAAACTTAGAGCAGTTGTAATTTCAGTCTTCTCATCTTTTGCCTTTTCTTTTCTAAATTGTTATTGATTTTTTTTTAACCTTTGCTGTAACTAGTTGATATCCTGATAACATAGACAGCTCAGAAATTACACAATGTCAGCACAGGTGTTTTCCTATATATTTTAATTATGGATAGTTTAATATCTTACTATTTTGTCTTATTCTAGTGATAGCCAGCTTCCTCAAACTCTTTTACAGAATAGCTTATTTTAAATTAAATTAATATTTTTCTCTCAATGAATTCTTCCTTTTCTCTGTCCTCTTTCCCTGTCCCATTGAGAAAGAAAGAAAACCATCTGTTACAAACCTGCAAATTCAAGCAAAATCAATTCCTATGTTGCCTATGACCAATACTCAGATCTCTCTCTGTCTCTCTATTTCTGACTCTCTGTCTCTCTCTGTTTGTCTCTCTCTCTGTCACTGTCTCTCTGTCTGTCTCTCTCTCTCTGTCTTTCTCTTTTTATTTTGAATCTGAGCCCATTCTCTGTCTACCAAGATTTGGGTACATGTTTCACTGTGAGTACTCTGAAGTCATGATTGGTTATTGTGTCGATCAATGTACCTAAGTATTTTAAAATTGTTTGTTGTTGTATTGTAGAAATGATTCTATTTGGCCTGTTCATTTCACTCTGCATCATTTCTCACAATTCTTTTCCAGTTTTCCTGAAGCTATCCCCTTCATTTCTTAGAGCACAATAATATCCCATCACATTCATATACCATAACTTGTTCAGTCATTCCCCAACTGATAGGCACCCCCTCTGTTCCTAGTTCTCTGCCTAGCTGCCTCTAAACAGAATATAACTATATACAAAAATATTAATAGTAGCTAGATTTGGTTTGGCAAAGAACTAGAAACTGAGGGAATGTATATCAGTTGTCTCTGTAAAATGAGCTGGAGAAGGGAATAATAAACCACTCTGATATCTTTGCCAATAAAATCCCAAATGGGTTCATGAAGAGTCTGGCACAACTGAATCAATTGAACAACACCACCAAAAAGAGTTTGTTTTGCATAGGAGTAGTTCCTCCCTTTAATTACCTTCCTCTTATTTTCTCCTCTCTCTTCTCCCTATCCCTCCCTTTTCAATGTTAAGTGAGAGGTATTTCTGTACCCAGTCCTCTGTGTGTATATTCTTCAATATTTTGACAAATTTGGATGAGCAAGGTTTAAATGTACCTACCCCTTCCCAACTGTTCCACACACTTATTGCTCCTAGTTTATATAAATTTCTACTTGTGCACCCAAATTATGTGAAATAATTTTCCCACCCTTCTTTTCACTTCTCCCTCAGTATATTCTTCTTCCCCTACCATTCCATCATTCAATATTACCACAGTGTAACAAAATCATAGATCTTTCATCTACTTAGATTTACTTTATAAGCTATCATGATGTTAGCGTTCTGAGGGGACACATGTCATATCCCCATATCAGAATATAAGCAGTTTTCCTTAGTTCATGTTTACATTTATTTCTTGATTTCTTTTTTTTTTTAACTTTAAAATTTCTATACAACTTGGGTCCCTTTTCTTCAAGAATTCTGGAAAGTCATTAAAAGCCCACTTTTTCTCCTATAAGATTATACTGCTTTTTTTGCTAAATTATTCTTGATTGTAACCTTATATAATTTGCCTTCTGGAATATCATACTTTAAGATCTCTGCTTTTGAGTAGCAATTACTTCTAAATTGTGTGTGATCTTGATCATGGCTCCTTGGTAAATGACTTTTTTCTTCCTGGATGCTTCCATTATACTTTTTCTTTGAATTGCAATCTCTGGAATTTATTATAATATTTCTGAGAGTTTTCATCTAAAAGTTTCTTTCAGGATGTAAGTTGGGGATTCTATTTCTATTTTGCCTTCTGTTTCTAAGAGATATAATAAGTTCTCTTTTATAACTTCTTGAAATATGATGATTAGATTTTTCCACTCTTTGGTCATAGATTTTCAGATAGTATATTGATTTTTAAGTTATCTCTACCAAATATGCTTTCCAAATCAATTTTCTTTTTTTTTTTTGCTATGAAATATCATGTATTTTCTTCTATATTTTCAGTTTTTAAATTTTTTATTTTAATATCTATTTTTGTCCCCTACCATCATTGGCTTCTATTTGCTCCAGTGCAATTTTTATTGGGGCAGGTAGGTGACTCAGTGGATAGAGCACCCAATCTGGAGTCAGGAGTACCTGAATTCAAATCTGACTTCAGGCACTTACTGGCTATGTGACCTTGGGAAACTCACTTAACTCTTTTTGCCTCAGTTCTTTCATTTGTAAAATTAGCTGGAGGAGGAAATGGCAAACCACTCTAATATCTTTGTTAAGAAAACCCTAAATGGGGTCACAGAGAGTTGGACGTAACTCAAGAACAACCAACAATTTTTCATGTTTGTTGCTTTGGTGAGTTTTTGTTACTTTTGAAGTCAACTATTATTTCTCTTTGAATTCTTTCCTTTTTAGCCCACACTTATTTTCCATCTCCTTTTCTTCAAGAACTCTCATTTCATTTATAAAAACACGTTTATTTCTCTAAAAAAATACTTGTTTCCTCTCCTCTGTGAATTTTAGTTGAATTTATGTCCAAGGCCAGTTTTTTCATTGAAACTTTGCTTGCAGATTTTCTGGAGGAACTCTTTTATATTGGTTTTGATTATGCCTATATCCATAATAGTTTCTATAAAATATGAATCCTACTCATTGACAGTAAGTAGAAAGAAAAAGAGACAAATTTAAATATTCAGATTTACCAGAATGATAGAATTGCTATGACCTACCTCATTTTTCTCCAGATTATCACACTACTTAAGGAAATGAAAAATATTTATAATGATATCATTGCTATAAAGATAAATAAAAGAAACAAGGAATTTGGACCAAAGTGGAATGGAAAGTTAATTCATGTTTCCTCAGAAAGGTGTTTAAAGACATTGATGAAATTTATTTCCTCATTCATCCAGAACCTAAAAGAGGTATCATTTAGTGACATATGTGGTCATCATATATTACAATGCATATGATGACCATAAGCTAAACAACCATCATAAATATATTAGAAATGTTTATCTTGATATTTCTTGCAGAGAATATCAAAGTCAAAAATTCTATGTAGACTTGACAACATACATGAAATCACTTAAATTTATTACTTGGAGCAGTTATTTTAAAGCAGAGGTTACCACTAACAATGTTAGTTAAAATGTGTTTGAAAATATTGCTTGATGATGAACAGGTGGTTTTAGAATGTAGGTCAACTGAGTTCAATTCCATTCCTCTCCTCTCCTCTCCTCTTTTCTCCTCTCCTCTCCTCTCCTCCCCTCTATTCTTTTTTACTTTCTTTTTTGGATGCCCATTGCTTAATACAGTGTTTGGCACATAACAAGGTGCTTAATAAAAAATTTATTAAATTGAATTAAGAGAAACGTGGAGAAACTTCTACAAACTCATGCATAGTAAAGTGAGCTGAACCAGAACAATTTATAGAACAGCAGCATTGCAAACCAAATAACTTTGAAAAGTTTAGGAACTCTGATCAGAGGGATGACCAATAATGATTAAGGAGAATTAATGGTGAAATGTGCTACCCACCCTCATGATAGGGGAGAATGTCCAAGGACATAATGAGACACACATATATGTGTATGTATATATAAATGTGTCAAAGTTCATAATGAGACATGAGTGTATATGCATCTATGTGTGTATATATTTGTTTGTACATTACATATGTGTATATGCATATGTTTATATGTATATACACATGTGTGTGAATGACATGGTCAAAGTGGAAATTACTTTTGCTTTATTATATATGTTTGTAACAGGGTTCCTATTTCCCTTCTTCAGTTGAGGGAAGGGGTTGAGAGGGAGGGAAGATGGATTTTTGCTGATTGAAAAAAATTTAAAATGTTGTTCATGATTAAGAAGCTAAATAGTCTCATGGTTTATAATCTACTCATAAGCTTTATATATTTAAATATCACAGATATTTTATGGAAAGAGTTTCACTTAATAAGGAAGCAGAACCAAAATGTTAACAGGAAGCAGAGCTGAACTCTACCCTAATCTTCACAAAGATCTAGAAAATACACAAGACTGTCCCGATTGGGAAACACATGGGGGGAATAAAAACAAAACAAACAAACAAACAAAAAAAAAAAAACAAATTGCAAGCCATTTTTTTCTAGCTCAAATCAGCAAAGGGAGACAGACAAATGTTTGTGGACATTCCAACAGAGGGAAATGATGTATAGAGGTACAAGAAAAGACCCCATATCTAGGACAAAGTAGACTGACCTTATTTATTGTTATTGTTGCATAGGCTTTTCAGTTGTTTTCAACTCTTTTTGACCCCTATTTGGGGAGTGTTCTTGGTGAGATACTGCAGTTGTTTCCCATTCTCTTCTTCAGTTCATCTTACAGATGAAGAAATGAAAGCAGAGTTAAGTGACTTGCCCAGGGTCATACACTTAGTAAGTATCTGAGGTTAGTTTTGAACTCAAGTCCTCCTGACTCCAGGCCTGGTATTCTATCATTAAGCCACCTAGCTGCCCTGCCTTGTTTAGGATGTGGGAATAGATGCCAACCTGTAGCTCTGTTCCTCACTACTTATTTCTAGGTCCTATTACCATTTAGCAGCATTCCAAATAGAGGAATAGTCATTTACCATATGATGAGAAAGTAGCATACTCAGAAAAATAGCAAGCAGCAGTTTTGTCACTCTGACCCCAAGAGGAGAGCAGGCTTTCAATTCTAGCCTCTAGTACTAAAATTGAAGTAGAATAATCAAGGCAAGTATTACTCTTTTTCAAAAAAATCACAAATTTGCAGCTCAACTTTATTTGAAATTAATTAACATTCAAGCCAGTATTAAATGTTTTCATTTATACTGGCTAATTCTTATATTATTTAATTTTTTTCCATTATTCTGTCTACTTTGTCTCATAGCTTTCAATGAGCACAATTCATACCTTAAGGTACATGAATCTTAATCAATGTCTACATTTATCTATAATTATTTAAATTTCATAATAATCTAGTGAGAGGAAGCCTGGCAGCCAGAAAGACTGGATTCAGTTGCAGTGTTGATATATATTGCACAAAACATTTAGCTTATCTATCAAAGTAAATCTTTAAATGTATGAATTGTAGAGAAATTGTTGAGCTGCCAATTCCTCTTCTGGGAGCTCCCTAAATCAGTGATATATTGGTCCAGTACCTAGCACTTTTGATAAAAATATAGGTGTGTGCAGATACATGGTTTGGAGACAAATGTTAGAAAGATAGATAGATAGATAGATAGATAGATAGATAGATAGATAGATAGATAGATAGATAGATAGATAGATAGATAGATAGATGGACAGAAGGCCGGCCGGCTGGACAGAGGGAGGGATGGACGGACGGAAGGACAAACAGACAGACAGACAGGCAGGCAGGCAGACAGACAGACAGACAGATAGACAGATAGACAGACAGACAGACAGACAGACAGATAGATAGATAGATAGATAGATAGATAGATAGATAGATAGATAAGTAGGTAGATAGATAGATAGATAGAAAGATTTTCCAATTATTAATCCAGGTCATTAAGAAAATTTTGATTAAAAATTTAAGTAGCTATAAAATTATACACCAGTTTCTACATGAATGTGTATGATATATTAATATATATCATATATGTTCATTATAGTTAGCATATCATGTATATAGTTAATGAAGGGACATATCTAGATTGACATTAAAATTGATAGATATAGATCTATGAAATGATGTAACGTGGATGTTGGGGTTTGATCATAGACTCTGGCTCCTTCCAGTGACATAGGTGTCTAGAACATTGATGAAGAGCCTTCATGACCAATTCAGGAGCCAATATTGATATACACCCCCACACACAGGTACATATACATACACACATATACAAGCATAAACATACACACACCACACTAATGTAATACAATACATGTATGTATAGGCAAACATGTGTATGTATGCACACATGTGTATATGTGTACATATTCATGTGTTTATATAGATTTATAGGTATGTGTGTGCCTGATATACACATATATTCAACTGCATGATATACATACATGAATATATAATGCATGTTTACACACAGAAATTTTACATGTTTATACATATATACACACACACAAATGTATATACATATGTGTATATAATGTCCTTTTCACTGTTATCTCCCACATGTCCTATTAGAGAAAGAGACATAAATTGTTACTTAAAAATTTTTAAATGCATCCTACATGCTTTAAAATAATCTTCATAGAGGGCAGGGCCTCTATGAGTAAGGGGACTCAACTGAGGTCTCCCCCAAACCCATGCAAATGCCTTTAAAATGACTCTAAAAAATTCAAAGTTAGAAGAACCCACAAAAAGGTGGGGTAAAACACATTCGAAGTCCAAGATAACTTGGAAGTTTGGCAGGAAAGGTCTGTTGCACCAGTTTGAGAGAGGAATGCAGTGCAGCTCAGGCTATGCCAGAACAGCCTGGGCCCCAGCAAACCTGGAAAAAGCCTTAGGAATGACTAAATATGTGGTAGCAGCTGCTTCCTGAGCTCTTAGCCTACAGACAGTAAGGGGTTAAAACAATTGGTCAGAAGGAGATTAGAGGGTCCTTTTTGCTAGCACTGAGGCAGGACTCTGTTGCTTTGCCTGTACTTTGATATGGGTCATAGTCCTGCATGGCAGACCTAAGGCAAAGAGGAATACTAGTATAGCAGAGCTAGGGGTCACAGTGGAGAAGGGGCCCTCCTCACAGTTCCAGGGCAGGATAGAGTCCTTGTGGTCACTTACAGACCAAAACACAGGCCAGGAGAGGAGTAAACCCTGCTCCTTAGATCATGCCACCTTGGAAGAAGTGAAAACTTATAGGTACCTAGAAGTATCTCTGAAAATAGCTGCACAAAATACAGGGAAGTTTGGTACAGTGCACCCTCCACCCAAGAAGTAGGGCCCTACTTTAATAAAGAGTGAAAAGTCAAATAATATCCTGGTAATATGAGGAAGCAACAAGAAAAAAAATTGTAACCATATGAAGTTACTATGGTTACAAGGAAGATCAATATACCAATCAGAAGAAGACAACAAAGTCAAATCTCCTACATCTAAAGCCTCCAAAAAATATGAATTAGTCTTGGTCCATGGAAGAGTTCAAAAAGGATTTTGATAATCAAGTAAGAGCGGTAAAAGAGAAATGAGAGTGATGCAAGAAAACAACAACAACAAAAAGCAGTCAACAACTTTGTAAAGGAGACACAAAAAACACTGAAAAAAATAACACCTTAAAAAACAGAGTGGGCCCAATGGTAAAAGAGGTCCAAAAATCTAATGAGGAGAGTGTCTTAAAGAGCAGATTTGGCCAAATGAAAAAGAAAGTCCAAAAGCTCCTGAAGAAAATAATTCCTTAAAAATCAGAATTGAGCAAATGGAAGCTAATGACTTTAAGGGAAGTCAAGAAACAACAAAATAAAAACAAAAGAATGAAAGATATAAGACAATGTGAAATATCTCATTGGAAAAACAATTGGCCTGGAAAATAGGCCCAGAAGAAAGAATTTTAAAATTATTGAACTACCTGAAATCTATGATCAAAAAAAGAGCCTAGGCATCACTTTTCAAGAAATTATCAAAGAAAATGCCCAAACCAGAGGGTAAAATAGAAATTGAAAGAATCCATTAATCACCTCCTGAACAAGACCAAAAATGAAAACTGCCAGGAATATTACAGCCAAATTCTGGAGTTCCCAAGTGAAGGAGAAAATCTTGCAAACATACAGGAATAAACAATTCAAATATTATGGAACAATAGTTAGGACAACACAAGATTTAGCAGCTTCTACCTTAAAGTATCAGAGGGCTTGGAATGGAACATGCTATTCCAGAGGCCAAAGGAGGTAGGATCACAACCAAGAATTACGTACCCAGAAAAAACTAAGTATAATCCTTCGGGGGAAAAATGAGTATTCAAGGAGATAGAGGACTTTCAAACATTCTTGATGAAGAGACCAGAGCTGAACAGAAAATTTGACTGTCAAATAAAATACTCAAGAGAAGCATAGAGGTGGAGCAGAGAGTAGAGTGCTGGCTCTGGAGTCAGGATGACCTGAGTTTGGATGCAGTCTCAAACACTTAACAAGCAAACAAGCAAAGACTAGCCATGTGACCTTGGGTAAGTTACTTAACCCCAATTGCCATCCAAAAAGCTAAAAGAGAGAGAGAGACAGAGACAGAGAGAGAGAGAGAGGGGGACAGAGAGAGAGACAGAGAGATAGACAGACAGAGAGAGACAGAGAGAGAGACAGAGACAGAGAGAGAGAGAGGGGAACAGAGAGAGAGACAGAGAGATAGACAGACAGAGAGAGAGACAGAGAGAGAGAGAGAGGGACAGAGAGAGAGCCAGAGAAATAGACAGACAGAGAGAGACAGAGAGAGAGACAGAGACAGAGAAACAGACAGAGAGAGAGAGAGAGAGAAGGACAAAAAGGTAAACAGAAAAGAGTAATCATCAGGGATTTGTTAAAGTTGAATCATTTAAATTCCTACATGGAAAGATGATATTTGTCACTCATAAAGCCTTCCTCATTATTAGAGTAGTTATAAGGAGTATATATAGACATGGCAGATGTGTGAGTTGAATATGAAGGGATGATATAAAAATTAAAATTAAGGGTTGAAAGAGGAGTATACTGGGAGAAAGAAAGGGAGAGGTAGAATTTGGTAAATTATCTCACAAAAAAGAAGCAAGAAATTTTATTTTTTGCTGTAAAAAGGAACAGGGGGGAAGTGAGGGGGAGTGAATGAACATTATTCTCCTCAGAATTGACTCAGGGAGAGAATAACATACACTCTCAATTGGGTATAGAAATCTATCTTACCCTACAGAGAAGTAGGAGAGGAAGGAGATAAGAGAAGGGAGTGGTGGTGATAGAGGGCAGGGCATATTGGGGGAGGAGATAATCAGAAGCTAAGCATTTTTGAGGAATGATACAGAAAAAGGAGAGAGAGAAAAGAATAAATGAAGGAGATGTAATAAGATGGAGAGAAATACAGTTAGCACCAGTAACTATAACAAATAATTTTGAAATAAGTTTTTCTGATACAAGCATCATTTCTCAAACACATAGAGAAGTGAGTCAAATTTATAAAAATAAGAGCCATTCCCCAATTGACAAATGATCAAAAGATATGAACATTTTACATATGAAGTAATCAAAGCTATCTATAATCATGTAAAAAAGTGCTCCAACTCACTAGTGAGAGGAAATATGCAAATTAAAGCAATTCTGAGGTACTACCTTATACCTATAAAATTGTCTAACAAATAGTAAAGGAAAATGGCAAATGTTGGAAGGGGTATGGGGGGGGAATGAGACATTGATGAACTACTGGTGGAGTTATGAACTGATTCAGTCATTCTATAGATCAATTGGAACTATGCCTAAAGGACTATAAAACCATGTATATCCTTTGTACGAGTAATAACACTACTACATCTGTATTCCAAAAGAAATTAAAAAAAATAAAGGAAAATGACTTCTATGTACAAAAATATTTATACCACTGTTCTGGGGGCAAAAATTATTAGAGACTGAGGGTTCCCTATCATTTTGGGAATGACTGAACAAGTTGTATGTGATTATGGAATACTATTGTATTATAAGAAAGGATGAGCAGAATTCTCTCAAAAAACATATAAAGACTTGTATGGGCTGATACAAAGTGAACATAGTGTGTACAAAGTAACTGCAATATTATAAGATGACCAGACTTATGATGGAAAATGTTATCCATTCCCAGAGAAAGAACCAATGGTGTCTGAATACAGATTGAAGCATACACACATACATATCTATCTATCTATCTATCTATCTATCTATCTATCTATCTATCTAT